>NC_052101.1:3062954-3367500 GCF_015852505.1 Tachyglossus aculeatus
ACTTCCCAAGTGCTTAGTACAGTGCTCTGCACACAGTAAGCGCTCAATAAATATGATTGAATGAATGAATACAGACTCAAACATACTACCCAGTAGGGGTAGTGTGAGCTAAATCAATGTAGGCCTCTTGGAGAAGATATCATTTTAATAGGGTTTTGAAGATGGGGAGAATGGTCATCTGCCAGATATGAAGGGGAACAGAGTTCCAGGCCAGTGGGAGGATTTAGGCAAGAGATCAGTGGCGGAAAGATGAGATCAAAGTACATTGAGTAGGTTGGAATTAGGATAGCAAAGTGTGCAGACTGGGTTGTAGGAGATTAGCGAGGTAGGGTGGGAGGGCGAGAGCTATTTGAATGCCTTCAAGTCGATGGTATGGAGTCTGTATGATAAAGAGATGAAGGGGCAACCACTGGAGGTTTCTGAGAAGTGGGTGGATGTGGATTGAATATTTACTTAGAAAAATGATCTAGACAGCAGACAGGAAGTGAGGGTGGGAGGCCAACGAGGAGGCTGCTGCAATAGTCAAGATGGAATACAAACTACTTACTGTAGTGCTCTACAAACAGTAAGCACTCAATAGAGAAGCAGTGTGGCGTAGTGGCAAGAGCACAGAATTGGGAGTTAGAGGATGGACTTTCTAATCCTGGCTCTGCCACATGTCCGCTGTGTGACCCTGGGCAAAGTCACTTCATTTCTCTGGGCCTCAGTTCCTTCGTTCGTCAAAGGGGGATTAAGACCGTGGGCCTCATGTGACCAGGAGCAATGTCCAACTTGATAACCTTGTAGCTACCCCAGTACTTAGAGTGCTTGGCACGTAGTAAGCTCTTAACAAGTTCCACTATTATTACTATTATTATCAATAAATACCATTGATGTTATTGATATAAGTGCTTGGATCTGATTTTATTTATATAAGTGCTTGGATCAGTGTGGTGACCATTTGGGTAGAGGGGAGATGGTGAATTCTGGAGATGCTATGAAGGAAGAACTGATGAGACTGGTGACGGACTGAATATGCAGATTTTATGGGAAAGATGAGTTGAGGAAAATGTCAAGGTTATGGACTTGAGAGGGGGGATTGTGGTGTTTGCAGTGATGGGAAAGGTGGGGAGAACGGAGTTGGGTGCAGGATGAGGAATTCCATTTTGGATATGGAAAAGAATGGAAAGTCTATGTGGAAGGGAGAATGGTCATTTGATCCCATTTCACAGGTGAGGAAACTGAGACCCAAGGTGGTTCAGTGACTTACCTAAGATCACCCAGTAGGAAAGTGGTAAAGCTGGGTCTCAGTTCCAGTTCTCCTGATTCCCAGTCCCATACTCTGTCCTCTATGCCTAGAGAAGGGAGCAAAAGAGAAAAGAGAATCGGAAAGACTATAGGGGAGGGGAGAGAGAGGGAAAGGCAGGCAGAGGAGGTAATAATAATAATTGAAGCTATGAGAAGCAGCATGGCTCAGTGGAAAGAGCACAGGCTTTGAAGTCAGAGGTCATGGGTTCAAATCCCGGCTCCACCAATTGTCAGCTGTGTGACTTTGGGCAAGTCACTTAACTTCTCTGAGCCTCAGTTCCCTCATCTGTAAAATGGGGGTGAAACTGTGGCCACTCATGGGACAACCTGATTACCTTGTAATCTCCCCAGCACTTAGAACAGTGCTTTGCACATAGAAAGCACTGACAGAAAGCATTTAATAAATGCCATTATTATTATTATTATTATTGCACCTTATCAGGCTACCCAGTGAGAAGGAGGGCAGGTGGCTCTGGTTATTACATTGGATAAACAGGCCCAGTTTGGAATAGACCATGGGATTAGGCAATGTCAAACCTCGGGCACAAACCCAAGGTGGATCAATAGAGGTATTACATCTGTATATCTGGAGTGTGGGGAGGGTTGGGAATGTGTTCATTTATTGTTATATTGCATTTTCCCAAGCACTTAGTACAGTGCTCTGCACACATTCAGTGCTCGATAAATACAATAGAATGAGTGAGGGTCACTCACTGGGTTAGAAATACATCTTTCTACTGTCCAGTCCCCCTGTCCACTCAGTATTGAATGAGTAGCCCTTCTCATTCCCCTGGGCTACCTCAGGGGAGCAAAGTCCCCAAGTCCCCAAGTGTGAGGCTTGGCTTCTTCCACTGGTCAGCTCTCTTTTAAGCTCACATGGTTTTCTAGGTCTGTGTCCTGTGTCCAATGTTCCAGCTCATTCTCAGAAGCCCTTTACTTACGTTTCTATTATTTCCCCTGTTACGGCTTCAAAATAGTATTTAGCTGTGGGATTATTTGACTGTGGAATTTTAGACTCCCTATGAGTCTCCTTCCACCAAACGTCCACTGACATCTTCAGATTGACTAGTGCGCATTTGGGCGCTGGAAAATATATGTCCATTCAGATACTCCCCTACCTCACTGCCTGCTTCCAAATGTAATTACTCATTTCGGATATAGCACAGAGGGAGGGCACACAATGAAGAGTTCTCACAGAGGCCAGCTGCAATTACACATTCCAGATGCTCAGGAAATCTTCTCCCTCGTTCCATATTTTCAATAGTCAATGGCTTAGGCTCTCCTCACTAGTTTCTACCACCTGGTAGTCTACTTGGGACCTGTGACCTAATTTCATATGTTTTTAAGAACCTCTTATATGCATCCAGCTCTCATTAAGTGAAAAGGTACGAGTCTTCTGACTCCAGGTGTTATTTTCTGTATGATCCATATGACTTCGATAAGAAAACATAGAAATGGAGCCTGGCACGCACATCTGTTCACACGGCAAATGAAATGCCAACTGTCAAATGCCCCAGTGGGTCAGAACACTGGGCCACCCAGTTCAACTTGTACTGGCGTCCGTCTCCCCAACTCCAGACTGTGAGCTCGCTGTGGGCAGAGAATGTCACTGATTTGTATTATACTCTCCTAAGCGCTTAATACAGTGCTCTGCACACAGTAAGTGCTCGATAAATATGATCAAATTGAAGGATTTTGCTTCTGGTAGTGGCAGTTCAGAACAGGTGAAAGAAGAAAGTGTATTAGTCTCAGCTTGCCCCCAACGGCACTTGTCTATATCTTTATTATTTTCCCCTTCCTCTATCTATCTTCTCCCTAAATAACAACGATGGATCTCCTATTGAGCCTCAATAAACAATCACGAATTCATTCAATTCATTCAATCGTATTTATTGAGTGCTTACTGTGTGCAGAGCACTGTACTAAGCACTTGGAAAGTACAATATCTGGCAACAGATAGAGACAATCCCTACCCAACAATGGGCTCACAGTCTAGAAGACGGGCTTATGAAGGGGTGGGTTGGGAGAATACAGGGACATGCTTTCCAATGGAAAATCCCCTTTTGGACCTGAGTCTTTAAGGGAAAGGTTAACAACTAAATATCAAACTGGGAGTAGAATGAGGTATGGAAAACAGACTCTGCATCCCCTTAGTTCAGTGCTTTGCACATAGTAAGTGCTCAGTAAATGTGATTGGATTGAATAAATTGGCACCACCAGATCCTAGGTTAATTGGGGGGAAGAGGTATTACATCCAAAATGCCATCTGCATCAGCTAGAACTTTGGAGGCCAACAAATTGGAACAAAAATCACTGGTATCAAATCCTCTTAATGTTACCAAGATAAGGTGGAGCCTATTACATAAAAAGGGAACCATATCACTTATTTTCAGTAAGTTAAGTTTTCACCTCACAGACCCAACCTCTGTCTCCATATTTTTTTTCTTCAATACTATTGCCTTTTAAGAGGGGCAGAGTGGAGACTTAGCCACTAAATTAAGAAAAGCTGATGTCAAAGCCTCCACACCCAGGTTTTTTTTTTTTAAGAGTTCTCACTCCCTGGTCTAAAATTCATAGGCTTTTGTCATTGATGCTACAAGCAGCTGGCTGCAGTTTAATTTAGCATGCTGTAAAATGTGTTCAATCATTTGCTAAAACCACAGGGGTGTTGTGAGATTGAATTATATGAAACCTATGAAAAGACAAGCGGTGGCTTACTGTTCTTCCGACCTCACTGACGGATCGGCATCATGTCAGTTCATCAACAGGTTTTAACTTCTGCTTCCAACTGGCCACTGGAAGACTTCTCAAGGTTCCTGAAAGGGAGTTTCTGGCCAGAAACAGTATGTCTTAGGGGATACAGCATAAGCCTGGAACTCAGAAGGACCTGAGTTCTAATCCTGGTTCAGCTACATGTCCGCTGTGTGACCTTGGGCAAATCACTTAACTTCTCTGGGCCTCAGTTACCTCATCTGTAAAATGGGAACTGAGTGTGAGCCCTACATGGGACAACCTGATCACCCCAAGAACGTTGCTTGGCAAATAGTAAGTGCTTAATAAGTATTATTATTATTATAATTATTACTATCACTTTCAGCTCAGCAGCTGTGATCTCTAGGTTGACAAATCACTGCTCCCAGCACAGCAGTGACAGAAGCATGACAAGGTTAACCTGATCCCTGAGATTCCAAATGAATAATAGTAGCAATGATGGCATTTATTAAGCACTTCCCAAGTGCCCCACACTATGCTAAATTCTGGGATTGATGCAATACAATCAGATTGGACACAGTCCCTGTTGGGTTTTAATTCTTTTTATGGTATTTAAGCACTTATTACGTGCCAGCCACTGTACTAAGTGTTGGGGTAGATACAAGTTAGGTTGGATACAGTCCATGTCGTACATGGGGCTCACAGTCTTAATCCTCATTTTACAGATGAGGTAATTGAGACCCAGATAAGTAAAGTGACTTGCTCAGGATCACCCAGCAGACAAGTATCAGAACTGGGATTAGAACCCAGATCCTTCTGACTCCCAGGACTGTGCTCTATCCACTAGACTACACTGCTTCTCAGGCTGCTCCCACACTGTTCTGTGGGAGGGAAAACAGAAATTTTATCCACATTTCACATATGAGAAAACTGAGGCACTGAGAATTTAAAGGACTAGCCAAAGGCCACCCGGCAGGCGAGTGGTAGAACTGGAACTAGAACCCAGGTCTTGATTTCTCACCCCAGGTTTTTTTCCACTAGACTATTCTGTGGTCCTTGTCTTCAGGAGGCTTTCCATTTAATGAGCGATCACAGGAAAAATACAGTAAGAGATGTGGAACTGCAAGATAGGAGACATACAACCTAATAATTTAGCAGTTGCCAAACCAGGGATAAACATAACTCTGCTAGGAAATAGAAAATTGAATGTGTTTTTTGTCACTCTGCAGACCTGACAGATGGGAAATATGAAATGTATTGGTCATTGTTTTGCTCAATAATAGGCTCTTGTCTCCATCTCTGTCCTATGGTTTCCACTTTCACACATCGCTATGGGGGTTGAGGTTCATTCGAAGAAGCTGCTCCTGGGTGGCAGAAGAGATTGAAACTTCCAGTGTTAGCCTCTCTCTGTGCGCCTCAACCCTATCCCTGCTGTTGATCCAGTGGCTCTGGGAATGAGGAGACCTGGATTCTAATTGCCTAATTAGAGTTCTAATTGTTCTAATTGTTCTGGGTTCTAATTGTGAGTCACTTCACTTCTTTGTGCCTCAGTTCCCTCACCTGTAAAATGGGGATGAAGACTTGTGAGCCCCATGTGGGACAACCTGATGACCTTGTATGTCCCCCAGCGCTTAGAACAGTGTTTGGCATATAGTAAGTGCTTAACAAATGCCATTATTATTATTAGTAGTAGTATTTACTGTGTTCAGAGCACTATACTAAGAGCTTGGGGGAGTACATTATAACAGTTGGTAGTCATGTTCCCTGCTCAAATGGAGTTCACAGTCTAGAAGGGGAAACAGACATCAATATAAATAAATAAAAGGCTTGTAATAGGAAAAGGGAGAGGATAAGTAGTACTGGGAGAGCTGGTTGAGTGTTCTAAAGCCGATGGTGAATTTCTGTTTGTGGAAATTGATGGACAACCATTACAATAATGATGGCATTTATTAAGCGCTTATTATGTGCAAAGCACTGTTTCTAAGTGCTGGAGAAGTTACAAGGTGATCAGGTTGTCCCACGGGGGCTCACAGTCTTAATCCCCAGTTTAAAGATAAGGAAACTGAGGCACAGAGAAATTAAGTGACTTGCCCAAAGCCACACAGCTGACCATTGGCAGAGCTGGGATTTGAACCCATGACCTCTGACTCCAAAGCCTGGGCTCTTTTCACTGAACCACACTGCTTTTCATTGTAGGAGATGCCTGCAGAACAGTGTTTTAGAAAAATGACACGGGCAGTATAGGCTGAAAAGGGGAGAAACTGGAGGCAGAAAGGTCAGTGAGGAGACTGAAGCAGGATAACTATAACACTAATAATAATGATGGTACTTAAGCAATAATAATAATGATAATGGCATCTGTTAAGCGCTCACTGCAAAGCACTGTTCTAAGCTCTGGGGGGGATACAAGGTGATCAGGTTGTCCCACGTGAGGCTGAGTCTTAATCCCCATTTTACAGATGAGGTAACTGAGGCACAGAGAAGTGAAGTGACTTACCCAAAGTCACACAGCTGACAAGTGGCGGAGTCAGGATTTGAACCCATGACCTCTGGCTCCCAAGCCTGTGCTCTTTCCACTGAGCCACGCTGCTTTTCTGTGCCAAATACTCTTCTAAGTGCTGAGGTAGATACAAGTTAATCAGGTTGGACATCAGATATAAGTGCTTGAATCAGCATGGTGGCAATTTGGGTGGAGAGGAAGGGGCCGATTCTACTGATATTGTGAAGGTCGAGCTAATAAGATCTGGTGGCAGATTGAATATGCAGGTTGAATGGCAAAGAGATGAGTCAAGGATAATGCCTCATTTGAGGGCTTCTGAGAACAGGAGGAGAGTTGTGTCATCAACAATGATGGGAAGAGAGGACTTGTGTGGGAAAACTAGAAGTTCATTCGCTATGCTCTGTCCCAGCAGGAACAAGGGAGTATGAGTGGCATCCTCAGTTCCTCCACACAAAGTCTCATCCTGAAGTTTCAGGACTGAGTCTAATCTGTTCACTTGCTGGAATGCTCCATCACTACGATCTATCCTGGGATGACCTGGTGCCACCTCAAAATTAGTATGTCCAAACCCTGTCCACCCCCTGACTTTCCCATCACTGTAGACAGCGCAGTACTACTATCCTTTCTGTTTTACAAGCCCAAAACCTTGGCATTATCCTTGACCCATCTCTCTCGTTCAACTCACTATCACAAAATCTATCACTAAATCCCGTCTCTACTGTCTCTCTCTGCTCCATTCATTCATTCATTCATTCATTCAATCGTATTTATTGAGCGCTTGCTGTGTGCAGAGCACTGTACTAAGGCTTGGGAAGTACAAGTTGGCAACATATAGAGACGGTCCCTACCCAACAATGGGCTCACAATCTAGAAGGGGGAGACGGACAAAAAAACAAAACATGTGGACAGGTGTCAATACCATCGGAGTCAGTAGAATTATAGCTTTATGCACATCATTAATAAAATAGAGTAGGCCATACTTCGCTCAGCTGACTGGATTATTTTTCTACAAAAATGATCAATGCATGTTTTCCAACTCCTCAAGAATTTCCAGGGGTTGCCCATTCACCTCCACGTCAAACAACAACTCCTGACCAGTTACTTTAAAACACTCAATCACCTTGCCCCCTCTTACCTCACTTCACTGCTCCTCTTCTACAATAATAATGATAATGTGGCTCAGTGGAAAGAGCCGGGGCTTTGGAGTCAGAGGTCATGAGTTCAAATCCCGGCTCTGCCGCTTGTCAGCTATGTGACTTTGGGTAAGTCACTTAACTTCTCTGTGCCTCAGTTACCTCATCTGGAAAGTGGGGATTAAAGACTGTGAGCCCCACCATGGGACAACCTGATCACCTTGTAACCTCCCCAGTGCTTAGAATAGTGCTTTGCACATAGTAAGTGGTTAATAAATACCAAAATTATTATTATTATTATTAATGATGGCATTTATTAAGCACTTATGTGCAAAGCACTGTTTTAAGCACTGACAACCCAGTCCTCACACTTCACTCCTTTAATTACAACCTACTCACTGTACCTTGATGCCTCCTCTCTTGCCACCGACCTCTCGACCACATCATGGAACACCCTCCCTCCTTAAATCTGACAATGACTCTCCCCACCTTCAAAGTCTTATTGAAGGCACAACTCCTCCAAGAAGTCTTCCCTGACTAAGCCCTCATTTTGTTTTCTCCCACTC
Organism: Tachyglossus aculeatus; assembly: GCF_015852505.1. Taxonomy (NCBI): domain Eukaryota; kingdom Metazoa; phylum Chordata; class Mammalia; order Monotremata; family Tachyglossidae; genus Tachyglossus; species Tachyglossus aculeatus. The sequence continues at coordinate 3,071,153 of NC_052101.1, forward strand.
CCTTCTGCATTACCCTAATTTGCTCCCATTATTCACCTCCCAACACATACCCCTTAGCCTCACAGCACGTATGTACATATTCATAATAATTTATTTATTGATATTAAGATCTGTCTCCCCCTCTAGACTGTAAGCCTCTTTGTAAGCAGGGAATATGTTTGTTTTATTGTACTCTCCCATGCACTTAGTACAGTGTTCTACATACAACTACTCAATAAATATGACAATTGATTGATTGATTGATTTACCCTTCCCTGACCTCGGGTCCCTATTGTTGATCCTCCCAGAAATTAGCAGGCCTGAAAGTCTCATTCCCCCTGGAATTTGTGTGCCTCTTGGCAAGGTGACTAGACTTGAGGAGGTTTAAAAGAACTGTCAAACACTTCTATTCATTACCCTTTTCTCAAAATGTCCTAAGGGGGGGAAAAACTAATTGCACAAGTGGCAAACTGGATTGACTTACTCATAAATAAAGAGTTGTTTTCTGAAGAGGAAACATGATTTTCGTCAAGCTCCCAGAGTGTGCTTTAAAAAAGGATAGCTCATCGCTGATTTTAATCAACTATGATAATGAGAACTTCTAAGCTGGAAAACTTCTCGTCAAAACGTAAACACGGAATCAAAAACTTTTCTGTTTTTCATTTCGTACTGGCTCATTATGAACAATTTGTAATTACAGTAATTTTGCTTTCCTAGAGTGAAATTAGAGTCACTAAATCGCCTCTCCTTTGACATAGGCAGATTGGTAAAGCTTTCTTCTTTCCCTCTTTCCTTCTTTTTTTTTTTAATGTCGGGTGGGGGTTATTCATTTCTTGCCTCAACTGCTGCCTTGTGGCTGAACTCTCCGGCACCTGATTCTCTCCACTCTAGTCCATGCTTTACTCTGATGCCCAGATTATTTTTCTAAAGAAAGTTTAGTCCACATCTCCCCACGACTCAGAAAACCTCCGGTGGTTGCCCACCCATCTCTACATTAAACAGAAACTTCTGATTATTAGCTTTATGGCACTCAGTCAGCTCTCTCCTTCTTACCTTACTTTGCTTTTCTCTCACTTCAACCTCACCTCTATATTTTGCTCCTCTAACATGACCTTACGCCTGTAACTCAGTCTTGTCTATTGTGCTGCCAAGGTCTTATCCACTTAATAATAATAATAGTATTTGTTAAGCAATTACTGTGTGCTGAGCTCTGTTCTTAGCACCGGGGCAAATACAAGGTAATAAGGTTGTCCCACGTGGGGCTCACGGTCTTAATCCTCATTTTACAGATGAGGTAACTGAGGCACAAAGAAGTTAAGTTGCTTACCCGAGGTCAAACAGCAGACAATTGGCGGAGCTGGGATTAGAACCCACATCCTCTGTTGCCCGAGCCCATGTCTTTCAACCGAGCCACACTGCTTCTCATGGCTCTCATCCTCCCTCTGGCCTAGAACCCCTCTCCCTTCATTAATAATAATAATAATAATAATAATAATAGCATTTATTAAGTGCTTACTATGTGCAAAGCACTGTTCTAAGCACTGGAGGGGGGGTTACAAGGTTGTCCCATAGGGGGCTCACAGTCTTAATCCCCATTTTACAGATGAGGTAACTGAGGCACAGGGAATTTAAGTGACTTGCCCGAAGTCACACAGCTGGCAATTGGCAGAGCTGGAATTTGAACCCACGACCTCTGACTCCAAAGCCTGGGCTCTTTCCACTGAGCCATGCTCATATCCAACAGACCATCATTGGTCTGTGTCCCTTAAGCACATGAATTTCCCCCCCACATCAATTATGTACATATCCTCATACTCTACTGTTCTGCCATTTCCCCTGTCTGTAACTTACTTTAATGTCTGCCTCTAACAGTTAATCAATCAGGGGTGTTTATTGTGCATTTATTGTGGGCAGAACCCTGTACTGAGCTTTTGAGAGAGTACAAAACAGTATCAAAGACAACCAAGAGTTTAAGGAGGATTAGAGCTCTAAAGAGACCCTTAGACCTCAGTGCCTGCTTTTTGAGAAGGAAGGAGATGAAGTCACAAGTGGTTGAAAAGATTTTGTTAGGAAATGAAGGTAGCCCTTGTATAAAGGTCACTGAAGGAGTTTGGGCTGGACTTGGAGAGGGGAGATAGCTGTTAATCGGAAGGTCTTCTGGAAGCAAGAAGTCTTTTATTCAGGGAAATGAGCTTGTTTAAAGTCAGAGAGGAATCAGTCAATATTTATTTGAGTGCTTACTGTGTGATGAACAGAAGGACAGTGACAGGTAGAAGATAGTAAAGATGATGGTGGGGGATAAAAGCAGGTATGAGCAACAAATGGGTCAATGGCTTGGGGGGCAGGTTTGGATTTTAAGAGCAGGCAGAAACTCTGCTCATGGGAGGCATCTGGAAAGGGAGAGAATGTGGATGAGCACTGAAGAAGCAAACGTTGTACTTCCCAAGCGCTTAGTACAGTGCTCTGCACTCAGTGAGTGCTCAATAAATACAATTGAATGAATTGATTCGTTCATTCGTATGAGCGCTTATTGTGTGCAGAGCACTGTACTAAGCGCTTGAATGAATCCTCCTCAGAAAGTTAGCACTTGATGGCCTCCACGTTGCCAACAGATTAGAAGGATCTTTGGGGTTAGAGAGGGAGGAGGCATGGGACAATGAGGGTTTATGGAGAGAGTTAAAAGTTTGAAATAGTGAGAAGCAGGGTTGCTTAGTGGTTACAGCACGGGCCTGGGAGACAGAAGGACCTGCATTTCAATGTCAGATCCGCCACTTGTTGGCCCTGTGACCTCCTGCAAGTCGCTTACCTGCTCTGTGCCTCGGTTCCCTCATCTGTAAAATGGGGATTTAGATTGTGAGCCCCATCCCAAGTGCTTAGTATAGTGCTCTGCACACACTAAGCGCTCGATAAATACGATTGATGATGATGATGATGATAGGGACTGTGTCCAACCTGATTAGCTTGTATCTTTCCCACTGCTCTGTACAGAGCCTGAAACATAGTAAGCACTTAACCGTATCATAAAATGCCATAAAAAAGTACAGAATAAATAATAATAATGACATTTATTAAGCACTTACTATGTGCAAAGCATTGTTCTAAGTGCCTGGGAGGTTACAAGGTGATCAAGTTTTCCCACGGGGAGCTCACAGTCTTAAACCCCAGTTTACAGATGAGGTAACTGAGGCACAGGGAAGTTAAGTGACTTGCCCAAAGTCACACAGCTGACAATTGGTGGAGCCTGAATTTGAACCCATGACCTCTGACTCCAAAGCCCGGGCTCTTTCCACTGAGCCACGCTGCTCCTCTGATTGATGATTGATCGGCTGACTGATCTGAATCCCGATCAAAGAGCTTTTAACTGATAACTCGGTCATTAAATGCCACTTTTACCAGAATCCTGGAACCTTGGTGGTCCTGCCCTTCTGCGGGTCTGGGCCATTTTGTAGACATTCCTCTCCCAGGGAGGGGTGAGGTGAAGCCCCTATGAGGCGATTAATGAGGTTCCATTTAATGAAGTCAGTTATTTTAATCAGTGCAGATAATCACTACGCTTAAAAGTTGAATTCAAAACATTTAATTCATTCCAGGTCACATTCGTGGTGGAGTGGAGTGTGTTTGTATTTGCAAAAGTCATTAGCAAACTGATTGAATATTGGCCTCACAAAGGAATTTGTCGGCTCAGGGTGTCTTTCAAGTGTAAAGCTTTCTTATCTAAGATCTCAGTTACTCAGTGTTTTTCTCCTATTGTCAGTCGGTCTTTTGTAGTGTCTCTTACCTGCTCACACAATCCATCACCAGCCCCATTCCCACCTCACCGGGTTGCCCAATAGGTCTCATATACTGAATAAATTCTCCTTACCTGTTAGCCAAATAATAATAATAGTGGCATTTATTAAGCGCTTACTAGGTGCAAAGCACTGTTCTAAGCGCTGGGAAGGTTGCAAGGTGATCAGGTTGTCCCACAGGGGGCTCACAGTCTTAATCATAGTAGGCACTTAATAAATGCCATTATTATTATTATTATTATTAATCCCCATTTTCCAGATGAGGTAACCGAGGCACAGAGAAGTGAAGTGACTTGCCCAAAGTCACACAGCTGACAATTGGCAGAGCCGGGATTTGAACCCATGGCCTCCGACTCCAAAACCCGGGCTCTTTCCACTGAGCCATGCTGCTTCCCATTCTCACCTCAATGCCCACTCTCTCTTCCAAGACCCTTTTCTCCCATAATCTCACCGGTTCTTACATTAATTCAATTAATTAATTAATTAATAATTAACTCAATTATTTACTGAGCGCTTACTGTTCACAGAGCACTGTACTAAGTGCTTGGAAGAGTACAATCTAACAATAAACAGACTCACTCCCATTGCGTTCTATATGTTTGTATACATATCAGAGACAGTCTCAGCTACACATCAGTCAATCAATCATATTTATTGAGAGTTTACTGTGCGCAGAGCACTGTACTAAGTGCTTGGGAGAGTTGACTATAACGCAGTAGGTAGACACGTTCTATGCCCACAATGAGCTTCTAGTCTTGAGTGGGATACAGACATTAATAGCAGCATGGTCTAGTGGCCAGAGCTTGGGCTTGGGAGTCAGAGGATGTGGGTTCCAATCCCGGCTCTGCCACTTGTCTGCTGTGTGACCTTGGTCAAGTCACCTAACTTCTCTGAGCCTCAGTTACCTCATTTGTAATATGGGGATTAAGACTGAGAGCCCCATGTGGGACACCCTGATTAACTTGTATCTATCCCAGTGCTTAGAACAGTGCTTGGCACGTAGTAAGCGCTTAAATATGATCATTATTGATATAGATGAGTTAATTATGGATCTGTACATAAGTGATGATAATGATGGTGGCATTTATTAAGCGCTTACTATGTGCAAAGCACTGTTCTAAGCGCTGGGGAGGTTACAAGATGATCAGGTTGTCCCACGGGGGGCTCACAGTCTCAATCCCCATTTTACAGATGAGGTAACTGAGGCACAGAGAAGTTAAGTGACTCGCCCAAAGTCACGCAGCTGACAATTGGCGGAGCCGGGGTTTGAGCCCGTGACCTCTGACTCCAAAGCCCGGGCTCTTCTCCACTGAGCCACGCTGCTTCTCTAGTGCTGTGGGGTTTAAGGGGGGTGAAAAATAATAACGATAATTGTGGTATTTCAATCAATCAATCAATCATATTTATTGAGCACTTACTGTGTGCAGAGCACTGTACTAAGCGCTTGGGAAGTACAAGTTGGCAACATATAGAGACAGTCCCTACCCAACACTGGTATTTGTTAAGCGCTTACTTTGTGCCAGGCACTGTACTAAGCACTGGGGTAGATATAAGCAAATTGGGTTGGACACAGTCCATCCCACATTGTACTCACCATTTCAATCCCCAATTTACAGATGAGGTAACTGAGGCACAAATGAGTGAAGTGACTTGTCCAAGGTCACACAGCAGACAAGTGGCAGAGCTGGGATTAGAACTCATGACTTTGTAACTCCTAGGCCCGTGCTCTATCCACTATGCCATGCTGAATAAAGGGCACAGATACAAAACTGCAGATTATGTTGCCAACTTGTACCTCCTAAGCGCTTAGTACAGTGCTCTGCACACAGTAAGAGCTCAATAAATACGATTGAATGAATGAATGAATGTGTTGGGATTGGGAAGCAGCATGGCTCAGTGGAAAAAGCACAGGTTTTGGAGTCAGAGGTCTTGGGTTTAAATCCCAGCTCCGCCAGTTGTCAGCTGTGTGACTTTGGGCAAGTCACTTACCTTTTCTGGGCCTCAGTTACCTCATCTGGAAAATGGAGATAAAGACTGTGAGCCCCCCATGGGACAACCTGATCACCTTGTAACCTCTCCATTGCTTAGAACAGTGCTTTGCACATAGTAAGCACTTAATAAATGCCATTATTATTACTATTATTATTACTGTCGGGTGCACCCTCGTGTTCAAGTGTGAATGTGTAGAGTGTTCTTTCGTAAGTAATGGAAAGATTGCATGAACGTGTTCAGATGGGGTACACCTGCTCCCCATTTGTGTAAGGGTTTGTGAAGTAGTATAGTGGAGTGGATAGAACATGGTCCTGGGAGTCTAATCCGGGCTCCACCACATGTCTGCTGTGTGGCCTTGGGCAACTCACTTCACTTCTCTGTCCCTCAGTTACCTCAACTGTAAAATGGGGATCGAGACTGTGAGCCCCACATGGGACTGAGACTGTGTCCAACACAATTTGCTTGTATCTGCCCCAGTGCTTAGTACAGTGCTAGGCACAGAGTAAGGCTTTAACAAATTCCACAACTATTGTCATTATCATTAGTATTAATAGTAATAGACACAATGATGTGTTAAGGCAGCAAAGGAGAAAATTCCCCTTGACCCTGTTTGGTCCTCTATCCTTCTATGATAGAGGACTTGTACTTCCCAAGCACTTAGTACAGTGCACTGCACATAGTAAGCACTCAATAAATACGATTGAATGAATGAATGATCTTGAAGGTTGTAATCTGATATTGCAAGTTGATATGCATGATGGATTTTAACGAAAGGTCACAGTTAAAAATAAAGGATTTTATATTTCAATGAGAGATTAAAAATGTTCATTATGCCAAATATCTATAGGCTATATCAACAGAAGTGGCATGAATTGCGAACACGTTAGACCAAAGGAGAGCTATTGAACCTCTTAAAATCGTGAACCAGATTCACTTCTTTGAACCCAGAATGGTCGTAGGTGCTTCCTTCCTGAGAAGAAAGTGAGGTTGGGGAGTGGATAGCCAGTTTCCAGTGATAGGAACTAACATTTATAATTGTTCAAATATAAGTATCACCTTCCATGCCTCAGCGCTGGCTTGTAGCCAGTGGAAATGACAGTGACTTTTTTCTGTTTCTGAGGAAAAAGTGCTTTCTACTAGATTTTATAGATTTTAGAGAAGCAGCGTGGCTCAGTGGCTTGGGAGTCAGAGGTCATGGGTTCTAATCCCGGCTCCGCGATTTACCAGCTGTGTGACTTTGGACAAGTCACTTAACGTCTTTGTGCCTCAGTTACCTCATCTGGAAAATGGGGATTAAGACTGTGAGCACCATGTGGGGCAGGGACTGTGTCCAACCTGATGAGCTTGTATCTACCCCCAGCTCTTAGTACAGTGCCTGCCACATAGTAAGCGCTTAACAAAAAAATGCCCTGAAGCTATCCCGAAAAGGAAATGCAAGAACTTGGGGCAAAACTAAAGTAAATCATTAATCCAGAAATGATTGATGAAATAGTCTTCACGTGCCTTATTGTAACCGGTCAAATTCAGTCCAGATGAAGTCCAGGCTATCCTCATTTCAGACATCCATCTGGTTCCTGAAAACTCTGTCCTGTGTCAAAGCTTAAGTCAGAATTGAACCAAACTGATTTTGTTCCTAAAATGAACTACAACTTTGTCCTCAGCCAATTATTTATGAATTATACAGCTACATTAATGTGTTCATTTCTTCAGCATCTCTAACTCAGCTGTTTTCTTCCTCCCTACCTTCCCTCTTCTCCCACTACACCCCTGGCCTACACTTTTCTTTCCTCTCAACTACTTTTCTCCCTGTCTCTTGTTCCCCTCTCTCCTCATTCTGACCTTTTTCCCATTTCCTTCCTCCTATCCGGAGCTCTCTCTCACTTTCACATCTGCCAGACCACTGGATCTCCCCATCTTCAAAGCCCTCTTGACATTCTATATCCTCCAGGAGGCTTTCCCCACTTTTTATTCCCAAGTGCTTTTGTGCCACCAAAACACATTCACAACCTCCAGTAAAACATATACATGAGTAAATACCATTGATTATATATAGCATACACACCAGACTATTTAAGCACTGGCCCATGTACATACGCTCTTTTCTCTCTTCTTCCTGTCTGCAAATTACTGTTGCTCTCCTCCACAAGATTGTAAGTTCCTTAAGGGTAGGGATTCATTCATTCATTCAATTGTATTTATTGACCGCTTACTGTGTGCAGAGCACTGTACTAAGCTCTTGGAAAGTACAATTCGGCCACAGATAGAGACAATCCCTACTCAACAACGGGCTCACAGTCTAGAAGGAGGAGACAGACAACAAGTAGACAGGCATCACTTCTGGTCTTTATTTTCTCCTGAGTACTTAATATGGTCCTTTGCACACTGATATCACACTTGTATTTCATTAGAATAGTAATTGAGGATGTTTGATAATTGTTTTACTTTGTGCCAAGTACTGTACTTAACACTGGTGTAGATACAACATAATCAGGTTGGACACAATCACTGTCATACCTGGGGTTCTCTAAGTAGGAGGGAGAAGGGGTATTGAATTCCCATATTTTCCTGATGAAGAAACTGAGGCCCAGAGAAGTGAAGTAACTTGTCCGAGGTTACACAGCAGGCAAGAGGCAGAGCAGGGATTAGAACGTGGGTCCTCTTACTCCTACCCCTTTTCCAATAGATAATGCTGCTTTTCACTGGAAGTTAAATAACGTGCAGGGCTTTCTCAAGGACTCCATTTCATAATAATAATGATGGTACTTGTTAAGCGCTTACTATGTGCCAAGCAGTGTTCTAAGTGCTGGGATAGATACAAGGTAATCGGGTTTTCCCACGTGGGGTTCACAGTCTTAATTCCCATTTTACAGATGAGGTAACTGAGGCACAAAGTTGAGTGACTTGCCCAAAGTCACACAGCTGAGAAGTGGCACAGCCGGATTAGAACCCACAACCTCTGAATCCCAAGCCCGTGCTCTTTCCACTCAGTCACGCTGAGGTAACTGTCCCTTCCTAGCCTAGACCTCTCTGCCATCTGCTTATCTCATACAGGGTGCATAGGCTGTAGCTAATGGAATTGTAACCCTCGATATACAATCAAAATTAGACATTCATTTCAACTGTGATTTTTGCTTTATTTAAAAAAAAATGTTTAAAGAGAATGAGTGGACTGTGTTTTCTTGTTCGATTGAAACAATGAGTAGCTAATGTTTCCCTACAGAATCAGAACTGAAAGGGACCTTTATAAAAGAAAAGTCAGTGGTTATAAAACACATGAATGGATCACCAGCTGAACGTGCGTTAGACATGATGATGGCAATTATTTGAAAAAAAAATTCCATGAGAATCCCAGGGCTAGGAATGTAAGCAGAGTAGCATCATTTTTTTTCTTTTTTTAGTTCAACAATTAATTTTTCTTTTAATTGAAAATCATGAAAAAATGTTTTAATATGTAATTACAGTTTTTAAAAAAGACTTGGATTTTGTGTTGCTAATATGTTCTTGATAAAAAGGTGTTTTCTGCTACTGGACTATTAACTTCTTGAGAAAGAGAACATATGCCTTGATTCTGTTGTATTTTCCCCACACTTAGAACAGTGCTCTACCATTCAATAGGTAGCACTCAGTTCATATCACTGACTGAAAAGGATTGACCATGGCTAGCCATTGTTTATCAACACGAACAATATATAATAATAACTCTGGTATTTAAGTGCTTACTATGTGCCAGGCACTGTACTGAACGCTGGGGTGGATGCAAGCAAACAGGGTTGGACACAATCCCGATCCCACCTGGGGCCCACAGTCTTAATCCCCATTTCACAAATGAGGTAAATGAGGCACGGAGAAGTCAAATGACTTACCCAGGCTCACACAGCAGGCGAGTGGTGGAGTTGGGATTAGAAGCCAGGTCCTCTAACACCCAGACCTGGGCTCTTCCCGCTAGGTCAGTTATATTCTGGCCTAGAAGCAGTGTGGCTCAGTGGAAAGAGCCCGGGCATTGGAGTCAGAGGTCATGGGTTCAAATCCTGGCTCCGCCACTTGTCAGCTGTGTGACTTTGGACAAGTCACTTAACTTCTGTGTGCCTCGGTGACCTCACCTGTAAAATGGGGATTAAGACTGTGAGCCACATGTGGGACAACCCGATCACCTTGTAACCTCCCCAGCACTTAGAATCATGCTTTGCACATAGTAAGAGCTTAATAAATGCCACTATTATTATTATTATGGACTTTCTACATGAACTAACATATAAATCACAGAGCATTAGCTAGGAGTGAACAGAAATGGAGCTTTGTAGAGTAAAAAAATGTTTAATTGTTAAGCAGAATAGAAAATGTATCTTCTAAACCTACAATTTGAGCTGCAATCTCTCAATTCCAAGGTTTGATGAGGAAAAGAAACAAACAGGCAAGCATCAAATGGAAACTCCTAGCCACTGGCTTTAAAGCACTCGATGAGCTTGCCCATCCTTATCTTACCTCTCTGATTTCCTACTATAACCCAGCCCTGTCACTTCACCTCTCTAAAGCCAACTCTAATGCCAACCTTGATCTCTTCTATCTCACTGCCAATCCCTTGTCCAGGTCTTCTCTCCAGCCTGAAATTCCCTCCCCCTTCCTATACGACAGAACACCACTCTACCCTCCTCCTTCAAATCTTTACTGAAATCAAATTCCCTGACTAAGCCACATATTTTTTTTTAACTTTCTCTCCCTTCTGTGACACCTTTAACTTTGGATCTATGCCCTTCTGGGACTTGTGGGACTTCCCATCCTCAGTCCCACAGCACTTTTGTACATATCTGCAATTTATTATAATATATCTCCCAATCCTTTTTTTTTTTTTTTAAATGCTGTTTGTTAAGGACTTACTTACTCTGCAACAGGTACTGAAGTAAGCCCTGGCATAGCTACAAGATAATCAGATTGGACACAGTCCGTGTCTCATGCGGAGCTCACACTCTTAATCTCCATTTTACAGATGAGGGAACTAAGGAACAGAGAAGTGAAGTGACTTGCTCAAGGTCACACAGCAGACATGTGGCGAAGCTGGGACTAGAACCCAGGTCCTCTGACTCATCATCATCATCATCAATTGTATTTACTGAGCGCTTACTGTGTGCAGAGCACTGTACTAAGCGCTTGGGAAGTACAAATTGGCAACATATAGAGACAGTCCCTACCCAACAGTGGGCTCACAGTCTAAAAGGGGGAGACAGAGAACAAAACCAAACATACTAACAAAATAAAATAATCCCGGGCCCATACTCTTTTTACTAGATCTTATTGCTCCTCTTCCTCTTCGGCTTCAAGGCTGTCCATCACGTCACCCCCTCCTACCTCACCTCCCTTCTCTCCTTTACCAGCCCAGCCCACACCCTCCGCTCCTCTGCCGCCGCTAACCTCCTCACTGGGCCTCGCTCTCGCCTGTCCCGCCATCAACCCCCAGCCCACATCCTTCCCCTGGCCTGTAATTCCCTCCCTCCGCACATCCGCCAAACTAGCTCTCTTCCTCCCTTCCAAGCCCTCCTGAGAGCTCACCTCCTCCAGGAGGCCTTCCCAGACTGAGCCCCCTTTTTCCTCTCCTCCTCCCCTCTCCATCGCCTCCCCTCCCTCTGCCCTACAGCACTTATATATATTTGTACAGATTTATCACTCTATTTTCCTTGTACATATTTACTATTCTATTTATTTTATTAAAGATGTGCATATAGCTATAAATCTCTTTATTCTGACGATTTTGACACCAGTCTACATGTTTTGTTTTGTTGTCTGTCTCCCCCTTCTAGACTGTGAGCCCGTTGTTGGGTAGGGACTGTCTCTATATGCTGCCGACTTGTACTTCCCAAGGGCTTAGTACAGTGCTCTGCACACAGTAAGCGCTCAATAAATTCGATTGAATTAATTAATTAATTAATGAACAGAGTTGATAGACCTGTTCTCTGCCTGCAACAAGCTTACAGTCTGGAGCTTGCCCTACAAATAGCTCCCAAGATACATTTTCATTGCAGGGGATTAGTCCTAAAGAAAATCAACATCAATCCAAACCTTAAGCGGGAAATCCCTTTTATTAGACTATCAAGAATATTTAAGCTAGTGGGCAAATCTCAGATTTGAATTCAGGATATGTATTTGAAGAGATTTCAGTGTGGCTGTTCTGTACATCATAATTGGGTCTAGGGAAGGGGGTGCTTGAAAGCAGCAGAAGGGTAGATTGTGGGAAGCAGTGTGGCCTCGTGCTTTGCACACAGTAAATGCTCAATTAATGTGATTGAATGAATAGTTGAAAGAGCATAGGCCAGAGAGTCAGAGGACTTGGGGTCTAATTTTGGCTCTGCCACTTGCCTCCACCACTAAAATGGAAATTTCATACCTGTTCTCCCTCCTATGTAGACTGTGAGCCCCAGGTGGGACCTGATTATCTTGTATCTACCCAGTCACTTAGAACATCATCATCATCAATCGTATTTATTGAGCGCTTACTATGTGCAATGCACTGTACTAAGCGCTTGGGAAGTACAAATTGGCAGCATATAGAGACAGTCCCTACCCAACAGTGGGCTCACAGTCTAAAAGGGGAAGACAGAGAACAAAACCAAACATACTAACAAAATAAAATAAATAGAATAGATATGTACAAATAAAATAAATAAATAAATAGAGTAATAAATATGTGCAAACATATATACATATATACAGCTGCTGTGGGGAAGGGAAGGAGGTAAGATGGGGGGGATGGAGAGGGGGACGAGGGGGAGAGGAAGGAAGAGGCTCAGTGTGGGAAGGCCTCCTGGAGGAGGTGAGCTCTCAGCAGGGCCTTGAAGGGAGAAAGAGAGCTAGCTTGGCGGATGGGCAGAGGGAGGGCATTCCAGTACTTAATAATAATAATAATAATAATAATGGCATTTTTTAAACACTATGTGCCAAGCACTATACTAAGCACTGTGATGGATACAAGCAAATCAGATTGGACACCTCCCACGTGGGGATCACAGTCTCAATTCCCATTTTACAGGTGGGGGAACTGAGAGCCAGAGAAGTGAAGTAACTGGCCCAAGGTCACACAGCAGACATGTGGTGGAGCCAGTATTAGAACTCATGACCTGAATCTTGCTCTATCCACTACGTCATGCTGCTTGCCGACACACAGTAAGCACTTAACATGTATCACAATTACTGTAGAGACTCTGTGAGACATTGAGAAAGACCACAGAGAAAATAAATTCATTCTATTGTCCCTGCATTTTCCTCCTGTTCACCCAACCCTTTCCTCCCTATGCCTGTTTCTTCCCCATTGACACTTTAACACTTCTGTCTCTCATAGAGCATTTCCGCACTCACCTCCACCCCATGGTGCTATCACTTAGGTAAATATCTTTAAACTCTTTTCTTCCCCTTCCTGCAATTTATTTTAGTGTCTGTTTCCCCCCACTAAACCCTGAGCTCTTTGAGGGGAGGGTTCACGTCTGTTATCTCTATGTATTCTCCTAAGCACTTTGTGCCATGCTAGGCACACAAGAGGCACCCAATAAATGTTAGTGATTTTCCCGCCTTTTCTGCTCTTCCCCTGTGGGGTTCTGAGGGCTTTCAATAATAATGATGGCATTTATTAAGCGCTTACTATGTGCAAATCACTGTTCTAAGCACTGGAGACCTTACAAGGTGATCAGGTTGTCCCACTTGGGGCTCACAGCCTTAATCCCCATTTTACAGATGAGGGAACAGAGAAGTTGTGACTTGCCCAAAGTCACACAGCTGGCAATCGGGGGAGCCGGGATTTGAACCCATGACCTCCGACTCCAAAGCCTTTCCACTGTCCACTCTTTCCACTGAGCCACGCTGCTTCTCTAGAAGTGAGAATCACTGTCAACTAGGAATCTGATCTTAAAGCCATGTTTGAACCTTGAAATTTGTATTTGCTTCCCCTTTTAACGGTACAGTCTGGGGCCAACCCAAAGTTGAGTCTTGAAAAATATATTTTTTTGTTCGTATGTTTGGTTTTGTCTCCCCCTTTTAGACTGTGAGCCCACTGTTGGGTAGGGACTGTCTCTGTATGTTGCCAATTTGTACTTCCCAAGCGCTTAGTACAGTGCTCTGCACACAGTAAGCGCTCAATAAATACGATTGATGATGATGATGCACAGGCATCTGGACAGAAAATCAATCAATCAATGTATCAGTTGTATTTATTGAGCTTTGTGTGCAGAGCACTGCACTACACTCTTGGGAAAATACACTATAACAGAGTTTACAGTCTAGAATTTAGAGTCTGGAAAGCACATGTGTTGTCCACACCAGAACCACAGTCTGCCCTGCGGCACGATTGGTTCTGCTTCTCCTTATTTTCATTCTGCGTTTTCAGAAACCACGTCTGCGCTGGCATGGTGATGTTACCCTCTCTACCACCTTCTGAAGCAGCCTGTGTAGAAACCGTGCTTGGTAAAACTCCGCGAACCACTTTGAGCAGAGCCCTGGTCAGAGCTGTAGCCACTGCACTGAAATCAGTTCTGCAAAGCTTTGTTTGAGAGGCTGTAAAAGCCATTTACCTGGAAAGGGAGAAGGGCAAGGTGAGTCTTAACAGAAGTATGCAAGGTGATGAAGAGCATAATAAAATGGATCAGCCCCTCCTATTTAGACAAGGCACAGGAGAAGGGATCACTTGAGAACCAGAGATGAAGTCATTCAACACAATAAAAGAATGAAATAGAGTCAGTAGCTCCCTTGAACAGTTCATTGCCTCCCTGGGTCAGGGGATTGCAGGTTGTAGCTGGGTTAAATGCTGGCTGAACACTTTATAATATTTGTTCACATTCTTGCCTTCCTTAAGGTTCAAAGAAACTACAATTTCTTCAAAGGAATATAAACCATGGCCTGTTAGGTAAGTGGTCCATCTGACCAGAATTCTAATTCCAAAGGACATTTGTGAACATGATGATAATAATTGTGATATTTGCTAAACACTTATTATGGCTTGCTCCCTTTGATCTCTCCCCTCCCAGCCCCATAGCACTTATGTACATTATCTGTAATTTATTTATTTGCACTGAAGCCCATCTAGACTGTAAGCTCCTTGTGAGCAGGAAATTTGTCTGCTTATGGTTGTATTGTACTCTCCCAAGCCTTTAGCGCAGTGTTCTGTCCACAATAAGCGCTCGATAAATACAACTGGATAAATGAATGAACATACTAGAAAGCAGCAGGGAAGGATTGAAGCAATAGTTGAATGCTACTGAGAAGAGGAAAGGGCTAGTGGAAAGAGCTGGGAGTTAGAGAATCTTGGCCAGTGGGCAGAGCATGGGCCTCGGAGTCAGAAGGACCTGGGTTCTAATCCCAGCCCCACCATTTGTCTACTGTGTGGCCTTAGGCAAGTCACTTAACTTCTCTGTGTCTCAGTTACTGCCTTTGTAAAATGGGAATTGAGACTGAGCCCTGTGTGGGACATGGACTATGTTTCTTCTGTTTAGCTTGTGTCTACCCCAGTGGTTAGTACAGTGCCGGGCACAAAGTAAGCG
This sequence comes from Tachyglossus aculeatus, assembly GCF_015852505.1. NCBI lineage: Eukaryota > Metazoa > Chordata > Mammalia > Monotremata > Tachyglossidae > Tachyglossus > Tachyglossus aculeatus. Next base: position 3,086,427 of record NC_052101.1, read on the forward strand.
CTTAACGAATACCATTTAAAAAAAGTGCATGAGAGAGAGAGAGAGAGAGAGAGAGAGAGAGAGAGAGAGAGAGAGAGAGAGAAAGAGAGAGAGAGAGAGAAGCAGTGTGGTTCAGTGGAAAGAGTGCAGGCTTGGGAGTCAGAGGTCATGGGTTCTAATCCAGCCTCTGCCACTTATCAGCTTTGTGATTCTGGGCAAGTCACTTCACTTCTCTGTGCCTCAGTTACCTCATCTAAAAAATGGGGAATAAGACTATGAGCCCCATGTTGGAGAACCTGATTACCTTGTCTCTCCCCCAGTGCTTAGAACAGTGCTTGGCACATAGTAGATGTTTAACAAATACCAAAATTATATATATATATATTAAGACCTGGGTCCTAATCTCTGCTCCACCATTTGCCCGCTGAATGTTCCATACACGCCACTTAACTTCCCTGTGCTTTGGTTTTCCAGTTGTAAAAAGACGATTCAATACTTGTTTTTCCTCTCCCTTGGACTGTGAGCCTCACGTGGGACAAGAACTGTGTCTGCTCTGATTATTCTTTATCTCCCCCCGGGGTTTCTAAATACCACAATTATTATTACTTGATTGGTAACAATGGCAACATTTTCCCTTAAGTCATTACGTTTCATCCACGTTTCTATTTAGCCCTTTTGAATATCACACACACACATACACACTCATTCTTAATATCTAAAAGAGAAGGAAAAGACCTGTATTTTGATCTCTCTTTTTGCCTCTTACTTCCATTATGGATATTTAATATTAAAAAAAACACTCTTGCCTGGGATCAGAAATCAATGTGCATATCAATATATAATAGAGGCCAGAACACATCCTGAAGGTCTGAAGAAAACAAGTCTTCCAGATAAGTCCTCGGTATTAGATTCAGGCTGATAAATCCATGAGTGTATATATCGGATATGGATTTTCCATTTATGCATTCCCACAAAGAATACTAACTAAAAGATCACATACACCAAATGCCTAAATTAATTCAGGACATGAGAACATAAATAGCAACACAGAAAATGTTTTTACATCATGAAATTCATTTCAAATCATCTTCGCAAAACGAAAATGAGTCAGTATAGCAATTTTCCTTTTCCAATAGTGAAAGATGAGGTGAATTACTAATCTTAGAACACATATTACTTAATGTAAGGGAGTGTAATTGTACTGCTCGGGAAGATATTCATCAGAGCTTTTAGCTATAAAAAAACCAATTTTTAGAAGACATATTAGCAAGCAACTTTGATTTAAAGTTTCTGTAAGTTTGGAAACATTTTAAACTCAAAAGTTACTTTGAGAAAAAATTGCACATGCTTCAGTTTTACTCTTGAAAAATTTGGAATGGTTTTATATTTTAACATATGGAATGTTTATAATTTACTGAGGGGAAAAAATAGCATTGTTAAAGTCCAGATCTCTCTCCTTTTTACGTAATTTGGAGACGCACATGTAAACTATGGTTCATTTAAATAGAAGGTTAAGAAATATTTCATGTAGTTTGGCTGTAAATGCAAAGTATGAGGAGCTTAATATGTTTTTCAGTTGTGTGAGTGATGGAAAGTTCTAATTATTTTAAACCTTAGCCTACAACCAGGGAGCTTGGAGCCGGAACTAAGATAGACAGAAAACACTGAAAATACAGAACCACATTGTAAAAATGTAGACAAACTCTCTGTGATCTTTCATGGAATTGACATCTACAACAAATAGCAAGGGCTTCGCTTCATTCTTTTCCTGTCCTTAACTAGGAACAGATCCAGGGTGTTTAGCAGTCTCGGTGGAGTAGGAAACTGGGGGAGAAAGAGTGAAAAATACAGGAAGTGCTTGGCTTGAACCAGAATGTATTGCTGAGCGGCAAATATATTGACTGTACCCGAACACTGAGCTGAAACAGGCTGGGATAGATTTAGGACTCATATCAATTACAGTTGTTTTGTCAGAAAAAAATAGCTTTTCTGCAGCACTTAGATCAAAAGTATCCCATCTCACCATTAACGTGGGTTTCATATCGAAGAATTTCTTCTTCTTATGTACTACATTTATTAACCAGTCACGCTTTTTAATTTTGTTTCTCAAAGAGGATTTTCCTTAGGTTCTGTCTGCCACTGTCTGATTTCTAAAGATTTGATAGGTTTGATTATTTTATGCAGATTTCAGCCACTTGTCTAACAAGCACTCCTTTGGCATTGTGTTTACAATTTCAGCACGAGGCCCAGGCAAAGCAATTAGAAGTCGGCTGAAGGGGTTCTTGACATTGGTGTCCAAACCCTATTAATGCCTCCTTTTGATATTGCTTTCTTCTGTTGATACTTGACTCTACAAATTTATTCCCTCTTCCCTACTTACTGTGTCAGTGTGGGTCCTTCAACAACCCGCCCTATTTTTTTATTCATAAGTAATAACAAAAATAATAATGATGTTACTGATTAAACCCTAATTATGTGCCAAGCACTGTGCTGAATGCTGGGTAGGTTCAAGGTAATCATCTTGGGCACAATTCCTGTCCTTCATGGGGCTCAGAGAAGTAGCAAGGCCTAGTGGAAAAATCTTGGGCCTGGGAGACAGAGGACCTAAGAAAAACAAAAATAATTTTGATATTTAAGTGCTTATTGTGTGCCAAGTTCTGTACTAAGTGCTTGGCACATAGTTAAGCACTTAACAAATACCATAATTACTAAGTGCTGGGCAGATACAAAGCAACCAAGTCCCACGTGGGGCTCACAGTCTAATTAGGGGGGAGAACGGATTGACTCCAACGTGGGACAGGGATTATGGCAGACCCATTTATCTTATATTTACCCATTTACCGTAAATACCGCATTTACCGTTTCTGGTGATTACTATAGTCTGGGAGGGAGAACAGGTGTTTTATCCCCCATGAACAGATGAGAAAACTAAGCTGCATAGAGGTCAAATAATTTGTCCAAAAAGTCCACAGCTGGTCAGGGCAGAGCCAGGCTTTGAACCCTGATCTGGTCCCAATTTTGTTCTCACTCAAATGGAAGTCAGAGACAGACATGCTGTAAACTCCACCCTAAACCTAATTCTCTTGCCCTAAGCAATATTTTTTGCCTTGAAAAATAGATATGAGTATCTTAGTACAGTGTCCCAAGTGCTTAGTACAGTGCTTGCACACAATAAGCACTCAATAAATATGATGTATCGAATGATTGATAATAATAATAATACTGGCATTTATTAAGCGCTTACAATGTGCAAAGCACTGTTCTAGGGGAAGGTTACAAGGTGATCGAGTTGTCCCACGGGGGGCTCACAGTCATAATCCCCATTTTACAGATGGTCATTGATCATTTTAATAACCTAGTTATGATATTTGTTAAGATCTTACCATGTGTCCAGCAGTGGGGTAGAAACAAGGTTATCAGGTCAGACAGAGTACCTGTTCCACATGGGACTTAGAGTCTCAGTAGAAGGGGGAACAGGAATAATAGGGTCATTCTCTGTATAAGTACTGTGAATGTGACATTTTTAATGACGTGCTCACTAAGATTTTGGTGTTGAATTCAATATTTTCCTTTTCATTAGGTCCACTTTTCATTAGATTTTTAATAATAATGATGGGGATAAGGATCATTCGTAAGTGTGTGAGCTCTTCCTCATAATAATAATAATGATAATAATGGCATTTATTAAGCACTTACTATGTGCAATGCACTGTTCTAAGTGCTGGGGAGGTTACAAGGTGATCAGGTTGTCCCACGGGGGCTCACAGTCTTAATCCCCATTTTACAGATGAGGTAACTGAGGCACAGAGAAGTTAAGTGACTTGCCCAAAGTCGCACAGCTGACAATTGGCGGAGCTGGGATTTGAACCCATTTGGACCTCGTGTGTTCTCACATTTGGAAAAAATAACACTATTTGGAAACTGAAAGACCAAAACAGAACAAATAGTTTCTCCCCCAGTGTCCTTTGGTTTGGAAGCTGTAGTAACTTCTTGCAGCCCATGACAGAGTTTGGACTTGACTCTTACATTAGCGGTTAAAAGAATCATCCTCTTCCTGACTACTGCTCTCCAGATTGCTTGCTTTTCCATTGTTTCCTACTCCCCATAGCGACCCTGCATTGTTTGAGGTTCTATTTCATGGCTCTATAAAATTATTTGTTTTTGTCCAACTCATTTGTCACCACCTCACTTCAATCCACTCATAAGGAGTTTCATAGTAACAAAAAACTGCACAGCTGAAAGTGTAATGAGTGTCATTCCCACAAAATCAAAACCACCAGGCATGAACTCCACCCCTTCTTCCCCCGTCATCAAATCTCCCCCGTCACTTGCCTGACTAGCCTACCAGCCATCCACTCTCTTGCCCTTCCTCGTTATTTCTTAAGGAGAACCACATCCTTTCAAACCCTAATTTATTTTGGTTTTATTTATTTATTTATTTGAGAAGCAGCGTGGCTCAGTGGAAAGAGCCCGGGCTTTGGAGTCAGAGGTCATGGGTTCAAATCCCGGCTCTGCCAACTGTCAGCTGTGTGACTGGGCAAGTCACTTAAACTTCTCTGTGCCTCAGTTGCCTCATCTGTAAAATGGGGATTATAACTGTGACCCCCCACCGCGGAACAACATGATCACCTTGTAACCTTCCCAGCACTTAGAACAGTGCTTGGCACATAGTAAGTGCTTAACAAATACCATTATTATTACTACTGTATTTAGTAATTTATTTATTCGTATTAATGTCTGTCTCTTCTCTAGTCTGTAAGCTAGCTGTGGGCAGGGACTGTGCCTGTATTGTTACATCATACTCTCCCAAGTGCTTAGTACAGTGCTCTGCACACAGAAAGCCCTCAATAAAAACGATTGACTGACTGAATCATCATCATCATCATCAATCGTATTTATTGAGCGCTGACTGTGTGCAGAGCACTGTACTAAGCGCTTGGGAAGTCCAAGTTGGCAACATCTAGAAACAGTCCCTACCCAACAGTGGGCTCACAGTCTAAAAGGGGGAGACAGAGAACAAAACCAAACATACTAACAAACTAAAATAAATAGAATAGACATGTACAAGTAAAATAAATAAATAAATAAATGAAGTAACAAATATGTACAAACATATATACATATATACAGGTGCTGTGGGGAAGGGAAGGAGGTAAGATGGGGGGGTGGAGAGGGGGACGAGGGGGAGAGGAAGGAAGGGGAATCTCTTCACACCTTATGTGAATCTCTTCACACCTTATAGAAGCCCTTCCACTCAGCTTCCATCTTCAGCAGCTCACGCTCCCTTGGCTTCTTGCCCTCAACTTTCAAATATGCTCAAGTGTTTCCTCTCCTAAAAACCCTCTCATCTCCACTACATCATCCAGCCCCCGACGCGGCTCCTCTCCCTCTTTCCACGTCTGTCCTAACTCCTTGAACAGGTCGCCCACACCTGTTGCTTCTGCTTCCTCTCCTCCAACTCCCCCATCCAACCTGCTGCAATCTGGCTTTGGCCCCACCACTCCAATCAATCAATCAATCAATCAATCGTATTTATTGAGCGCTTACTATGTGCAGAGCACTGTACTAAGCGCTTGGGAAGTACAAATTGGCATCACATAGAGACAGTCCCTACCCAACAGTGGGCTCACAGTCTAAAAGGGGGAGACAGAGAACAGAACCAAACATACCAACAAAATAAAATAAGTAGGATAGAAATGTACAAGTAAAATAAATAAATAAATAAATAAACAGAGTAATAAATATGTACAACCATATATACATATATACAGGTGCTGTGGGGAAGGGAAGGAGGTAAGACGCCACCGAACCCGATCTCTCCAAGGTCAGCAGTGACCCCCTCCTAGCCAAATCGAACAGGCTGGATTCTTTGACTCCTCCCTATCTTTCAATCCGTATATTTGGTCCGCCACCAAATCCTGTGAGTTCTAGCTTCACAACATCTCTAGGACCCTTCCTCTCCAGCCAAACTGTCACCATCCTCGCTCGAGTCCTAGTCCTATCCCAACTTGAGTACCGCATCAGCCTCCTCACAGACCTCTCTCCCATCTAGTCCACACATCTCACTCCGCTGCCCAGACCGTTTTTCAAAAACATCATTTTTGCCATCTTTTCCCATTCACCAAACCCCCAGTTGGTTGCCTCTTCCTCCCTGCGTCAACCAGGAACAACTGGACACTGAGCTGTGCCTGAGAAGCAGCGTGGCTCAGTGGAACGAGCCCGGGCTTTGGGGTCAGAGGTCATGGGTTCAAATCCCCGCTCTGCCAACTGTCAGCTGTATGACTTTGGGCAAGTCACTTAATTTCTCTGGGCCTCAGTTACCTCATCTGTAAAATGGCAATTAAAGCTGTGAGCCCCCCGTGGGACAATCTGATCACCTTATAACCTTCCCAGTGCTTAGAGCAGTGCTTTGCACATAGTAAGCGCTTAAGAAATACCATCATTATTATTATTATTATTATTGCCTTTAAGGCACTCAATCAGCTCTCCCCCCTTTCTTAAGCAACATGGCTTAGTGGCAAGAGCCCGGGCTTGGAAGTCAGAGGACATGGGTTCTAATCCTACCTCTGCCACTTTTCAGCTGGGTGACTTTGGGCAAATTACTTAACTTCTCTGGGCCTCAGTCACCTCATCTGTAAAATGGGAATTAAGACTGTGAGCCCCACGTGGGACAATCTGACCTTGACTCTACCCCCAGCGCTTAGAACAGTGCTTAGCACATAGTAAGCACTTAACAAATTCCATCATTGTTAGTATTATTATCCCCAAATGGTTAGCTTGTTATAATAATAATAATAATAATAATAATAATAATAATAATAATAATAATAATGTTGGTATTTGTTAAGCGCCTATTATGTGGCAAACACTGTTCTAAGCGCTGGGGGGGAAACAAGATAATCAAGGTTGTCTCACGTGGGGCTCACAGTCTTCATCCCCATTTTACAGATGAGGAAACTGAGGCACAGAAAAGTTAAGTGACTTGCCCAAAGTCACAAAGCTGACAAGAGGAGGAGTCGGGATTTGAACCCATGATCTCTGACTCCCAAGCCCGGGCTCTTTCCACTGAGCCACACTGCTTATGGACAGGGAACTTGCCTCCTTATTTACTGTATCATACTCTCCTGAGTGCTTCGTACAGTGCTCTGCACATAGTAAGCGCTCAATAAATTCCACTGGTTGTGATTCTACTCCTATTAGACAAAGCTCAGACATTTCACTCCTCCCTCCAAGCCCACCCTACTCACTGTGTCTCGTTCTAGTCTCTCCTAACATTGATCATGTCTTCCCTTGTGCCTGGAGTTCCATTCCCTTTCAAATTTAGTACACTACCGCATGCGGCATGTTCAGAGCCGTTCCAAAATCCCACCTCCTCCTGGAAGTCTTCTCCGATTGATCTCTCATCGCCCAATCCTATCCCCCCAACCCCTCTAATGCCACTTCAGCACTTCCTTATTACTTAAGTACTTGGATTTCATTCATTCAATCAATCAATCAATCAATCAATCAATCAATCAATCGTATTTATTGAGCGCTTACTGTGTGCAGAGCACTGTACTAAGCGCTTGGGAAGTACAAGTCGGCAACATATAGAGACAGTCCCTACCCACCAGTGGGCTCACAGTCTAAAAGGGGAAGACAGAGAGCAAAACCAAACATACTAACAAAATAAAATAAATAGAATAGATATGTACAAGTAAAATAGAGTAATAAATATGTACAAACATATATACAGGAAAAATACATATATATACAGGAACAAATGCCATTATTATTATTATTATTATTATTATTATTATTATTATTATTATTTTTAACCGGTTTTGCACCCTACTTGTTGATGCCAGGGGGACAGGAAAAATGCATATATATATACAGGAACAAATGCCATTATTATTATTCTAATTAACCAGTTTTGCACCCTACTTCTTGATGCCAGGGGGACAGGAAAAATACATATATATATATACATATATATATACAGGAACAAATGCCATCATTATTATTATATTCAATTGTATTGAGCACTTACTGTGTGCAGAGCACTGTACTAAGCGCTTGGGGTGTACAAGTCAGCAAAATATAGAGACAACAGACAGACAACAAAACAGAAAGAAGATGTGCAGCGGCGTCTCGAGAGCTGTAATTCCATTAACTTCTGCTCCAAAGACTCAAAGATAATCAATCTACAAGCTGAAAGAACAGCATGAAGTGTAACCAGATTCCAGGAAAGGTGGAAACCAGTAAGGGATAATTTACTTTAGTGGCTACCTCCCCTGCTGATTTTAAGTTCCTTGAGGGCAGGGATTATGTCTCCTAACTCCACTGCACTCTCCCAAGTGCGTGGAACATTGCCTTGCAAGCACTTGCCTGCTGTGTGACCTTGGACAAGTCACTTAACTCCTCCCTTCCTCATTTACCTCATCTGGAAAATAATAATCGTGGTATTTGTTAAGCGCTTACTACGCGCCAGGCACTACACACAGTGCTGTGGTGGATACAAGCAAGAATCCTATTTAGAATGAGAGCCCCAGGAACCGTACCTGATCTGATTATCTTCCATCTACCACAGTGCTTATTATCATTATTTTTATTATCATTAATGATAATAATAAAAACATTCTTCTGACTATTGAATGAGCGATTGAAGTTAAAGGGAAAAGTTTGGAAAGTTAGAAGGGTCTTAGTGATTCAGCTGATTGGCAAGAAAACTAACAACCAGTGTGTTCGTAAGAACAGAAGAAGCATGGCGTAGTGGTTAGAGCACAGGGGTCAGGAGGTTATGGGTTCTAATCCCGCCTCTGCCACGTGTGTGCTGTTAGACCTCGGGCAAGTCACTTCCCGTCTCTGGGCCTTAGTTACCTCCTCTGTAAAATGGGGATTGAGACTGTGAGCTCCATGTGGGACAAGGACTATGTCCAAACTGATTTGCTTGTACCCGCCCACCCCAGCGCTTAGTACAGTGCCCGGTACATAGTAAGTGTCGCGAGCCCCCGGTTTGTACCTTCCTGGATCGGGGGAGCCTCAGTGACATGTAGTAAAAATCAAACCACACCTCTGATCACCAAGGTTAATGTGGAAAAGCAATGCTGAGGACCTTAGTTCAACTCACCCCGGCTCCTCTTGGAGTACCCTAGCACTTGAGAAATACCACAATTATTATTACAAACATTATTCGTTGCCACTCAGGGGCAAAATATTCATCAGATTTGATCAGTGGTCAGATTCAGCGTGGTAATTCGTATGTCTTAAAGCTTTAAACACTGCCCTGTGTCTAATAATAGTAATAATAATGGCATTTATTAAGTGCTTACTATGTGCAAAGCAACTGTTTTAAGCGCTGGGGAGGTTACAAGATGATCAGGTTGTCCCACAGGGGGCTCACAGTCTTAATCTCCATTCTACAGATGAGGTAACTGAGGCCCAGAGAAGTGAAGTGACTTGCCCAAATTCACACAGCTGACAATTGGCAGGGTCGGGATTTGAACCCATGACCTCTGACTCCAAAGCCCGGGCTCTTTCCACTGAGCCACTGCTTCTCTACCCCCAGCTCATGGCCCCTAATGGCAGGTGTTGATGCTACCACCCTGGCTGCCAGGACTTGCCAACTTGTGGTGCCAACTTGTTGCCAACTTGTACTTCCCAAGCGCTTAGTACAGTGCTCTGCACACAGTAAGCACTTAATAAATACGATTGATTGATTGATTGATTGACTTTGGGAGGATGAATGCTGTCCAGAGTGACTTCAGGCAGCCCAGATCCACCCGAGGAGCTGGGAGAGCCATAAAAAAAAACGCCCCTTTGACACAATCTTGATAATAATCAATAATAATAATTATGGTATTTGTTAAGCATTTACTATGTTCCAGGCACCGTACTAGCTGCAGGCATAGATAGAAAATAATCAGGTTGGACACAGTGCCACATTAGACACAGTGCCTGCCCCACGCACGGCTCACAGCCTTAATCCCCATTTTACAGATGAGATAACTGAGGCAGAGAAAAGTAAAGTGACTTGCCCAAGGTCACACAGCAGACAAGCGGTGGAGCCGGGATTAGAACACAGGTCCTCTGAGTCCGAGGCCAGTGCTCTGCTCTTTCCACTAAACCATGCTGCTTTTTGAGAGATTGCACCTGAATAACATGAGAAGCAGCTTGGCTCAGTGGAAAGAGCACAGGCTTTGGACTCAGAGGTCATGGGTTCAAGTCCCTGCTCCGCCAATTGTCAGCTGTGTGACTTTGGGCAAGTCACTTAACTTCTCTGTGCCTCAGTTACCTCAGCTGTAAAACGGGAATTAAGACTGTGAGCCCCCTGTGGGACAACTTGATCATCTTATAACCTACCCAGCACTTAGAACAGTGCTTTGCACATAGTAAGTGCTTAATAAATGCCTGTTAATAATCTCCTGTCCCGCCATCGACCCCCAGCCCACGTCATCCCCCGGGCCTGGAATGCCCTCCCTCTGCCCATCCGCCAAGCTAGCTCTCTTCCTCCCTTCAAGGCCCTACTGAGAGCTCACCTCCTCCAGGAGGCCTTCCCACACTGAGCCCCTTCCTTCCTCTCCTCCTCGTCCCCCTCTCCATCCCCCCCATCTTACCTCCTTCCCTTCCCCACAGCACCTATTGTTATGTATATATGTTTGTACATATTTATTACTCTATTTATTTATTTTACTTGTACATATCTATTCTATTTGTTTTATTTTGTTAGTATGTTTGGTTTTGTTCTCTGTCTCCCTCTTTTAGACTGTGAGCCCACTGTTGGGTAGGGACTGTCTCTATATGTTGCCAACTAGTACTTCCCAAGTGCTTAGTACAGTGCTCTGCACAAAGTAAGTGCTCAATAAATACGATTGATTGATTGATAAATGCCATTATTATTATTATTATTATCATGTTATAAAGCAAAATGTGCCAATGCATCATGGAATCCTTTCTCCAATCCACATTATACTGCAGTGTCTGTCTCCTCCATTGGATTGTGAGTTCTTTGTAGGCAGGGATCATGCCTAAGTACTGTATTGTAATAATAATGATGGTATTTGTTAACCACTTACTATGTGTGAAGCACTGTATTGTACTCTCCCAAGTGCTTAGTGCAGTCCTCCTCAAACTATAGGCAATAAATCAATGGTACTGATCGAGCCCTTCCTCTGAGTACAGCTCGGAATTCCCTGCTAGGGAAAGTACACAAAAGTGAGTAGACATGATACCTGCCCTCAAGAAGCTTACAATACAGAGAGGGAAACAGACATTAAGTATAATGTGAGTAGAGGGAAGTAGCAATGGAGTATAATGACATATACATAAGTGTTTCAGGCTTTGGTGGAGACAGGGTGAGACGGTTTTGACACCCGTCTACATGTTTTGTTTTGTCTTCTGTCTCCCCCTTCTAGACTGTGAGCCCATTGTGGGGTAGGGACCGTCTCTATATGTTGCCGACTTGGACTTCCCAAGCGCTTAGTACAGTGCTCTGCACGCAGTAAGTGCTCAATAAATACGATTGAATGAATGAATGAATCTTCTTCCTTAGCCATTCTCTGGTTTTAAAATTTTCAACCACCTCTGACGAAAAAACATCTTCCTGGAATAAATCTCATCAGTCCAGTCTCCCCTTGGGTCACGGTATATTTTGGGGGCCTCTTTCATCTTCCATATGGTGACATCTGGCATAGGTATCAGAGTCTGGTTTCTCTGACCTCTCTGGGAGAATGGTAGTGCATAGGGTGGACATGTTTACTCTTGTGGAAAAGTAAACCTGAGCTCATTCAGTTGTCTTTATTGAGTTCCTATTGTGTGCAGAGTACTGTACTAAGCGCTTGGGAGAGTATACTATAATAATAAACCGACATATTTCCTGACCACAATGAGCTGTGAGCCTGAGTGGTATTTCTTCTTTAGTGTCAGCGGATTTTTGGTGGGGATCCTACGCTCTGCTCTATGGGCATATGACTTTCAAGGTTGCTTAATTTGACATACGTGATTATTATCATAATTACTATTGCTACAGTATTTAAGTGCTTACTGTGTGTTGCACACTCTTCAAATACAGTAGAACAGTAGTAGATACAAGTTGATCAGGTTGGATACAGTCTCTGTCCCTCATGGGGCTCACAGTAGGAGGCAGAACAGTCACTGAATCCCCATTTTACAGATGAGGGAACTGAGTCACAGAGAAGTGAAGACTTTTGCTCGAGGTAACACAGCCAGTAATCGACAAAGCGGGATTAGAACCCAGATCCTCTGACTCCCAGGACCAATATTCCCAAAATGGAATAAGCATCCAGTCATTTCTGCAACTTCCATACTGTGTCTCCATGAGAGGTCTCCACAGAACAAGTATTTACAACCAACCTATTGTTCTTGAGTGCAGAGATTAGACATCTTCAGATTATTCTTAAAACTAATTTGACTTTAGAGTGCTTTAGGCTTTTAGAGGTGAGAGACGCTTGGTGCAGTAAGAGTCATCTTAGTGTGGATACATTTCCCGTGAGTGTTTTCCTGCCTCTCAGGTATTAGTGTGTCCTGGGGGGAATGTATTCTCCTCCCTTCTACTCCAGACTTTGTAGGAGCTAAAGATCTGGACATTTCTTCAAACTCTTGTAGCATGCCTGGGCCAGAATTTAAATATATATACATATATTTTATATACATATATATATATAAATATATGTGTGTGTGTATAAGTGTATTTTACAATGTAGAAGGTTTATGAAATGAGCCCCATGTAGGGATAAGGAACCTAATTATTCTGTATCTCTCCATTCATTCATTCAATCATATTTATTGAGTGCTTTCTGTGTGCAGAGCACTGTACTATGCCCCTGGGAGAGTACTGTATAACAATAAACAGACACATTCTCTGCCCACAATGAGCTTACAGACTAGAGGGAGAAACAGACGTTACTATAAATAAATACAATATCTGTAGTCATAATGTAGATGAGTATAAATATGAACAAATATTCCAGTGTTTAGTACATTGCTTGACACCTTGTAAACACTTAATACATAACACAGTGATTATTATTATTACTGCTATTATTGTTATTATGAAGGACAAGAATGCTGTTGATTGAAAAAAATGCCGGAAATACCTAGGATTTGAAATGAATTTGAAGATGATGATGATGGTATTCGTTAAGCATTTACTCCGTGCCAAGCACTGTTCTAATTGCTGCGGTAGAGACAAGGTAATCAGATTGTCCCATGTGGGGCTCACAGTCTTAATCCCCATTTTCCAGATGAGGTAACTGAGGCACAGAGAAGTGAAGTGACTTGCCCAAGGACACACAGCAGACAGGTGGCAGAGCCGGGATTTGAACCCATGTTCTCTGACTCCTCAGTCCTTCTTCTTTCAATTAAGCCATGGATGTGGAAGTTTACAGAATTAAGAGGATAAATTTGGTTCCTGAGACCCGGCTGTTCTTTGAAGGGTGGCCGGGGGGAGGGAGGGGGGCAAGGATAAAATCTGAATCAACAATCAATCAGTCGATCGTATTTATTGAGCGCTTACTGTGTGCAGAGCACTGTACTAAGCGCTTGGTACAAGCCACTTGGTACAAGCCACTTTTGATAGACTCATCTCAGGTTCCTGGCCGTCAACTCACCCGCCTGACCAGAGCAGCAGAGACATTCAAGAATGTCTGCACCTAAATCAATCAATCAATCAATCGTATTTATTGAGCGCTTACTATGTGCAGAGCACTGTATTAAGCGCTTGGGAAGTACAAATGGGCAACACATAGAGACAGTCCCTACCCAACAGTGGGCTCACAGTCTAAAAGGGGGAGACAGAGAACAGAACCAAACATACCAACAAAATAAAATAAATAGGATAGAAATGTACAAGTAAAATAAATAAATAAATAAATAGGGTAATAAATATGTACAACCATATATACATATATACAGGTGCTGTGGGGAAGGGAAGGAGGTAAGATGGGGGGGGGATGGAGAGGGGGACGAGGGGGAGAGGAAGGAAGGGGCCTAACCTAAACAAGAGAGAGGTAGAGAGAGAAACACAAAGACAAAGATGGGAGGAGACACTGCCAAGATTGGGAATGCTGGGAAAGTGTTATGAACAGTAAAGTTTATAGTCGTGCTGCTCTCATAAAAACTATTCATTATCACATTTGAAGGCCCAGCTGATCACCGCCGGGATCAGGAATAATTTATCACATTCATCATTGCCTGATTTGTAAAATTGCCACATTACTTGGGGGCAAGAGGCAGGAGGCACAGACTGCTTTAGAATCCAGTCTTTCAGTCTCTTTCAGGAGTGAACCGTGGTACATAGTGGGAATGTCCAATCCTTTTCACCCAATGTGGCAACACTTTTTTCATCGAGTGATCTGTTTTCTGGTACATTACACCAGGAACTGCCCAAAAGCCATGATTTTTTTTTATTAGTTTAGGAGGGGAGTCCCATGATAGTATATAAAATGATTCCACTATTATTAAGAAAACAGATGCTTTAAAATACTCATCCCACCCAGGGTATTTCTTTAATTGGTGTGCATTTGTGGAGAACACATGGGCCTCCTCCAAAATAACCTCTCCATTGTTTTTTTAATATGCAGGGGAGTTTGCGTTTGCTTTAGTGGGAGGTTAGCTCCATGAATATTCTTTATTTTATGTTTAAATGATTCCAGCAAAATGTAAGGGCTTCCCTCCAGCCCCCCACACCCTGTCTCTGGTTGATCTTTATTAGTCCCTAAGCTTGTGTCATTCATTTTAAAGTCATTAGTCCTTAATAAAAAACAGAAACATTTTGGACTGAGCGCACACTGAATTCCTCATGTTAACTTTTCAACATACATTCTTCTCCTTGACCGCTTTCCAAAATGAAAATGTTCTCTACCCAATAAACAAAAGCCAGAGGTTAATGTGGGGAAATTCTTTAGTTCTTCACAAGCTGCATGTTAATAGGCAGAATAAATGGCTAAGTCACTCCTATGGTTCTCTTTCACTCAAAGTCAGTTTTCCAATATGTGTGCCCCAAAATCCCAGAAGAGTTTTGAGTTTTCGTATGTCCTTCCGCAGACTTTAATGAAGAGAGAGTGTGTGTGCGGGGGTGCTCCAGTAGTTGAGAGTAATAATGATAATAATAATGATTGTATTTGTTATGCGCTTACTATGTGCCAAGCATTTTTACTTGTATGTATTTACTATTCTATTGATTTTATTAATGGTGTGCATAGAGCTATAATTCTACTTATTCTGACGGTTTTGACACCTGTCTACTTGTTTTGTTTTGTTGTCGGTCTCCCCCGTCTAGACTGTGAGCCCAGTGTTGGGTAGGGACCGTCTCTGTATGTTGCCGACTTGTACTTCCCAAGAACTTAGTACAGTGCTGTGCACACAGTTAGCGCTCCATAAATATGATTGAATGAATGAATGAATACAGAGTAATCAGGTTGTCCCACATTTTACAGATGAGATAACTGAGGCCCAAAGAAGTGAAGTGACTCGCCCAAAGTCACACAGCAGACAAGTCATGGAGCTGGGATTAGAACCCCTGACTCCCAAGCCTGTGCTCTTTTGGAACTGGTGGTCCATTACCTCGGCCTTATTGCCCCCCATTCTCTCAGCAACTCGATACTAGCTAATCTTTTCTCTGTGCTTAGCAACAATAGTAATATTGATCATTTTTGTTAAGTGCTTACTTAGTGCCACTTACTGGGCCAAGTTCTGGGGCAGATGTAAAATAATCAGGTCCGACACTTGGGCCTCAAAGCCTAAGGGAGAAGGAGAATAAGCATTTTCCCCCCGCTTAATGGTTGAGGGTATTGAGGCCCAAAGAAGTTAGGTGAGTTGCACAAGGTCTCACTGCAGACCAGTGGGAGGGCTGGCACTGACTCCAAGTCCTGGACTTTTTCACAAAGTGATTCTATCTCCCAAAGATATATGGATTTATTACTAACATTATCATCTTTATAACCGTTACTATTAGTAGTAATATATTAACCTCCTCACTGTACCTCGTTCTCACCTGTCCCGCCATCGACCCCCGGTCCACGTCCTCCCTCTGGTCTGGAATAGCTCTCTTCCTCCCTTCAAAGCCCTACTTTGAGCTCACCTCCTCCAGGAGGCCTTCCCACACTGCGCCTCCTTTTTCCTCTCCTCCTCCCCATCCCCCCGCCCTACCTCTTCCCCTCCCCACAGCACCTGTATATATGTTTGCACAGATTAATTAGTCTATTTATTTTACTTCTACCTATTTACTATTCTATTTATTTTGTTAATGATGTGCATTTAGCTTTAATTCTGTTTGTTCTGATGACTTGACACCTGTCCACGTGTTTTGTTTTGTTCTCTGTCTCTCCCTTCTAGACTGTGAGCCCGTTGTTGGGTAGGGGCCATCCCTATATGTTGCCAACTTGTACTCCCAGGTGCTTAGTACAGTGCTCTGCACACAGTAAGTGCTCAATAAATACAATTGAATGAATTCTAGTGCTTACTGCGTGCAGAGCAATGTATTATGTGCTTGGAAGAGTACAGTCTAACAGAGTTGGTAGGCAGGCTCACTGCCCACAACAAGTTTACGATATAGAAGGTGACCCAGACATTAATATAAATGAATATACAGTATAATAATAATAATAATGATAATAATAATAATGGCATTTGTTAAATGCTTACTATGTGCAAAGCACTGTTCTAAGCGCTGGGGGAATAGAAGGTGATCAGGTTGTCCCATGAGGGGCTCACAGTCTTCATCCCCATTTTACAGATGAGGGACCTGAGGCCCAGAGAAGTTAAGTGACTTGCCCAAAGTCACACAGCTAACAACTGGCAGAGCTGGGATTTGAACCCATGACCTCTGACTCCAAAGCCCAGGCTCTTTCCACTGAGCCACGCTGCTTCTCTAAGAATAGAGTTTACAGTGTATAGAGTTTACAGTGTATTATTAATGGTGATGATAAAACATCAATGATATTATTATTATGGTACTTAAGTGCCTACTATGTGTTAAGTACTTTTCTATGTACTGGGGGTAGATTCATTTATTCATTCAATTGTATTTATTGAGCACTTACTATGTGCAGAGCACTGTACTAACCGCTTGGAAAGCACAAGTCGGCAACATATAGAAGCAGTCCCTACCCAACAATACAAGTCGATCAGTTTGGATACAGTCCCTATCCCACATGGGGTTCACAGATTAAATGGGAGGGCAAACAGGCATTGAATCCCCAATTTCCAAATGAGGAAACTGAGGCACAGAGAAGTTAAGAGATTTTTCCCAAGGGCACATACAGCAGGCAACCAGCAGAGCCAGGATTAGATCTCAGGTCCTCCGACTCGAAGGTCCGTGCTCATTCCACTAGGCCATGCTGCTCCTCATTTAATGGGCACAGCCCATTTATTTTTTAAGAAAAAGAAAAATAAATATAATTGTAACAGACGTCTCCTCTCCTCTAAAAACTTCCTTGTAAAATAATGTTTGGCGTACCGCAACCCATCAAGAAATATCTCAGTCAGCCTTTGGGACCTATCCAGGGTAAGGCATGAATCACACTAGGCCTAGCTGTGTTCAGAACGGGCGTTTTTATGCTGTTGACCAGATGGCTCATTGAATTCAGTGGAAACTTCCGGGTGGTCTTTAAGCAGATTCCCAAGTAGAATGTTTGGTGTTAGCCGACCAAAATGCCTGCTTAACACAGTTCTGTTTGCCAAATATTTCACCTGAAACAGTTGTCTCTGTAACACCACAGTCAGGCCTGTCCCTGTAGGAGGTACTTTGATGCCTTGTCCCTGGCATTTAGACTTTTCCTTAACCTACGCAGAGACTCCGCTCTTACCCAAATGTTCATCTCCTGCTGCAGCCCGACTCATTCTCTTTCTCTCAACCACGTAAACCTTCATCAGCACTGGTATTTGAGTGCTTACTGTGGACAGAACTCCATACTAGGTACAATACAACCAAGTTAGCAGACACATTCTCTGCCCACAAAAAGCTTACAGCCTAGAAGGGGAGACAGACATTAATATAAATAATTCATATGTATATGTATGTAATTTATATCTATGTACTTAAGTGTTGTAGGATTAAGGGTGGGGTGAGTTAAAGTGCATTGATGATGCAGAAGGGAGGAGAGGGCTTAATCTGGGAATCCTCCTAATGTCTCCTACACGTGAATGATCTCCAGTCACAACGCCTACTTTAGTCATTCATTCATTCAGTCAATCGTATTTATTGAGCGCTTACTGTGTGCAGAGTGCTGTACTAAGCGCTTGGGAAGTACAGGTTGGCAACACATAGAGACGGTCCCTACCCAACAGTGGGCTCACAGTCTAGAAGGGGGAGACAGAGAACAAAGCAAAACGTATTAACAAAATAAAATGAATAGAATAAATAGGTACAAATAAAATAAATAAATAAATAGAGTAATAAATACATACAAACATATATACATATACACAGGTGCTGTGGGGAGGGCAAGGAGGTAAGGCGGGGGGATGGGGAGGGGGAGGAGGGGGAGAGGGTGCTCAGTCTGGGAAGGCCTCTTGGAGGAGGTGAGCTCTCAATAGGGCCTTCATCTTTCTTCATCTCCAGCACGCTGTCTAGCCTTGTCTCATTCTTTGTTTTAAATCAATCAATCAATCAATCAATCAATCGTATATATTGAGTGCTTACTGTGTGCAGAACACTGTACTAAGTGCTTCCTACCATGTGCCAGGCACTGTATTTTGCTCTGGAGTAGATACAAAATGGTATGGTTAGACACAGTCATCGTCCCACGTGGGGCTCACAGTCTTAATCCCCATTTTACAAATGAGACAACTGAAGCATGGAGAAGTTAAATGACTTTCCCAGGATCACACAGCAAAGTGGTGGAGATGGAATTAGAACCCAGCTCCTCTGAGCCCCAGGCTTATGCTTTCACTAGGCAACTCTGTTTCTCATTCATATTGCAAGAATCCAAGCCCTCAGTGGAACTTTCTTATCATTTGGGGACAGTTAAAGCTGATATTAGGTGGACTTTTAACACTGGATAACACAGCCCTGAATCCGGGCGGGGGTACTTAATAAGTGCTTTCTGAAGTTGATGATTTCTGCCTTGCTGGGATTTAAATCCCAACTCATTTTCTTTCCCTCTTGTCATTAAATTAGTTGGGTCATGGGTGGACTTAGACCAGATGGAAATAAAACATAGCATAATTTGTCTTTAGCAGCAAAAAGCAATAACGACAGCATCCTGCGTATAGGCTTTTGCCTGTGGATTCTGGGAATTTAAAAATTTGGGGGAGCCTAATACTCTAGAATGCTGATTTGATCTCTCGTATTTATCACTAAACACGTATAGAGAGCCCTGACCGTGAGACCACAGCAGTTCTGAGGTGTACAGTTGGTGCCATCCTCATCACAGACAAGGAGGGAACCTGCAAAGGTAGGAATTTCACTCTGACATTAAGGAAGTAACTCCCTCTGTCAAAGCCATGAATAATGGGAAAGCTCCTAGAACTGATGGCATGTCTGAAGTTTCTACGAGCACGGAGGGAATGTCATCCCAAGGCATCTGCACGACCTGTTCCCCCACATATGGAACACTGGAGAAATTTCACCCGACATCAAAGATGCCACTTAATCACCATCAGCAAAAAGAGCAGGGAAAGGGCACACTTGGGGAATCAGCTGGGGAATCTCAGTCCATTCCATTACTTACTGAGAAGCAGCGTGGCTCAGTGGAAAGAGCCCGGGCTTTGGAGTCAGAGGTCATGGGTTCAAATCTTGGCTCTGCCAATTGTCAGCTGTGTGACTTTGGGCAAGTCACTTCACTTCTCTGTGCCTGTTCCCTCATCTGTAAAATGGGGATTAAGACTGAGCCCCCCGTGGGGCAACCTGATCACCTTGTTACCTCCCCAGTGCTTAGAAAAGTGCTTTGCACATAGTGCTTAATAAAGCCATTGTTATTATTATTATTATTATTATTAGAACGTTCAAGCCAGAATCCTTCTGCGTTGACTGCTAAAGTGCTTATTATAGTGCCCGGCACATAGTAAGCGCTTAGCAAATTGTTGTTGTCTTATGCTGTCAAGTCATGTCCGACCCATAGCGATGCCATAGACACATCTCTCCCAGAATGCCCGACTTCCATCTGCAATCGTTCCGGTAGTGGATCCGTAGAGTTTTCTTGGTAAAAATCTGGAAGTGGTTTACCATTGCCTTCTTCTGCGCAGTAAAAGAGTCTTTGTCCTTGACTCTCTCCCATGCTGCTGCTCCCCAGCACAGGTGAGTTTTGACTTGTAGCAGATTGCCTTCCACTCACTAGCCGCTGCCCAACCTAAGAATGGAATGGGTAGGCCTCTGCTCGACTCTTCTTCCTGTAGTCGTGACTGGTAGAGTACTGGAAACTCTCCAGGTGTGACCCTGAGTGGGGGGGGCTTAACAAATAACACAATTACAAAGTCTGCAGTGAACTGAGCTCCACCAGAATCCCAGCGTGGCTTCCAATACCATCCCTGAGCGTCAGGTTCGAGGCTTCTAGTCTGAGACGGGAGCAGGAACTGTTCAGGAAGCCATAGTGCATCCTCTCTATTGTCATCGCAGATTTGCCCAAAGCTTTGATCACTATCCATAAATCTGTTTCCTGGACTGCAGGGACCCAGTCTCCTTCCTCTTCGCCATAGAAGAAGCATAGCCTAGTAAGCGCTTAGTACAGTGCTCTGCACATAGTAAGCGCTCAATAAATACGATTGATTGATTGATTGATTGGCTAGAACACGGGCCTGGGTGTCAGAAGGTCATGGGCTCTAATCCTGGCTCAGCCACTTGTCTGCTGTGTGACCTTGGGCAAGTCACCTTAATCAATCCAATCAATCAATCAATCAATCGTATTTATTGAGCACTTACTATGTGCAGAGCATTGTACTAAACGCTTGGGAAGTACAAGTTGGCAACATATAGAGACAGTCCCTACCCAACAGTGGGCTCACAGTCTGAAAGGGGGAGACAGAGAACAAAACCAAACATACTAACAAAATAAAATAAATAGAATAGATATGTACAAGTAAAATAAATAAATGGAGTAATAAATAAATCAATAGAGTAATAAATAGAGTAACTTACCCGGGCCTCAGTTCTCTCCTCCGTAAAATGGAGATTAAGACTGCGAGCCCTTTGTGGGATCGGGTCTGTGTCCAACCTATCTTATATCTACCCCAGCGCTTAGAACAGTGCCTGGCACATGGTAAGCGCTTAACAAATACCATAATGATAATTAGGACTCTGGCTACTGCCTAGCAAATTTGACTGCCTGGAGAAGTTCATCAAATCATTACACTGCTTCACAATGGAATATTAAGTTGGTTGGGTCAGAGTCAGTGGTTCTCAGTTTGGCCCTTTCTTATCACCTGCATTATGAAATTTATTAAATCAATCAATCATATTTATTGAGCGCTTACTGTGTGCAGAGCACTGTACTAAGTGCTTGGGAAGTACAAGTTGGCAACATATAGAGACAGTCCCTATCCAACAGTGGGCTAACAGTCTAAAACCTTTTTAACATTAAAAGTTAACATTAAAAGTAAACATTAAAAAGTTTAACATTAAAAACATTTAGCATTAAACATTTACTATTTGCTAAACACTGGGAGAGATACCAAATTATGAGGTGGGACGCAGTCCCCATCCCACATGCAGCTCACGCTCTGCAGTGTGGCCTAGTGGAAAGCGTGCAGGACCGAGAATCAGGAGACGTGGGTTCTAATCCTGGCTCTGCCACTTACCTGCTGTGTGATCTGGGATAAGTGCTTAACTTCTCTGTGCGTCATTTCCTCTTCTGTTAAAATGGTGATAAAAAAGTGCTTAACAAATAGCATAATTAGTCATGCTATTGTTTATACACAATAGGCTCTCAAAAAGCACTATTTTTTTAAAAAGTCATAATACTTTAGGCTCTTTTTGTAACGGATGAATATTTGGGCTGGAAATCACAAACTGCAGGAAATATTAATTTGAAATTAAGCATTTTGTTTTAATGTCATGAAACTTGTAGGCATCGACTGCTTTGGCATCACTGCATCTCTGTTTCTGCTTCTAGAAAGCTCTGTCATTTGCGTTTGAGACTTGAATAGGCAAGGATCAAGTCTTTGTAGTTAAGAGAAAAAAATATGGTGGTTTGCAGGAGGCTACCAGATGGTTATTGTTGCGTAGGAGTTTGGTGCACATTCAACTATGTTGGCTAAATATTGAAATTCTATAGGAAATTTTCCTTTTCAACACGGTCTTAGGGATTGGCACCGTTTGATCCTTCTGGTGGTCCAGTTCTCTGTTCAATTCGCTAATTCGTTGTGCGACTGCTGCAGGCAGCAGAGTACGATGCTATTCAAACCCAGTTACGTCTGTTTGGGTGTTTTCAGGAAAATGCATATGGACTGAGCTCCGGCCATAAAAGCTCCCCAGCTGCACACAGAGAAAGAGCGAGAGAGAGGGAAAGATCAAGAGCATCCTGAAACCATTGAGTCCACTGTTGGGAAGGAAA
The DNA here is from genome assembly GCF_015852505.1 of Tachyglossus aculeatus. NCBI lineage: Eukaryota > Metazoa > Chordata > Mammalia > Monotremata > Tachyglossidae > Tachyglossus > Tachyglossus aculeatus. Next base: position 3,108,896 of record NC_052101.1, read on the forward strand.
GGGGAACAAAGAGCGGTCCTTCTGCATTGACATTTAATTGGAATGGAGCAGGTCCTTCCTATTTATACCAGTTGGTACTTTCTACTAGAGTAAGTCCCACAGGCTGGTGGACTATAAGCTCACTGTGGGCAGGGAAGGCATCTGTTTTACTGTTGTACTCTCCCATGAGCTTAGTATGGGGCTCTGCACACTGTAAGTGCTTAATTAATACACCTGAACAAATGAATGGCCAGAGTAAAATCCCAGAACTGCCCCACTTGTCAATTCTGAGGTTCTAGAACCCTCCAGAGGGCAGGAATTGGACTCCAGTTTAGCTGTGAGGGCAGGAGGAGAGGGGACGAGGGAGTGTGGGTGTATGTGTGTATGTGTATGGAGTGGGGATTTTAGCCTCTTGGGAGGTCTTAGTGGGATCTAGAGAAATACAATATGTTGAGTTCTAGTTTTTTTGTGTATTTTTTTTTCCAATAGACTTACACTGTGTTAGAGAGAAAGGGTAATTTAATTTGGATGAGAACTCTGTTTTACTGTTTTATTATCCTCTCCCAAGAGCTTAGTACGGTGCTCTGCACACTGTAAGTGCTCAATTAATACACCTGAACGAATGAATGGCCAGAATAAAATCCCAGAACTGTCCCACTTGTCGATTCCAAGGTTCTAGAACCTTCCAGAGGGCAGGAATTGGACTCCAATTTAGCTGTGAGGGCAGGAGGAGAGGGGACGAGGGAGTGTGGGTGTATGTGTGTATGTGTATGGAGTGGGGATTTTAGCCTCTTGGGAGGTCTTAGTGGGATCTAGAGAAATACAATATGTTGAGTTCTAGTTTTTTTGTGTATTTTTTTTCCAATAGGCTTACACTGTTTTAGACAGAAAGGGTAATTTAATTTGGATGAGAACTCTGTTTTACTGTTGTATTATCCTCTCCCAAGAGCTTAGTATGGTGCTCTGTACACTGTAAGTGCTCAATTAATACAACTGAATGAATGAATGGCCAGAGAAAAATCCCAGAACTGCCCCCCTTGTCGATTCCGAGGTTCTAGAACCCTCCAGAGGGCAGGAATTGGACTCCAATTTAGCTGTGAGGGCAGGAGGAGAGGGGATGAGGGAGTGTGGGTGTATGTGTGTATGTATATGGAGTGGGGATTTTAGCCTCTTGGGAGGTCTTAGTGGGATCTAGAGAAATACAATATGTTAAGTTCTAGTTTTTTTATGTATTTTTTTTTCCAATAGGCTTACACAGTTTTAGAGAGAAAGGGTAATTTAATTTGGATGAGAACTTGGTTGATCCTCATGGATTTTATCATCTATGTGCCCTGCCTAAGATAAGATCATTTCTTTCTTCATCTGTTAGTAGGCTTTCTAATTAAAAATGAGAGCTTGGGGATTGATTGTTTAGGGGAAATCTTTTACAGATTTTATGCGTGTTGTAAATTTTGACACTGGCATGGATTTAGGAGAATGTTCCAAAGGTAGCCGCAAAATTAAATGTGACTTTTTTTAGGAAAAAAACCAAGACAGTTTATGTTAATTATGTACATATACATCTGTAATTTATTTGAATGTCTGCGTCCCTGTCATGTCTGTAAACTCCTTGTGGGATGGGTTGTTTTTTACCTACTTTTTTGGATTGTATTCTCCCAAGCGCTTAGAACAATTCTCTGCAAACATAAACACTCAGTAAATTCCATTGATTGAATGATTGATTATAATTGGGATATTGAAATTATTTTCTTCTAAATTTCACCATTTTTTTAGACTTCTAGTCTGAGGAGAAAGTTCCAGGGCACATAAGGTAAACCATGCTAACCCTTTAGAAATTCTCACTCAAGGCGTGATATTTTTCCATATCTCGTAAGGTGTGGGCAGGGAGGCAGCCAGTAATTTTAGCCAGACTACATAGGGTGACTATATACAGTGTACTTCACATTATTCATTCATTCATTCAATTGAATTTATTGAGCGCTTACTATGTGCAGAGCACTGTACTAAGTGCTTGGGAAGTACAAGTCGGCAACATATAGAGACGGTCCCTACCCAACAACGGAGGAGACAGACAACAAGATAAAACATGTGGACAGGTATCAAGTTATCAGAATAAATAGAAATAAAGCTAGATGCACATCATTAACACAATAAATAGAATAGTAAATATGTACAAGTAAAATAAACAGAGTAATCAATCTGTACATACATATATACAGGTGCTGTGGGGAGGGGAAGGAGGTAGGGCAGAGGGGATGGGGAGGAGGAGAGGAAAATGGGGGCTCAGTCTGGGAAGGCCTCCTGGAGGAGGTGAGCTCTCAGTAGGGCTTTGAAGGGAGGAAGAGACCTAGAACATACCACTGGTGGTTAAATATGCCAGTGAATGTGTATGTGTGTGTGAGACTAAAAATGTCGACCTACAGGTGTGAAGATCATTCCTTCATTCAAACATAATTATTGAGCACTTACTGTGTGCAGAGCACTGTACTAAGCACTTGGGAGAGCACAATACAATAATAAACAGACACATATTGTACATATATATTCTCCACTGAGCATGCATATACATCTGTTAATGTAGGGGATTGAGCCCCCTTCTTCCTCTCCCCCTCCTCCCCCTCCCCATCCCCTCACCTTACCTCCTTCCCCTCCCCACAGCACCTATATATATGTATATATGTTTGTACATATTTATTACTCTATTTTATTTGTACATATTTATTCTAATTATTTTAGTTTGTTAATATGTTTTGTTATCTGTCCCCCCTTCTAGACCGTGAGCCCACTGTTGGGTAGGGACCATCTCTATATGTTGCCAACTTGTACTTCCCAAGCTCTTAGTACAGTGCTCTGCACACAGTAAGTGCTCAATAAATAGGATTGAATGAATGAATGAATGAATGAATGAATGAATCTGTCTACACCTGTATTGTCTTGTCTTTATGCCGTCTAGTCATTTCCAACCCATAGTGACACCACGGATGCATCTCTCCCAGAACGCCCCGCTGTCCATCTGCAATCATTCTGGCAGTGAATCCATAGAGTTTTCTTGGTACAATTACAGAAGTGGTTTACCATCGCCATCTTACATGCAGTCAACTTGAGTCTCCGCCCTCGACTCTCTCCCATGCCGCTGCTGCCCAGCACGGGTGAGTTTTGACTTGTAGTAGATGGCCTGCCACTCGCTAGCCACTGCCCAAGCTAGGGATGGAATGGGTAGGCCTCTGCTTGACTCTCCCTTCCACAGCCGAGACTGGTAGAGAACTGGAAACTCCTGAGGTGCGACCCTAAGAGGGGCTATACCTGCATATGTAAGGTATAATGAGTGAATATATAAACTAAATGTGTGTGTTATTACATTTGTATATATAAAATGCAATAAAGCACACATATCAATCAATCAATCAATCAATTGTATTCATTGAGCGCTTACTGTCTGCAGAGCACTGTACTAAGCCCTTGGGAAGCACAAGTTGGCAACATATAGAGACAGTCCCTACCCAACAGTTTATACATTCTCATTTTCATATGTAAATGTATTTTAACACTTATTTAAACGTGTTTAAATCAATTCTTGTGTATTATTACAGTAGATATTACATGCATACACATATAAGGTAGAGATGCATGTAAATACGTGTTCAATAGAGAATTATATTTGCATATTCTGAAAAGAATAGCTAACTTCTACTAATCATAATAGGTTAATCATGTTGCTATTGTATCAATCAATCAATCAATCATATTTATTGAGCACTTACTGTGTGCAGAGCACTGTACTAAGCGCTTGGGAAGTACAAGTCGGCAACACATAGAGACAGTCCCTACCCAACAGCGGGTTCACAGTCTAGAAGGGGGAGACAGAGACCAAAACCAAACATACTAACAATATAAAATAAATAGAAAAGATATGTACAAGTAAGATAAATAAATAAATAAATAAATAAATAAATAAATAAATAAATAGAGTAATAAATATGTACAAGCATATATACATATATACAGGATATATATATATGTATATATACACATATTTAAACATATAAATATGTATATACATATATAAACATATATAAATAATATATATATATATAGTAGGTCATAAGTGATGGCCGGGGCCACTGGATATGCTTCCTCCCTCAGTCGGCTATGACCCACATAGAGTTACTTGCCCACATTCACCATTCCAATTGAAAAGTATGGCCCATCCTATGCGAAACTCATAGGTAATCAACTTTGCTTATGGAGATATAGAATCAGATATCCAATCTTCTTAAATTAACATATTTGGGAAAAATCTTTGGCTCTCACCAGGTGGAGTTCATTATTTCCGAAAAAAATGTCGGGTGTATAACTTCTGAAATCCTGCCTTAAAAAAATATAACAACAACAGCTCAGTGAAATTTTTAATTGTTGTCCTTTATACGCAAGCCTTCATTTTTCAGTAATCTAGGTTGCATCTTCCTTTATGGGAAATAACTTGGACCAAATTAGAGTATATAGATGTATTTTTAAAAGAATCGGCTTTATCTGCTGTTTTCCACAATAGCTCCTCATCTGCCTGTCTCCTCAAAGTCTTAAAAAGAAAAGTCTTTTTCACTGGTCTAATGTGGTTCAAATGTGAATCTGCCTGAAGGCAGAGGAAATGCACTTGATATTTCAAGGTTCCTTCTCATTCTTTAATTGTATGGACATCAGTTTGCTAGAAGCTGCTTAAAACTCATTTTGTACGCACTATGTAGGTATATCTATGTATATATATATATATATGGATTATATGTATATAGTTATATATATATATATATAGAAATGCTTGTAAATTCATATTTTTTCTATATGAATTTTATATTATATCGTATTGTGTATATATGAATTTTCATGCAACTCTTAGGAAAAATAGTCTTTCCTCTTTTGAAACTGTCTTCTGTTACTAGGGTGTGTTCATTTCCTATACATATGTATAATCCAATTTAACAGCATTTTTTTTCTTTTGCAATCAAAAGAGGTCTTGGAAATCTCCCAACTGTTCTTTGCCCGAACAGTCATTTTTTTACCTCCCTCTGCACATCCACTGCAAGAATATGCTTGCTGTGTGACCTTGGGCAAGTCACTTAAACCTTCTCTGTGCCTCAGTTTCCTCATCTGTAAAATGGGGATTGTGACTGTGAGCCCCATGTGGAACATGGAGTGTCCAACCTGATTACTTTGTATCTACTGGCAACATAGTAAACGCTTAACAAATACCATAAAACAAAGCAAAAAAACCCCCAACAAATTGGATCAGTGCACACAATGAGATGTCAGAGATATCTTTTGGGGCATGATATACCACACAAACACATGTGGGTTAGCCATTTTCCTTTTGCAGCTTATCTACACAAAGTGACAAGGATGCGGGAAAACACGAGCAGTTAATTGATAAAATGGAAAAGATCAAAAACATTTCAGAAAGGAAAGCCGTCTTCTCTTCGTTCAGCGATGTTCCTAATTTAGAAGCATCTGAAAATGATTTCCTAGTGAGACTTTAACTTTCAAGAGTGGGATGTGGACCTTTTCTAAGAACACTCTATCTGGGTTTTGTTTTATAATGTAAACGTGTAGTCAAGAATGCTATCTAAGAAACTCTAGCAGAGGGAAACGGCCATCTGACCTATCATCCTTGAATTTTGTTTTAGACTAATCCCACCTTCCTGGGTTTCCACCATAACCTTTAATCCCTTTTTTCTTTCTAAAAAGACTGGGCTGAGGTGTCTATTGAGCAGAATTTCCTGGTAACTTTTTCCATATGTTTATTAGCTTTCACTTGAAAAAATTCAGCCTTTGTTGCTTTGGTATTTCTGCATCCTGATCATTTAAAGTTGGGTTCTTTGCCTGTCACCATTTTATCAGCTTTAGAAAAGAAAAAAAAAAAAAGCCCTACCTTCGTTTTTAGTCCTGGATAATTTATTTCACTTTCCTTTGAAATCTTCAATGAGGATTAACCTAACTGCAAATTGTCCTTATTTGAAATGGCTTTTTTCCTTTTTCCCGGATTTTGGAGTTGCCACCGTATGCACTGAGTAAAAAAAACAAATGAAATTATCATTGAGATATGATCTGCGGTGTGACATGAAACTAAGGGCTGTTTGTTTGGAAATGTTGGGTATTTGACTCTCACCTCCATGATTTATTCTCTTGTTTTGACCTTGTAGTCTTCCTTGACTCTGTTGTCTGTTTGCATGACACTATTCCTGTCATCTTTAAGCTGTCTTTCCCCAACCAAACTGAGAGTTCAATGTGTAGCAGGAACTATTACTTAGCTGCTTATATTGCTTCTACTAAAACACCTATTGTGGTGCTTGACGCATTGGAAGCACTTAAGAAATTACATTATTATTATTATTATTAATATTATTACCCTATGTGGAGTATTTTATCATGGGATCATTCCTATAATATAGTGCTTGAGGCTGAGACTTTGGGAAAACTGATTATCAGGTAGGCTGATGAGCAATGATGATTAGAGAGTTGAGAAGCAGCAAGGCCTAGTGACCATTCCTGGGAGTCAGAAGACCTAGGTTCTAATCCTGGCTCTTCCACTTGTCTGCTGTGTGACCTTGGGCAAGTCGCTTAACATCTCTGTGCCTCAGTTACCTCCTTTGTAAAATGGTTTGAAGATTGTGAGCCTCATGTGGGATAGGAACTTTGAACAACCTAATTGTCATGTGTCTACTCCAGTACTTAGAACAATGCCTGGCACATGGCAAGCGCTTAGCAAACACTATTAAAAAAAGTAAGCACTCAGTAAATACAACTGATTGATTGAAAGATTGATTGACTGTGAGTCCCATACAAGACAGGCACTGTTTCGTACCTGATAAACTCGTATCTACCCCACTACTTAGTACATTCATTCATTCATTCAGTTGTATTTATTGAGTGCTTACTGTGTGCAGAGCACTGTACTAAGCACTTGGAAAGTACGATTTGGCAACAGATAGAGACAATCCCTACCCAGCAATGGGCTCACAGTCTAGAAGGGGGCCTGGAAAATCTTGTCTTATGTCGTCAAATCATTTCCAACCCATACTGACTCCTTGGCCACATCTGTCCCGTCTCCACCAACTGTCAGCTGTGTGACTTTGGGCAAGTCACTTCACTTCTCCGGGCCTCAGTTCCCTCATCTGTAAAATGGGGATGAAGCCTGTGAGCCCCCTGTGGGACAACCTGATTACCTTGTATCCCCCAGCGCTTAGAACAGTGCTTTGCACATAGTAAGTGCTTAATAAATGCCATTAAAAAAACACAAATACCAAAAAAAGATGATTCCTGAGGGATCTTTGCCTTTGATCGTCTTGCTTAATAATAATAATAATTATGATGACATTTATTAGCGCATACTATGTGCAAAGCACTGTTCTAAGCGCTGGGGAGGTTACAGGGTGATCACATTGTCCCACAGGGGGCTCACAGTTTAAATCACGATTTTACAGATGAGGTTAATGACTTGCCCAAAGTCACACAGCTGACAACTGGCGGAGCCGGTATGTGAACCCGTGACCTCTGACTCCAAAGCCCGTGCTCTTTCCACTGAGCCATGCTGCTTCTCATCAATAACTATATAACATTATATAGTAATAACTATATAATTAATATATTATACAATCAATACTTGTAATTAATATGAATAATTGTATACTATATAATAATAATAATGATGGCATTTATTAAGCGCTTACTGTGTGCAAAGCACTGTTCTAAGCGCTGGGGAGGTTACAAGGTGATCAGGATGTCCCACGGGGGGCCTCACAATCTTAATCCCCATTTTACAGATGAGGTAACTGAGGCACAGAGAAGTTAAGTGACTTGCCCAAGGTCACACAGCTGACAACTGGCGGAGCCGGTATTTGAAACCCGTGACCTCTGACTCCAAAGCCCGTGCTCTTTCCACTGAGCCATGCTGCTTCTCATCAATAACTATATAACATTATATAGTAATAATTATATAATTAATATATTATACAATCAATACCTGTAATTAATATGAATAATTGTATATTATATAATAATAATGATTAAAAAATCACCAACATCTATCAGGTCCTCCCCATCCACTCAACTCAAGCAGCTACCACCCGGAATGAACTCTCATTCCGACTCCATCAGCCTTCTTAAGACTGTGAGCCCCTAATGGGAAAACCTGATCACCTTGTAACCTCCCCAGCGCTTAGAACAGTGCTTTGCACATAGTAAGCATTTAATAAAATGCCATTATTATTATTATTATTATTATTATTATTATTATTATTATTATCCATCTCCCTGATTCCACTTTCTCCCCACTTTAGTCCATATCGCCGTACCCTATCTTTCTGCAGATTCCTCCAAAAGTCACCCACCTCTGTCCGCATCAATCTCCAAGGCTGTCCATTAACTCTCTCCATCTGACATCTGGGCTTACTTCACCCCCTAACCGCAGGTTCTGACATTCTTTACCCCTTTCAAGCTCACCTACCTGTACTTCTCTCTTCACTTTCTTGCCTCCGACCCCTAGCTCTGCTGCTCATTTATTCATTCATCATCATCATCATCATCAATCGTATTTATTGAGCGCTTACTGTGTGCAGAGCACTGTACTAAGCGCTTGGGAAGTACAAGTTGGCAACATATAGAGACAGTCCCTACCCAACAGTGGGCTCACAGTCTAAAAGGGGGAGACAGAGAACAAAACCAAACATACTAACAAACTAAAATAAATAGAATAGATATGTACAAGTAAAATAAATAAACAAATAGAGTAATAAATATGTACAAACATATATACATATATACAGGTGCTGTGGGGAAGGGAAGGAGGTAAGGTGGGGGGGATGGAGAGGGGGGCGAGGGGGAGAGGAAGGAAGGGGCTCAGTCTGGGAATATGAGAAGCGGGCAGCGTGGGTTATTGGAAAGAGTGCGGGCTTGGGAGTCAGAGGTCATGGGTTCTGATCCTGGCTCTGTCACTTATCAGCCGTGTGACTTTGGGCAAGTCACTTCACTTCTCTGGGCCTCACTTCCCTCATCTGTAAAAGTGGGATGAAGACTGTGGGCCCCACGTGGGACAACCTGATCACCTTGTATCCCCCCAGTGCTTAGAACAGTGCTCCTCCTTTCCTCTTCTCCCAAAACCTTCTGCATCACCCTGATTTGCTTCCTTTATTCATTCCCCACCCCTCAGCCTCACAGGACTTATTTCTATATCTGTAATTTATTTATATCAATGTTTGTCTCCCCTCTAGACTGTAAACTTGTTGTGGGAAGGGAATGTGTCTACCAATTCTGTTATATTGTGGCTCAATGGAAAGAGCACAGGCTTGGGAACCAGAGGTCATGGGTTCTAATCCCAGCTCTGCCGCTTGTCAGCTGTGTGACTTTGGGCAAGTCACTTAACTTCTCTGTGACTCAGTTACCTCATATGTAAAATTGGGACTAAGACTGTGAGCCCCACGTGGGACAACCTGATTACCTTGTATCCCCCCAGTGCTTAGAACTGTGCTTGGCACTCAGTAAGTGCTTAACAAATGCCATTATTATTATTATCATATTGCTATATTGTACTTTCCCAAGTGCTCAGCACAGTGCTCTGCACACAGTAAGCACTCAATAAATATGGGTGATTGATTGGTGAACTGGTTAAGTTAGTTTGCAGACCTCATTTGTTGACAATCTGCCCCGTTTTTGGATGTCGAGCGTGGTTTGCAGGTCATAACTCTTGAGAAGTTTGGGCACCACAATAGCTTTGTAGACCAACTTGGTATGGAGTCTGATGCCTCATTTTCACCATGAACTGTCTTCCAGTCTCCGGAAGACCTTACTGACCTCTAACTGTGTTTCCTATCTCTCTGTGGAACGTGCTGCCTCGGTAGCAGAATTTGGCGACAACTCTGTGCTCTGGGTTGCCGATAATAACAACGATAATAATAATTATGGTATCTGTTAAGCACTTACTATGTGCCAGGTACCGTACTAAGCACTGGGGTAGATAAAAACAGATCAAACTGGACACAGTCCCTGTCCCACTTGAGGCTCACCATCTCAATCCCCATGTTACAGATGAGGCAACTGAGGCCCAGAGAAGTAGAGTGACTTACCCAGGGTCTCACAGCAGACGAGCAGCGGAGCCGGGAGTAGAACCCATGACCTGCAGGCTTCCAGGCCCGAGCTGTATCCACTATGTCATGTTGATGGAAAACTTTGTTTTGAGGCTAGAGTTTTCTCATGGGGTCGATGGCACGAGACTTTGGTTTCTGAATGCTTATTGGTGATAAAGCTGCGTGGAATCTGTTCAGAGGATCCAAGACCATTTGCATGTGTTGTAGCGTGTGTGGCTCTGCAAAAGGGTCTCCTTGGGATTGGAAGCTCTATGATGGGCAGGGAGCGTATACAGTCTCAAGCATTTAGTACAGTGCCCTGCACCTACTAAGTTCTCAATAAATAGCACTGATTAACTGAGTCACGGAGCAGTTGTTGGGCTGCCATCTTAAAGACTTTTGACAATGTTCATGTCTTTTGGCTGGATGGCTTCCGGTGGACAATAATAATAATAATAATTATAACGATGGTACCTGTTAAGCACTTACTATGTGCCAAGCACTGTTCTAAGCACTGGGATAGATACAAGGTTATCAGGTTGTCCCACGTGGGGCTCACATTTCTTAATCTCCGTTTTACAGATGAGGTAACTGAGGCACAGAGCAGTTTGGGAAGCAGATTCTGACTCCACCTTGCAGATCTCTTTTTTAGTCAGTTGTATTTATTGAGTGCTTACTATGTGCACAGCACTGTACCAAGCAATCGGGAGGCAATATAACACTAAGCAGACGTATTCCCTGCCCACAGCGAGCTGATAGTCTCGTTGCAGCAACCACAGGAACCCCCTGTTTCAGATTCAGACTCATCACCTAGAAGCCTAAGGGTTTTGCAAAGTTTCTCGGAGTAGCTGAATTTGCTAAGCCATTTCCAGAGGTCTGGTCTGTTGATGGTGTCAAATGGTCTCGTAAGATCAACAAACACCGTGTAAAGGTCTTGGTGGTGTTTGCTACACTCTTCCTGTGTCTGTAATTCCACAAGGGGCATATATGCTCTGTACATATACATAGTTGCACCTTGACCTCTAGATTTGGTCTGCATTCAATCTGTAAATTGTCCAGGATAAATCCAAATGACTTGAACGTGACTTTACACCCTGCTTTCTCTCAAACCACATACTTCGTGCCTTCCCTCCCAGAGGGAAATGTTTTTCATAGAGTCCAGGGGCGCAGACATTTGTTTAAACTTTGTTTTTTTAAATGGTATTTCTTAAGTGCTTACTATGTGCCAGGCACTGTACTAAGCACTAGGGTAGATATACATGTCCAACCTGATTATCTTTTATCTACTCAACAGTTGGAACAGTGCTAGAGAAGCAGCGTGGCTCAGTGGAAAAAGCCTGGGCTTTGAAGTCAGAGGTCAGAAATTCAAATCCCGGCTCCGCCAACTATCAGCTGTGTGACTTTGGGCAAGTCACTTCACTTCTCTGTGCCTCATTTACCTCATCTCTAAAATGGGGATTAAAACTGTGAGGGCCATGGGACAACCTGATCACCTTGTAACCTCCCCAGCGCTTAGAACAGTGCTTTGCACATAGTAAGCGCTTAACAAATACCACCATTATTATTATTATTATTGATGCATAATAAGCAGCATGGCTCAGTGGAAAGAGCCCAGGCTTTGGAGTCAGAGGTCATGGGTTCAAATCCCGGCTCTGCCAATTGTCAGCTGTGTGACTTTGGGCAAATCACTTAACTTCTCTGTGCCTCAGTTATCTCATCTGAAGAATGGGGATGAAGACTGTGAGCCCCCTGTGGGACAACCTGATCACCTTTTAACCTCCCCATCGCTTAGAACAGTGCCTTGCACATAGTAACCGTTTAATAAATGCTATTATTCAGAGAAGCAGCGTGGCTCAGTGGAAAGAGCACAGGCTTTGGAGTCAGTGGTCGTGGGTTCAAATCCCGGCTCTGCCAATTGTCAGCTGTGTGACCTTGGGCAAGTCACTTAACTTCTCTGGGCCTCAGTTACCTCATCTGTAAAATGGGGGTTGACTGTGAGCCCCCCCGTGGGACAACCTGATCACCTTGTATCCCCCCAGCACTTAGAACAGTGCTTTGCACATAGTAAGTGCTTAATAAATGCCATTATTATTATTATTATTAGCATTAGCATTAGCATTAGCATTTAACAAATACCATCATTATATTAGATAATCCAGTTCGACACAGATCATGTCCCACATGGGCTCATGGTCCTAGGCCCCATTTTATAGATAAGGGAACTGAGGCACAGAGAACTTGTGACGTGCCTAAGGTCATACAGCAGACAACTAGGAGAGCTGGGATTAGAACCCAGGTCCTCTGATTCCCAGGCCCATGTTCTATCCACTAAGCCACACTGCTTCTCCATACCTCCTGGTACTATTTCCTAGGAAAACCCCCAACAACAGGTAATTTACGCTATTCAATCAACCAATCAGTCAGTGGTATTTATTGAACGCTTACTATGTACCGAGCACTATACTAAACCCTTGGGAGAGGAACAGTATAACAGAGTTATAATAATAATAATGACGGCATTTATTAAGCACTTACTATGTGCAAAGCACTGTTCTAAGCGCTGGGGAGGTTACAAGGTGATCAGGTTGTCCCACGGGGGGGCTTACAGTCTTCATCCCCATTTTACAGATGAGGTAACTGAGGCCCAGAGAAGTGAAGTGACTTGCCCAAAGTCACACAGCTGACAGTTGGCAGAGCCGGGATTTGAACCCACGACCTCTGACTCCAAAGCCCGGGCTCTTTCCACCGAGCCACGCTGCTTCCCATATGGCATAGCTCTAAGCATCATCAGTATCTGCAAACTCTCCTGCCACGATAAGGCATGGAGTCATAAGAGAGGTTTTTTTTTAATGATATTTGTTAAGCACTTGAATGCCTGGTAATAGTAAGTGCTTAACAAATACCATTTAAAAAAAAATGTGTGCGTGTATGACATGCGATAGAGGCTCGTGGACTGAGCCAGGTCCCAGATTGAGGCCGCGTCCATTATAATTTAAATCTAGCTGGAGTTAGGACTGCATCTCTCCAGTGCCGCCTTCTGCGGCATTCTGAGTATTTCCAGCTGCTGACACTGAATAGCCTCGTTTCCTCATGGAAGAACACTTGCCAGTTGGTTGCCCCACCCCCTCTCCTTTTTATTTTTGCTGCTGGAAGGACTTGGGTGATGATTTATAGAGCATGTCCAATTGGCTCTGTTTGTCAGAGGCCTGCACACTAAGGTCGCCGGTGTGCTTGTAGGGTGGACCTCCAAGAAAAACACCTCACAGCAGGCAAACATGCAAACTAAGCAAAACAAGCTTAGGAATGCAATCATCTGCTCAGGAAAGTTGCTAAAGTGTTTGCCATCACAATAAAGTTGCAGTCCGGCATCTCCATATTCAGGGCCAGGCTTAGCACTGGAGGCTTTGGCGTTTTCAGATATGTAGATAATTTCTTTAAGTATGCTTTCAGGCGTAGCTTCCTCCTTCAAGCGGAAAATGCAGTTCAGTCACCTTTATAAACCTGCTGTCATACAGCTTCCCCATTTGTTTATGGCAGGGGAACCTCGGAAAATTCCACACTGAAAATCCTTGAATCTGACTGGGGTGATGTCGAGATGCTTAACTCTGATGACGACTTGTAGCTTTGCATTTTTCTTCCAACTCCACTAAGTTAAATGTCATGACAATCTAAGCTTTGAATGTTTAATATAAACATTCTAGGTTCCAGCTCTGGTTATTATTTATAAGACTTTAGTAACTAACTTTAATGCAAATTTGACATTATTCTGCAGAGTTGTTTTTTGTGTGTGTGTGTGTTTATGCATGATGGAATTATTTCACTGATGGTAAGAACAGCCATAAAAATCTTTCACAGCACAAGTTAAAGTTCAGAAGTATTCACTGCCCTCCTGCTACTGTCTGCTCTGGAGCTGGCTGGGAAGCTTTGGGTAACAAAGTAGCAATTCTTGCAAGAAAAATAAATAAATAAATAAAATAAATGAATGCAGCAGTTATTGAAAGCAGCCCAGAAAACATAAGAAGTTCAGGGTCTAAGCGAAACATTTCTATTGTATTCACAGGTATCTAGAAAGTGTTCAACTCAATGTCAACATCTTCATGAGTTTGATTCTTGCTTCCATCTAATCCAGTTCCTGATTGACTTGCTCTAACTCCAATAGCTCATAGGGAGAATAAAGCTAAAATAAAATTTCAGTCTTGTAAATTTCCAGGATTTTTATTACTGCAGACTTAAAGGGAGCACTTTCTCAACGTGGAGAGTAAAATGCACAAATGTTTAGCACATAATTGAAAGCTTTCCAATCTGCTTGGGTAACAACTTTATTAAAGAGAGGGGCTTATTAGGACAAATAAAATTTTAAAGGTTATTTCTTTGATTCCTACAGGTATTAGTAACATTATTCTACTGTATTCTTTCAAAAATATTCTGCTAAAACTGCCTTTTAATATTTTCTTGAACTGTAGTCTATTTTTTTTTCCTGGGTAATTGTTAGTGAGAAGTGCCTATTTAGTTATAAAATTGGCAGGTAATTAACATTTATTGGCCAGCATCTCTCATTTGCTGCTTTTCTAATCCAACTCTAAGAACCTTGTTTATTTTGTTCATCTTCACTTAGAGATTTGGAGTCTATTAAGGGCGGATTTCCCACTGAATGGATTTTTTTTTTTTTTTACTCCTATTTCTTGTTCCCTGGCCCTCTATGCAGGGAGAAAACCACATCTTTGTTTTGCTAAATGCCTTAATTGTGTAAATTCTTTATTGTTGCACTTACAAAGGCTCTGACAGAGTAGATTGGTGTTTCCTAAACTGGAATTTATACCTGTGGGGCACGGAAGGCAAGAAAAGTTGGTTTGGGCCCAGAGAAAGAGTACTTTCCTCATCCACTCTTGGTGTCTGTTTATTGTTATAGTCTTCTCTCCCAAGCGCTTAGAAAAGTGTTTTGCACACTGTAAGCACTCAATAAATACGATTGAATGAATGAATCCATATTATCGAGTGGATTTTGTCACCTGAGGCTGCAGGATCAAGCATCTTTCCGGGCTGTAAATCAAAGAGCATACAATTCTGGTCTTGCTACATTCATTATAAATGATGTCTATAGCCCCTAAGCCTTAGTGATCCCAAATTACTGGACTAAGCCTCTGTTGGTTTGTGATCCCTGGACAAAGTACGGCAGCATCAAGAAGTATTGCTACAGGAGGAACTGCCACAGTGATCAAATTTTATCTCCATGTCCATGCTTGTACTATTGATTTGTGTATCTTTTAAAGTTTGTAATTCTTGCTTCTAAAAAGAAGAAAAAATAAGGGGTCTGGAGGTGGCTGAGAAACTGCGCTATGCAGGTCTGTTGCCATGAGATAAGGGGGAAAAAAGTGAATTTAATTTGCATTTTTACATGTGCAAATTACATGTCCCAGATTTCTTTTGTTTGTTCTTGCTCTTTAAGAATTCCAGTTCCTGAAATACTTGCCAGATGCTCCTGAGGTGGGCTTTCGACAGCAGCTTACAGCACAGCACAATGTAATGTTTTCATATGCGATGACAAAATGCATTTTTTTGCAAACAAAATGTTAGGCAGGGAAAAATGAACACAGTATATTCTTGCCTGTTTTCCCCAAAGATTTGTTGCATTCCTCTTCTACCTCATTAGACTCTTTCCCCCCAGTAAATCCAGCGGTTTGGAGGTGTCTTGGTCCTAAGCCCCTCCCTCTTTCCTCCTCATTTGCTTTCTTTTGGTCCCTGTGCCCTTCTCTCTCACACTCACACAACTGAACCGAAGCCCCTGCCTCTTCATCATTATGTCACATACAGTGAAAGCAATGGGGGAGGAAGAGGAAGAGAGGCAGAGAGAGGGTCTCAGATGGGTTGTGTCAAACAGCACACCTAAATCACGGTAGTCACGGGATCGAAAATGAAATATTCATCTGCAAAGAGAGGTACACATATGTGACATGGTAAGTCTGCCTGTGTATTCAAATAGATTTTCAACCGTAGATTTTTCTCCACTTCAACACTCAGTATTTCCTTATATAGTTTAGAGTGGGTCGGGAAATCTGAGAAAGGAACGCATAGCTTAAAGGGCCTGATTTATTACTATTAATCACTATGACACTGATAACTGTGGTATTTGTTCAGTGTTTCCTATGCACCAAGCACTATACTAAGCACTGTAGTAGATACAACATAAACCCATTGGACAAGGTACCTGTCCCGCATAGGGGTCACAGTCGAAGAGGGAAATTGAATAGGTCTTTAATGTCCATTTTACAGATGAGCAAACTGAGGGATGGAGAAGCTCAATGATGCCTGAGATTTTCTCTAGAAAAATCATGAAATGAATATCTGCACTTATCCCAAGGCTTACTCAGTCCTTTAGCACATTTAAAGTGCTTAATAAATAATAAGGGTTATTTGTATTACTAATAATATCTCAATCAATCAATCAATCAGTCGTATTTATTGAGCACTTACTGTGTGCACAGCACTGTACTAAGCGCTTGGGAAGTACAAGTTGGCAACATATAGAGACAGTCCCTACCCAACAGTGGGCTCACATGGGCACTACGTGATCACTTATCTCACAGCGTGCTTTGGAAAGCAATTGTACTTCCTAAGTGCTTAGTACAGTGCTCTGTACACAGTAAGTGCTCAATAGATATGATTGAATGAATGACAGACGTGCTGTCCTTTTCTTTTTTAGTCTCCCTCTGATTTCTAGACTGTGAGCCCATTGTTGGGTAGGGATCATCTCTGTTGCCAAATTGTACAGCGTGGCTCAGTGGAAAGAGCACGGGCTTGGGAGTCAGAGGTCATGGGTTCTAATCCTGGCTCCACCACATGTCTGCTGTGTGACCTTGGGCAAGTCACTTAACCTCTCTGAGCCTCAGTTAACTCATCTGTAAAATGGGCATTAAGACTGTGAGCCCCCCCCATCCCCCGTGGGACAACCTGATCACCTGTATCCCCCCCAGCGCTTAGAACAGTCCTTCACATATAGTAAGCGCTTAACAAATGCCATCATTATTACTTTCCAAGCTCTCAGTCCAGTGCTCTGCTCACAGTAAGTCCTCAATAAATACGATTGAATGAATTATTGAATGAATGAATCAATCAATCATCAATCATATTTATTGAGTGTTTACTGTAAGCATTGTACTAAGCGCTTGGGAGAGTACAGTGTAACACAGTTGGTAGACATGTTCCCTGCCCACCACAAGCTCTGATGTGTTAAGAAGGTCATTGATGTCTGTAATCAATTAAAGCCTGTATAACTCCTTTTGTGATTTGGGTATAAAATTATTAATATGAATTATAAAAGGCAAGCATATGTTGCCAGTAGGAATAACATGAGTCACAGTAGAGAAACTGGAACCAAGTAAGTACAATTTCTCCGTCACAGGAAAGACTCACAGACCAGTACTTTGTATAGTGCTCTGCACCAAGTAATCACTCACTAAATAACATTGATTGATTGATTGATTGATTGATGCCTTCAGTCCTGGATACCTTTTAAAGTTTGATCTGTTCTGGGAAATCTCTGCTATTCCGGAGAGATTCTCTCTGGAAAGAAATCTCTCCTAAAAACCCTAGATCTTTAAGCTTTCTGAGCTGCACTGGTCTATAGCCAGGGCACGAAACCAGCGGTCAAGATTTGTTGACTTTGAGGAAAAAGAAGTCTCTGTGGCAGATTCATTCATTCATTCCATCGTTTGACCTTGGTACTTAAGCATTCATTCATTCAATTGTATTTATTGAGCACTTACTGTGTGCAGAGCACTGTACTAAGCACTTGGGAAGTACAAGTTGGCAACACATAGAAATGGTCCCTACCCAACAACAGGATCACAGTCTAGAAGGGGGAGACAGACAATAAAACAAAACATGTGGACAGGTGTCAAGTCATCAGAATAAATAGAAATAAAGCATACACACTACTGAGAAAGATATTCACTCCAGGAAATATAACTAATCAAAATCTATAATTATTTTAGTAATAACAATTAAAATATAGTACTAATACTTATGGTACTCGTTAAGTGCTTCCGATGTGCCAGGCACTGTACTAAGCGCTGGGTTTATACAAGCAAATCTGGTTGGACACAGTGTTGGTCCCATGTGGGGCTCACAGTCTCAATCCCCAATTTACAGATGAGGTAAATGAGGTAACTAATATAAATAAGTAAATTACAGAAATGTACATAAGTGCTGTGGGGCTGGGAGACGGGGAGGAACAAAATGAGCAAATCTAGAGCTACGTACATAGCTCCAATCTCAAATGGGATTTTTAGAAAATTGAAAATCCACATAAGGATCTTACTCTGGTATGGAAGCCTCACCCCACCCCGTGAGCAGAGAAGGGTATTCAGGAAAGAAACGCCCATCCACATCTGGGTATAGGTTCCTTGAGGGCAGGGATCCTGTCTACCAATTCCAGTGAACTTTCTCAAGTACTTTTCATAGACTAAGCACTCAAAAAATACTGTCAATTGATTGTGTTTACTAATCCTGATCTTGCATACTCAGACCGCAATCTTGGTTTCATTTGAAGATGGATTTCACAGACAAGATTCTGAGAACGACAGTCCATAAACTACAAAGTTCATCATTGGTCAAGGTGTGGTGATATGTAGTTACAAGCGTGTATCTCCCCATAGTTTATGTTTTCCTTGGAAGGCTGTCTAGGGAAAATCAGACAGAAGGCATCGCTTTTGTTCCATCCCTTGTGTAATCCCCCCAAATAAACTCACTTTCCGTTTGACAGCAAGGGACTTGGAAAAGATGCATCGTTTAAAAAAGCTGTAATTAACTGGAAAAGCTGATAATCGTGGGATTGTTCAGTAACAATAAGCTAGAAGAAAGAAAAGGGGGAGGAGCTAAAGGGACCTGAATATCTCAGAACCAAAGAGAAAAATTATTCCTGGAATGAAATGTGTGTTAATGTGGATGGATCCTAAGGTGAGATGGCTTTTTTAGGGAACGGAGTCCTTTTCCATATCCTTTCTCTTAAACAACAATAAGAAATCCTAACTGGTTTATGCATAGGAGTCACTTCATGTGAGTGGATACTGTTTAAATAAGTCAAACATTCCTTTTGTCTCTAAAAGCAGGCCTCCTATTTAAAAAAATAAACGCGTTAAGCACATATTCCCCAAATTGACAGTCAAGTTGAGAAGCAAAAAGATAGGGAATGGTGACTGGGTGAAACAAACCATGCTCAAAGTGAGTTTAGGGTTGTATTCTTTTCAGTGTGATGTGAACAGAGACTCCTGCAAGGTTAGGAGGGGAATTTGAGCTGTTTGCTTCTATCTAGCAAATGGAACAATGGTAACTCTTTAAAAAGGCTTATTTGTAGAATTCAGCGTAGTTTTTATTGAAAATGAGAAAACTGTGGTATTTGTTCAGCGTTTACTATGTGCCAAGCAGTGGGCTAAGATTTAAGATAATCAGGTTGGACACAGTCTCTGTCCATACCTGGGGCTCAAAGACTAAGGAAAAGGGAGAACGGATCTTTAATCCCCATTTTACAGATGACAGAGCTGAGGCACAGAGAAGTTAAGTGGCTTACCCTTGGTCACACAGCAGGCAGGTGACTGAATCGGAACTAAAACCCAGGACTGTGTTCTTTTCACTTGGCCGTGCTGCTTCTCCCTCTGCCAGATTTGAAGGCCTAGAGGTAATGCTAATGGTAATTTCAGGTAATATCTATAAATACTTTTATGTTTTTATCCTCCATTGGCATGTAAGCTTCTTGTGGGCAGGAATTTTACACTATATTTTGTATTACCTGAACAGTTAGTATTCATTCATTCATTCAATTGTATTTATTGAGCGCTTACTGTGTGCAGAGCACTGTACTAAGCACTTAGGAAGTACAAGTTGACAACATATAAAGACGGTCCCTACCCAACAACGGGCTCACAGTCTAGAAGGGGGAGACAGACAACGAAACAAAACATATTAACAAAATAAAGTAAATAGAATAGTAAATATGTACAAGTAAAATAAATAGAGTAATAAATCTGTCCAAACATATATACAGGTGCTGTGGGGAGGGGAAGGAGGTAGGGCGGGGGGGATGGGGAGGGGGAGAGAAAGGAGAGGGCTCAGTGTGGGAAGACCTCCTGGAGGAGGTGAGCTCTCAGTAGGGCTTTGAAGGGAGGAAGAAAGCTAGTTTGGCAGATGTGTGGAGGGAGGGCATTCCAGGCCAGGAGGAGGACGAAGGCCAGGGGTCGATGGCAGGACAGGCAAGAATGAGGCACAGTGAGGAGGTTAGTGGGAGAGGAGCGGAGGGTGCAGGCTGGGCTGGAGAA
Organism: Tachyglossus aculeatus; assembly: GCF_015852505.1. NCBI lineage: Eukaryota > Metazoa > Chordata > Mammalia > Monotremata > Tachyglossidae > Tachyglossus > Tachyglossus aculeatus. The sequence continues at coordinate 3,129,294 of NC_052101.1, forward strand.
AGAAAGAAGGGAGGTGAGGTAGGAGGAGGCGAGGGGATGGACAGCCTTGAAGCCGAGAGTGCGGAGTTTTTGCCTGATGCGTAGGTTGATTGGTAGCCACTGGAGATATTCAAGGAGGGGAGTAACATGCCCGGAGTGTTTCTACACAGAGATGATCTGGGCAGCAGAGTGAAGTATAGATTGAAGTGGGGAGAGACAGGAGGATGGGAGATCAGAGAGGAGGCCGATGCAGTAATCCAGTCGGGAAAGGATGAAAGCTTGAACGAGCAGGGTAGCTGTATGGATGGAGAGGAAAGGGCGGATCTTGGTGATGTTGCGGAGGTAAGAGCGGCAGTTTTTGGTGATGGATTGGATGTGAGGGGTGAACGAGAGAGCAGAGTCGAGGATGACACCAAGGTTGTGGGCTTGTGAGACGGGAAGGATGGCAGTGCCGTCAACAGTGATGGGAAAGTCAGGGAGAGGGCAGGGTTTGGGAGGGAAGATAAGAAGTTCAGTCTTGGACATATTGAGTTTTAGATGGTAGGCAGACATCCAGATGGAGATGTCTTGAAGGCAGGAGGAGAAATGAGCCTGAAGGGAGGGAGAGAGAGCAGGGGCAGAGATGTAGATTTGGGTGTCATCAGCGTGGAGATGATAGTTGAAGTCGTGGGAACGAATGAGTTCACCAAGGGAGTGAGTGTAGATAGAGAACAGAAGGGGACCAAGAACTGACCCTTGAGGAACCCCTACAGTAAGGGGATAGGAGGGGGAGGAGGAGCCTGCAAAAGAGACTGAGAATGAATGGCCGGAGAGATAAGAGGAGAACCAGGAGAGGACAGAGTCTGTGAAGCCAAGGTCGGATAGCGTGTTGAGGAGAAGGGGGTGGTCCACAGTGTCGAAGGCAGCTGAGAGGTCGAGGAGGATTAGGATAGAGTAGGAGCAATTGGATTTGGCAAGCAGGAGGTCATTGGTGACCTTTGAGAGGGCAGTAAGTAGAATGTGTTGCACCCAGAGATAAATGCTTACTCGGTCAGGCATCTCTAGCAAGTTTACCCTTGTTCATCCTCAGTCCTTTTGTATATATGTATATTCACTTGTTCATTCAATGATTTATTCTGGTTTCTCTATCAGTCCATATTTGAATATCTTTCTCCCCTGTTAATATAAGCCTCTTGTGGGCAGGAAATATATTTTGTGTCTGTTGTACTTCTCTAAGTGTTCAGTACAGGGCATTTTGCCCCGTAGGAGTTGTCACTACAACTACTAAAACACAACTTTACTCAGAAATTCCATCTCTCTCTCCATCTATCTCTCAACTTCTCTGTCTCTCTCCTGTTAGCTAATAATTACTGGGAATAATTACGGTATTTAAGTGCTTACTTTATGCCAAGCATTATGCATATTTGGGTTGGGTAGATGTTAGAGTAGATAGAAGATAATCAGGTTGGGCTCAGTCCCTGTCCAACATGGGGTTCAGAGTCTAAGCAGGAGGAAGAATAGGTCTTTAATCCCCATTTTACAGTTGAGGTAACTGAGGCCCAGTGAAGTTGTGAGTTTTCCAAGGTTACACAGCAGTGAAGTGAAGTCAGAATTATAATCTGGATCCTCTAACTCCTAGGCCTGTGCTCTTTCCAGTAGACCATAAGTGATGAAAAGCAGAATGACCAAGTGGATAGAGCACAGGCTGGGGAGTCAGAAGGACTTGGGTTCTAATCCTGACTTCTCTACTTGTCTGCTGTGTGACCTTGGGAAACTCACTTACCTTCTCTTGGCCTCAGTTACCTCATCTGTAAAATGGAGACTGATTGATGATGATGATGGCATTTATCAATCAATCAATCATATTTATTGAGCGCTCACTGTGTGCAGAGCACTGTACTAAGCACTTGGGAAGTACAAGTTGGCAACATATAGAGACGGTCCCTACCCAACAGTGGGCTCATAGTCTAGAAGGGGCTTACAGTCTAGAAGGAGGCTCACATTCTAGGAGGACTTTATTAAGCGCTTACTATGTGCAAAGCACTGTTCTAAGCGCTGGGGAAGTTACAAGGTGATCATGTTGTCTCAATCCCCATTTTACAGATGAGGCAACTGAGGCACAGGGAAGTTGAGTGACTTGTCCAAAGTCACACAGCTGACAAGTGGCGGAGCCGGGGTTTGAACCTATGACCTCTGACTCCAAAGCCCGGGCTTTTTCCACTGTGCCACTGTGAGCCCCATGTGGAACATGGACTGTCCCCAACTTAATTAGCTTGTTTCTACCCAAGTACTTAGTACAGTGGTTGGCACAGAGTAAGCGCTTTACAAATACCATTAAAAAATGCTGCTTTTGGGCTGGTCTGCCTCATGAAATGGTCTCTCAGTAGTGCTGCTGAATCAAATCGGGACTATACTTCAGTATGTCTTGCAAATTCTACTTCCCTCCCTAATATGTTTGGTTTTGTTCTCTGTCTCCCCCTTCTAGACTGTAAGCCCACTGTTGGGTAGGGACTGTCTCTATATGTTGCCAACTTGTACTTCCCAAGCGCTTAGTACAGTGCTCTGCACACAGTAAGCGCTTAATAAATATGATTGATTGATTGATTGATTGCTTGTTAATGGTTCTTTTCGGTTCACCACACAGCAGCTTCTTGGGGAATCCTGCTAGCAGCCAGTCTGCTCACCCGCCCTGTCCAGAGAAGCTGTGTTGTGCTAAGCATTGCCTCAGTGCTGGCAAATCGGGCCCCGGGCCAGGACTTCATTGCTATCAACTGTGATGGAAAGCTAGAAGGAGGGGGGTGGCAGAGGAAGATGGAGGAGTTGAGATATAGTCAGCTTAAATAAGTTCTCCTGGAGCAGCTACTCAGAGATGTCCTGGAGGCAAATGGAAATGTGAGATTCCAAAAGAGGTGAGAGGTGACATAGAGATCGTGGAAGAGATTTGGTCGTTGAAACCAAGGGAGTGTGGAAGAGGAGAAGTATAGGACACAAGAAGAAAGCCTTGAAAGACATTCACAGTAAGGAGTGTAAGGCCGAAGAGGAGCCAGTCAAGAATGCTAATGAAAGTAATTAATAATAAGCGTGGCATTTTGTAAGTGCTATGTTCCAGGCACTGTTCTAAGTGCTGTGGTGGATAATAATAATAATGATGCTGGAATTTATTGAGTGCTTACTATGTGCAAAGCACTGTTCTAAGTGCTGGGGAGGTTACAAGGTGATCAGGTTGTCCCATGGGGGGCTCACAGTCTTCATCCCCATTTTACAGATGAGGTAACTGAGGCACAGAGAAGTGAAGTGACTTGCCCAAAGTCACACAGCTGACAAGGGACGGAGCAGGGTTTGAACCCATGACCTCTGACTCCAAAGCCCGGGCTCTTTCCACACGCAACTTCTCACAAATCGGGTTGGACACAGTCCCTGTCCCATGTGGGGCTCACAATCTCAATCCCCATTTTTACAGATGAGGTAACTGAGGCAGAGAGAAGTGAAGTGACTTGGCCAAGGTCACCCAGCATACAAGTGGTGGAGCTGGGATTAGAACCCATAACCTTCTGACCCCCCCGGCCCGGGCTCTTATCCACTAGTCCAGGCTGACTGAGAAGGAGCAGCCAGAGAAGTAGGAGGAGAACCAGGGCAGAGTGTTTCAGGAAAATCAAGGGCTGGCTAGTGTTTCTTTATTGTAATAATTATAATTATTATTAGTTAATAATGATAATAATAATAATGGTGTTTGTTAAGCACTTACTATGTGCCAGGCACTGTTCTAAGCACTGGGGTAGATACAAGCTAGGCTCAGTGGAAAGAGCATGGGCTTTGGAGTCAGAGGTCATGGGTTCAAATCCTGCTCCACCACTTTTATTCATTCATTCAACTGTATTTATTGAGTGCTTACTGTGTGCAGAGTGCTATACTCAGCACTTGGGAAGTAAAAGCTGGCAACATATAGAGACAATCCCTAACCAACAGTGGGCTCATAGTCTAGAAAGGGGAGACAGACAACAAAACAAAACATATTAACAAAATAAAATAAACAGAATAGTAAATATGTACTTGTCAGCTGTGTGACTTTGGGCGAAGTCACTTAACTTGTCTGTGCCTCAGTTCCCTGTAAAATGTGAGAAGCAGCGTGGTTCAGTGGCAAGAACAGGGGCTTTGGAGTCGTCATCATCATCATCATCAATCGTATTTATTGAGTGCTTACTATTTGCAGAGCACTGTACTAAGCGCTTGGGAAGTACAAATTGGCAACATATACAGTCCCTACCCAACAGTGGGCTCACAGTCTAAAAGGGGGAGACAGAGAACAAAACCAAACATACTAACAAAATAAAATAAATAGAATAGATATGTACAAGTAAAATAAATAAATAAATAAATAAATAGAGTAATAAATATGTACAAACATATATACATATATACAGTCAGAGCTCATGGGTTCAAATCCTGGCTCTGCCATTGTCAGTTGTGTGACTGTGGGCAAGACACTTCAGTTCTCTGTGCCTCAGTTACCTCATCTGTAAAATGGGGATTAAGACTGTAAGCCCCATGTGGGACAACCTGATCACCCTGTAACCTCCCCAGTGCTTAGAATGGTGCTTTGCACTTAGTAAGTGCTTAATAAATGCCATTATTATTATTATTATTATTATTATTATTATTGGGCTCAAAGTCTTAATCCCCATTTTACAGATGAGGGAACCAAGGCCCAGAGAAGTTGAGTGACTTGCCTAAGTTCACACAGCAGGCAAGTGGTAGAGCCGGGATTAGTACCCATGACCTTCTCACTCCCAGGCCTGTTCTCTATCCACTAGGCTATCCTGCTTACTATGTGTCAAGCACTGCTCTAAGAACTGGAGTGGCTAAACGTTAATCAGATTGGACACAGTTTCTAGGAGAAGTGAGTAGATGATCGTGTCTCCAGTTGCTGAAGGGTCAGGGAGGATTAAGAGAGAGTAGAGCCCAGTAGATTTTGCGAGGAAGATGTGCATGAGTAATGTTGGCCAGTAAAGGCTCAATAATAATAATAATTATAATAATAATAATGGCATTTATTAAGCACTTACTATGTGCAAAGCACTGTTTTAAGCGCTGGGGAGGTTACAAGGTGATCAGGTTGTCCCACGGGGGGCTCACAGTTTTAATCCCCATTTTACAGATGAGGTAACTGAGGCACAGAGAAGTGAAGTGACTTGCCCACAGTCACACAACTGACAATGGCAGAGCCAGGATTTGAACCCATGACCTCTGACTCCGAAGCCCGTGTTCTTGCCACTGAGCCATGCTGCTTCTCACAGTGGCATAAAGAAGCCAGGACCCAGGCTACAGCGGCTCAAAGAAGGGAGTGGGAGAAGTGGAAGTGGGAGTGGGAGGTGGGAAATACCTGGGAGTGACACTGGGACCCAGAGAATGCTTCTTTTTTACTGAAGGAAAGACTTGACGCGTTTGTAGGGGGAGAGGAAAGCGCGATCCAAGTCACAGGGTGAAGATGGCAGTTAGGGAGGGAAGGAGAAGACTGAGAGCCTGTTTAAGAAGCCAGATTTTGAAAGCAGGTGGGACAGCTCTTGAACAGTGCCTGGGGAAGATGAGAGAGAGGATGTTCAGACAGGGGAGGGGTGGAAAAGAGAAGCATCATGGCCTAGTGGAGAAAGCTCAGGCCTGGGAAGTCAGAGGACCTGCTACTTGCTTGCTGTGAGACTGTGGGCAACTCGCTTAGTATCTATGTGCCTCAGTTTCTGTAAACTGTAAAATAGGGATTCACAGTCTGTTATCCCTCCTTCTAAGATTGTGAGCCCCTTGAGGGACGGAGAGTGTACCCAACCTGATTAACTTGTATCTACTCCAGCAATTAGAACGGTGCTTTACACATAGTGAGTGTTTAACAAGTACCTCAATTAGTACGATGAACGAAGAGTTCACCGGGCTTCTAATTTAAAAGTTCTCTTCACCAACTTAGTCAACCTGTTCCCTGAGATAGTCTTTCTTTATCCATTATATACCCCATTTTTAAGGAATACAAATCCTCTCTTTGACTGTAAGCTCGTTGTTTAAAGTGAACATGTCTACCAATTCTGCTATACTGTATGCTCTCCAGAGCTTAGTACAGTGCTCAGCACACAGTATGTGCTCAATAAACATGATTGATTGATTGATCAATCTACTGCAAGCTTCATGAAGTTACCTCTCTTTCTAGCAGTATCTCATCACCTAGAGGAGAACCATCAAAGTTCCTGTGTGAAATCTGCCAAAATTGGTCATAGAGGGCACTTAACCAATACCACAATCATCATTATGATTATTTCTATTGTTATTGGATCAGAATATTGATGAATGGCATACCCCAACTCTACTGCCAAGCTACAGATAGTTAATAACTCATCTTCACTCAAATCAATCAATTCTATTTATTAAGCACTTACTGTGCAGAGCACTGTACTAAGTTTACACTTGGGAGAATGCAATATAACAGAGTTGGTAGAAGTGTTCCCTGTTGTCAATGAGCTTACAGTCGCTAGAGGGTTAGATTGCTGCGGTCCTCTGTGGGCTTGTGAGTATCACGTAAAAATGTAAGAAAAGGAAAAATGATCCATGCAGCAGAATGAAATAGGGACTGGAGTGGGGAGAGACAGAAGGCTGGGATGTTAGCAAGTAGGCTGATGCAGTAATCCAGGTGGGATAGGATGAGTGATTATATTAACGTCATGGCAGTTTGGATGGAGAGGAAAGGGCAGATTTTAGTGATGTTATGAAGGTGGGACTGACAGGATTTAGTGATAGATTGAAAATGTGGGTTGAATGAGAGAGACAAGTCAAGGATAACTCCAAGGTTAGGGGCATGGGTGACAGGAAGGATGGCGGTGCCATCTACAATGATGGTAAAGTCCAGGGGAGGACAGGGTTGGGGTGAGAAGTTTAAAATTTCTGTTTTGGACACGTTAAGTTTGAGGTGATGAGAGGACATCCAAGTAGAGTTGTCTTGAAGGCAGGAAGAAATATGAGACTGCAGAGAGGGAGAGGGATCAGGGCTGGAGTTGTAGATTTGGGTTTCATCTGCTAGAGGTGATAGTTGAAGCCACGGGAGCAAATGAGTTCTCCAAGGGAGTGGGTGTAGATGGAGAATAGAAGGTGACCCAGAACTGAACCTTGAGGGACACCCACAGTTAGGGGGTGGGAGCCAGAGGAGGAAGTGACTGAGAATGAACAGCCAGAGAGATGAGGAGAACCAGGAGAGGACCGTGTCAGTGAAGCAGAGGTTGGATAATGTTTCCAGGAGAAGAGGGTGGTAGAAAGTGTCAAAGGCAGCTGAGAGGTCGAGGAGGATTAGGATGGAGTAGAGGCCTTTGGATTTGGCAAGAAGGTCATTGGTGACCTTTGAGAGGATGGTTTCTGTAGAGTGAAGGGGATGGAAGTCAGATTGGAGAGGGTCAAGGAGAGAATTGGAGGAGAAGAATTTAAGACAGTGAATGTAGGCAACTCAGTCAAGGAGTTTGGAAAGGAATGGTAGGAGGAAGATTGTGCACACAGTAAGTGCTCAATAAATACGACTGAATGAAAGGAAGATGAGGCAATACCTGGAAGGAGCTATGGGGTCAAGGGAGGGGTTTTTTTTTAGGATGGGGAGACATGGACATGTTTGAAAGCAGTGAGGAAGAAGCCATTGGAGAGCGAACAGTTGAAGATGGCTGTTAGGGAGGGAGGAAGCGAGGGGGCAAGTGTTTTGATAAGGTGTGAAAGGATGGGGTCAATGTGCAGGTGGAGGAGGTGGATTTTGAAAGAAGGCAGGAGATTTCCTCTAGAGATACTGCTGGGAAAGATGGGAGAGTTGAAGAAGGAGCAGGAGGGGGGGGATTCGGGAGATCACGCCTGATAGTGTCAATTTTCTTAATAAAGTAGGTGGCCAGATCACTGGAGGCAAGGGATGGGGGAGGTGGGGAGACGGGGGTTTCAGGAGGGAGTTAAATATCTGGAATAACTGGTGAGGGCAGTGGGCATGGGTGTCAATAAGGGTGGAGAAATCATTTTGCCAGGCAGAGGAGAAGACAGAGTTAAAGCATGCAAGGATAAACTTGAAGTGGACAAAGTCACCCTGATTCTAGATTTCCTTAAGTAGCACTCTGCGGTTCATGCACAATCTGTAGATCAATTGATAATAATGATAATAATGATAAAATAATAATAATAACAATGACAATTGTTAAGCACTTACTATGTGCAAAGCACTGTTCTAAGCACTGGAGAGGATACAAGCTGATCAGGTTGTCCCACGTGGGGCTCACAGTCTTCATCCCCATTTTACAGATGAGGTCGCTGAGGCTCAGAGAAGTGAAGTGACTTGCCCAAGGTCACAAAGCAGACATGTGGTGGAGCTGGGATTAGAACCCATGACCTCTGACTCCCAAGCCTGTGCTCTTTCCACTGAGCCACGCTGCTTCTCGATAAATCAATAAATCGTATTTATTGAGTGCTTACTGGGTACTGGGCACTGTACTAAGAGCTTGGGAGAGTACAACACAGCAATTTAACAGACAAATTATCTGCCCGCACTGAGTTTTCAATCTAGAGGGGGAGAAAGATGCTTATATAAATAAATGAGTTCTGGCTATGTACATAAGTGCTGCGGGGCTGAGGTTGGGGTGGCGAATAAAGGGAGCAAGTCAGGGCAGCATAGAAGGAAGTGGGAAAAGAAGAAAGCATACTTCATGCTGCTGCCCAGATTGTCTTTGTCCAGAAACGCTCTGGGCATGTTACTCCCCTCCTCAAAAATCTCCAGTGGCTACCAATCAATCTGCGCATCAGGCAGAAACTCCTCACCCTGGGCTTCAAGGCTGTCCATCACCTCGCCCCCTCCTACCTCATCTCCCTTCTCTCCTTCTCCAGCCCAGCCCGCACCCTCCGCTCCTCCGCCGCTAATCTCCTCACCGTACCTCGTTCTCGCCTGTCCCACCATCGACCCCTGGCCCACGTCATCCCCCGGGCCTGGAATGCCCTCCCTCTGCCCATCCACCAAGCTAGCTCTCTTCCTCTCTTCCAGGAGGCCTTCCCAGACTGAGCCCCTTCCTTCCTCTCCCCCTCGTCCCCCTCTCCATCCCCCCATCTTACCTCCTTCCCTTCCCCACAGCACCTGTATATATGTATATATGTTTGTACATATTTATTACTCTATTTATTTTACTTGTATATATCTATTCTATTTATTTTATTTTGTTAGTGTGTTTGGTTTTGTTCTCTGTCTCCCCCTTTTAGACTGTGAGCCCACTATTGGGTAAGGATTGTCTCTATATGTTGCCAACTTGTACTTCCCAAGCGCTTAGTACAGTGCTCTGCACACAGTAAGCGCTCAATAAATATGATTGACGATGAAGAAATGAGCGCTTAGGGAGGGCCTCTTGGAGGAGATGTGCCTTCAATAAGGCTTTGAAGGTGGGGAGAGTCATTGTCTGTCGGATATGAAGAGGGAGGGCATTCCAGGCCAGAGACAGGATGTGGGCGAGAGGTCTGTGGCAAGACAGATGAGATCCGGGTAGTGAGTGCTGAGTTATAGTAGGAGAGTAATAATAATAACGATGGTATTTGTTAAGCGCTTACTATGTGCCGAGTACTGTTCTAAACGCTGGGGTAGATACAAGATTAACAGGTTGTCCCACGTGGGGCTCACAGTCTTAATCCCCATTTTACAGAGGGGGGACCTGAGGCCCAGAGAAGTGAAGTGACTTGCCCAAAGTCACACAGCTGACAAGTGGTGGAGCTGGGATTCGAACCCATGACCTCTGACTCCCAAGCCCGGGATCTTTCCACTGAGCCCCGCTTCTCAGAGTAGTGAGGTGAGGTAGGAGGGAGCGAGGTCAGCTTACACTAAGCACTTGGGAAAGTCAACTAGAAAAAGACAAGATCCTGCCCACAGGGACTTTACGGTATAGGGGGGGAAACAGACATAAAATATTGAGAACCTGTGTGGTATAGTGGAAAGAGCAGGGGTCTGATTGTTGGGGACCTGGGTTCTAATCCCTGCTCTGCCATTTAATAATAATAATTTTAATAATTTTGGTATTTGTTTAAGCACATACTATGTGCCAAGCACTGTTCTAAGCACTGGAGGAGATACAAGGCAATCAGGTTGTCCCACATGGGGCTCACAGTCTTAATGCCCATTTTCCAGATGAGGTAACTGAGGCCCAGAGAAGTTAAGTGACTTGCCCAGAGCCACACAGCTGATAAGTGGTGGAGCTGGGATTAGAACCCATGACCTCTGACTCCCAAGCCCACGCTCTTTCCACTGAGCCACGCATTTGTCTGCTGGGCGACTTTGGGCAGGTCACTTAACTTTTCTTTGCCTAAGTTTCGTCACCTGTAAATGATGGCATTGATTAAGTGCTTACTATGTGCAAAGCACTGTTCTAAGCACTGGAGGAGATGCAAGGCAATATCAGGTTGTCCCACATGGGGCTTACAGTCTTAATGCCCATTTTCCAGATGAGGTAACTGAGGCCCAGAGAAGTTAAGTGACTTGCCCAGAGCCACACAGCTGATAAGTGGTGGAGCTGGGATTAGAACCCATGACCTCTGACTCCCAAGCCCACGCTCTTTCCACTGAGCCACGCATTTGTCTGCTGGGCGACTTTGGGCAGGTCACTTAACTTTTCTTTGCCTAAGTTTCGTCACCTGTAAATGATGGCATTGATTAAGTGCTTACTATGTGCAAAGCACTGTTCTAAGCACTGGAGGAGATGCAAGGCAATATCAGGTTGTCCCACATGGGGCTTACAGTCTTAATGCCCATTTTCCAGATGAGGTAACTGAGGCCCAGAGAAGTTAAGTGACTTGCCCAGAGCCACACAGCTGATAAGTGGTGGAGCTGGGATTAGAACCCATGACCTCTGACTCCCAAGCCCACGCTCTTTCCACTGAGCCACGCATTTGTCTGCTGGGCGACTTTGGGCAGGTCACTTAACTTTTCTTTGCCTAAGTTTCGTCACCTGTAAATGATGGCATTGATTAAGTGCTTACTATGTGCAAAGCACTGTTCTAAGCACTGGAGGAGATGCAAGGCAATATCAGGTTGTCCCACATGGGGCTTACAGTCTTAATGCCCATTTTCCAGATGAGGTAACTGAGGCCCAGAGAAGTTAAGTGACTTGCCCAGAGCCACACAGCTGATAAGTGGTGGAGCTGGGATTAGAACCCATGACCTCTGACTCCCAAGCCCACGCTCTTTCCACTGAGCCACGCATTTGTCTGCTGGGCGACTTTGGGCAGGTCACTTAACTTTTCTTTGCCTAAGTTTCGTCACCTGTAAATGATGGCATTGATTAAGTGCTTACTATGTGCAAAGCACTGTTCTAAGCGCTGGGGAGGTTACAAGGTGATCAGGTTGTCCCACGGGGGGCTCACAGTTTTAATCCCCCTTTTACAGATGAGGTAACTGAGGCCCAGAGAAGTGTAGTGACTTGCCCAAAGTCACACAGCTGACAATAGGTGGAGTCAGGATTTGAACCCATGACCTCTGACTCCAAAGTCTGGGCTTTTTCCACTGAGCCACCTGTTAACCCTTCATCTTAGTTTGAGTCCTATGCAAACAGTCTGAGTCCGTTCTGCTTCTATCTACCTTAGTGCTTAATGTAGCGCTTGTCACATCTTCATTCATTCATTCAATCGTATTTATTGAGCACTTACCGTGTGCAGAGCACTGTACTAAGCGCTTGGGAAGTACAAGTTGGCAACATATAGAGACGGTCCCTACCCAACAACGGGCTCATCTTAAGCAGCAGCGGCATGGTTTAGTGGATAGAGCATGGGCTTGAGAGTCAGATGTTGCCAACTATGTTGCCAACTTGTACTTCCCAAGCGCTTAGTACAGTGCTCTGCACACAGTAAGCGCTCAATAAATACGATTGATGATGATGATGATGATGATGATCGTGGGTTCTAATAATCCCGGCTCTGCCACTTGTCTGCTGTGTCACCTTGGGCAAGTCACTTCACTTCTCTGGGCCTCGATTCCCTCACCTCTAACATGGAGATTGAGACTGTGAGCCCCATGTGGGACAGGGACTGCGTCCGCCCCGATTTGTTTTTATCCACCCCAGTGTTTAGTAATAAAATTAATAATGGTGGTATTTGTTAAGCACTTACTGTGTGCCAAGCACTGTTCTAAGCACTGGGAGAGGGGTACAAGGTAATCAGGTTGTCCCACGTGGGGCTCACAGTCTTAATCCCTATTTTATAGATGAGGCGACTGAGGCCCAGAGAAGTGAAGTGACTTGCCCAAAGTCACACAGATGACAAGTGGCGGCGCCGGCATTAGAACCCATGACCTCTGACTCCCAAGCCCACGTTCTTTCCACTAGCCATGCTAAATGTTCACCAAATACTATGATTATTATCATTATTACTTATTAGCATTACTTTTATTAAAATTTACCAATAAAAGAAAGAGGTGCTCAAAAAGTGTAGCGTGTAAAATGATCCCTATAAAAGTTCAGAGAAGCACCGAGTGCCAAAGTGTTAAGTGCAAAAGTGCTGAGAAGCTAGTATGGAAAACGTGTCTTGGAGAGAAGAAATATTGATTGAAAAAGACTCTCGAAGGGAGGGGAGTCAGTGATTTCACCAAGGTTTTGAAGATGGGGAATGCTGTAATCTGGTGGATGTGACGAGGAAAGTTCTGAGCGGAGAGAAAGACCTAAGCACGAGAAAATGAAGATGAGGCACAGAGAGAAGGAGAACTTGGGAGGAATGGAGAGCACAAGCTCAATATTGTAGAAGAGGGTGAGTAGGTGAGAGGGGGAGTATCTTAAGTACAATGCTCAGGAGTTTCTCTTTGATTTGATCTAGGTATAGGAAATGGAGAACGTTTTTCCCCCACTGAAAATGAATTCCGTTTATAAACTTCTGAATTTTTCCCAGTTTGTCCGCTTGACTGCTTAATTCCTCTTTTGGAGGGACCGTCTCTATATGTTGCCAATTTGTACTTCCCAAGTGTTTACTACAGTGCTCTGCACACAATAAGCGCTCAATAAATATGATTGAATGAATGAAGACTGCAAATTATTGTACGTAGATACTGCCATTCTGGTAGAGTTTTTTTGTCCTTTTTTTTATAGTATTTGTTAAACACTTATTATATGTCAAGCACTCTTCTAAGAGCTAAGCACATGTTTATCAGGTTGGACGCAGTCCTTGTCTCACATGGGGCTCAGTTTAAATTGGAAAGAGTCCAAGTTAGACTGCCAGAATTGGGATCTTTGGTCTTTGCCTTGTCTGTTCCTTCTGTCCCTGTGGTTGTTAGAAAAAGCAGTTTGGAGTCTTGGCTTCTATGTGAGTTTTTCTTGCTGTCCAGTGTCTCTGAAGGGGGGCAGGGGGAGGGTGAAAAGTGAGGCGAGACTTTTGTCATGGCCATTTGCAGGAAAAATAAAAAGGGTGGGATGGTTGGGAAAAGGTCAGAAGTCATAAACGTAAAATTTACAATAAGTCCCTTACCACCAATGGGTTTTTTTCAACCCACTTATATACTTTGACTTTTAATAAGGAACAACATAGCACATTGCTAAACTCCCATGTCAGAGTGGTTAAGCTCAAAGCTTATATTATCACCACAATCCAGCCAAAGTCTCTTTATTTTTTACAGTGTGTTCATTTTACTTTAGGAAAGGACTGTGAGGAGCCTTTTGGTGACTTTTCAAAAATGGAAAAAAGCTCATTGACAGTTGGTTCTTGCCAGCCTAAGATTTTTATTAAGGTAATAATGATAATGATGATAATAATACTACTAATATCAGTGGTGTTTGTCAATTAATCAATGATATATTAATATATATTAATAATAATATATTAATGATAATGATAATAGTGGTATTTGTTAAGTTCTTACTATGTGTCAGGCACTGTACTAAGCGCTGGTCTGGATTCAAGCAAGTCAGTTAGGACATAGCCGGGTCTCACATGGGGCTCACAGTCTTAATCCCCATTTGATTCTGATGTTTTTGGCACCTGTCTATGTGTTTTGTTTTGTTGTCTGTCTCCCCCTTCTAGACTTTTGGCCCGTTGTTGGGTAGGGACTGTCTCCATATGTTGCAGACTTGTACTTCCCAAGCGCTTAGTACAGTGCTCTGCACACTGTAAGCGCTCAATAAATACGATTGAATGAATGAAAGAGTTGTGTTGCTTTCCTTCTCGCAGCGGTTTTCTCTTCGCCCACTGTTGGGTAGGGACTGTCTCTCTATACGTTGCCAACTTGTACTTCCCAAGCGCTTAGTACAGTGTTCTGCACACAGTAAGCGCTCAATAAATACGATTGAATGAATGAAAGAGTTGTGTTGCTTTCCTTCTCGCAGCTGTTTTCTCTTCGCCCACTGTTGGGTAGGGACTGTCTCTATATGTTGCCAACTTGTACTTCCCAAGCGCTTAGCACAGTGTTCTGCACACAGTAAGCGCTCAATAAATACGATTGATTGATTGATTCCTCCACCCCCAGGTTACTCTGATTCTGTTTTTCAATCTACCTATCATCAGTATAGCCTCCTTCAAAGGACACCCTTATCTTTCTCATCCACTCAAATTTTCTGTTCTCTTACTGTTTTGCTAATTAAACGGAATACCTATTTAACTAAATCAACCCGCAACTAAAATGACAATGACGGCCCGAAAATAACCATCTACGGATTTTGTGTTTCACGAAGAATGGGTAAAACTCACCTTCTAATGAATCCGTTAATCCCTCCAACAGGGCTTCTGGTTTGAATAGTTTGCAGGGCCCAATTAACTTGGGACCATTTACGGTGGCATGCTTTATCCGGTCTGTTCACATGGTGCTTCAGATGTTTGCTTGCTTGTGGCTTTTTTTTACATTTGTAAATAGGGGCCTGTCATGTTTCTCTACGACGCATTTCCAAGAAAACCCAGAGTGGAGTGGGAGGGGGAAAATCCTCAAGTTTAGCGGCAGAATACAGCTCCCAGCTGAAACATAAACACAAACAAAATCCAACACCCCTTCCCCCACAAGGAATTTAAGAGCTTTAATAAACAAACAAACATTTCAGGGATCAACAAACTCCATCACGGGCTGACCAGCAGAAGGAGGAAGTTGGGAGTCCCTTTTCCTCCACTGAGATAGCCTTGCCTCCAATATCTCAGAATTTAAATCTAGGAACTGTCAACAGAAAACAAGCAGAGGGAAATCAGCCATTTCCTCCACACGCTGCACCCAGACATAACCTTGGCTGAAATGCTGATATTTTGGTGTCTCCGAGTTGCTTGAAAAAAAAAAGCTTTTAAATTGTGCCCCAATAGCAATTATTAATTAATTAATTAATAATGACATTTGTTAAGCGCTTACTATGTGCAAAGCACTGTTCTAAGCGCTGGGGGGGGGATACAAGGTGATCAGGTTGTCCCACGTGGGGCTCACAGTCTTAATCCCCATTTTACAGATGAGGTGACTGAGGCTCAGAGAAGTTAAGTGACTTGCCCAAGGTCACACAGCAGACACGTGGCGGAGCCGGGATTCGAACCCACGGCCTCTGACTCCAAAGCCCGTGCTCTTTCCACTGAGCCACGCGGCTTCCCCAATTATATCTATATACAGTTTCCTGTCTGGTCTCACACATATATTTAATGAAACTTCTCTTGATTAAAAAAAAAAAGATTCCTAAAGCTAATTAAATCCACAGAGTATGCCTGTGTCAATCAATCGTATTTATTGAGCGCTTACTGTGTGCAGAGCACTGTACTAAGCGCTTGGGAAGTACAAGTTGGCAACATATAGAGACGGTCCCTACCCAACAGTGGGCTCACAGTCTAGAAGTCTAGCCTATGTCGATGCTAAAGGTCTAGAGTTTTGTAATCTTCAGAAAATTGGTAATAGTAGTAGTAGTATTACTGAATATTTGCTTTGTGCAGTGCACTGTCACTAGTCCCTTGGGAACAACCAAATAAAGAAGTGACACTTTCCCGGTCCACAAGGAACTTACAGTCTAATGGGAGAGACGGATCTAAAATATTTCCAGTTAGAATGGTCACTGTCTTCTCATTTTGTTTGACAGGAAGAATGTGGTGACAGGATTAGTTGAATGCTCGGAGCTAGAAACAGAATAAGAAGCAGTGTGGCTCAGTGGAAAGAGCCCGGGCTTTGGAGTCAGAGGTCATTAGTTCAAATCCCAGCCCTGCCCCTTGTCAGCTGCGTGATTTTGGGCTAGTCACTTAACTTCTCTGTGCCTCAGTTACCTCATCTGTAAAATGGGGATTAAGACTGTAAGCCCCACGTGGGACAAACTGATCACCTTGTAACCTCCCCAGTGCTTAGAACAGTGATTTTCACATAGTAAGCGCTTAATAAATGCCATCATTGTTATTGTTATTATTAATGAAATGCACATACCTTCATACCCCCCCCTTTTAGACTGTGAGCCCACTGTTGGGTAAGGACTGTCTCTATATGTTGCCAACTTGTACTTCCCAAGCGCTTAGTACAGTGCTCTGCACACAGTAAGTGCTCAATAAACACGATTGATTGATTGATTGATTCAGTTTAACAAAATACATTTCCAGAGAAGCAAACATAATTTACCCGGTGTGTTTGCTCCCTCCTTCTTGAATTTATTCACTGCACTGGAGAACTTTGCATTGGAAAAGCCGTTTCAAAGAGAAATCCTCTCCTGAGTATCTGGTCAGAGCAGAGACTGAGCATACCTGTAAAAGCATAGCCTGCCATGCGTTCAAAGTAACGGGTATTTCCTCTTCCTTTGGGAATTCTTTTTTTTTTTCCTTTCTACATGAAATGGACTGTATTCCAAACAGCTTGTTAAATGTGTGACAGATGGGCCTGAAACTAGGCTGCATACTGGCTCCAGACCTGCCCGTTCGCTAATAAAGCAGCTACAGATACAGACAGTCTGCAACAGGGTTTAAGTTCCTTTTACAGTTGCTCATGTTTCAACATGCAGCCACTCGGCAGTTTGTGTTTTCAGCAGGACAAGTGAGTGGATGTCTATGCATTACAATTCCAGACATCACTCCATACCAGATGTGGTCCCTTTATTTTGAGTACGGCAAGAGTGTCTGCTGACCTTTTCTCACCCCATGTCCAATGAAAGATTGACTGCCCTGGGTTTTCTTATGGTAAATCATATATTAGAAGACAGTAGATTTACAAATTAATTTGGGATTAGTTTCAGTACGACTACGTGTGGAATTATTTGGCCCATGGATGAAAAATGAAAATTTCACTCGAAAGAGAAAAAATGGTAGAAGTGTCAAATTTTAATCCAATTTCCCTGAGAGAATCATCATGCCCCGGACCCGCCTCAGAACTACAATTAATCATTTCCAGCGAGAACCTTTTTTTCCCCAGACTCTGCCCCTAGTCACGCTTCAAGAGCCAAACTTCCCTTGCTGGCCTGAAGGAAGGATTTAGGGCTGCATTTAGAAAAGATGAATCCGTGTTCTGCTGAATGGGTCCAAAAGCAGAAAAATACAGTAGTCCAGTGGCTATTTTGTGGTACATGAACAGTGAGAAGGTTGGAGGAAATGGGATATGAATCCAAAGCCAGAAAGCAGACAACCTATGTTTCATTCAGAGGTCTGCTCCACTTTAATCCCTGCTAGAGAGAAGGCAGGCGTCTGTGTCTCACGAAATCAAAAGGAAACTAACCCCTCCGCCAGTCGAGTGAGTGTAAAGACATTTTTTTTATTAATTAAAATAAGAAATTTTCTAATTAAAGCCAGATGAACAAGGTAGTTCTAGCAGAGCAGATCAAAAGATAAGGCCAAAAGGCCCCAGTCTAGGATAAAAATACACATTTTATAGTGCCAAGACATATGGGCTATAAACATAACTACACACAATAAAAGCACCCTGAAAGAGTTGTGTTGCATTTTGAAATATTAAAACCTCAACCCCCCTCAACATGGTTGTTGATATTGAACATCATAATGATTCTGAACTGTTTTACTCATTTATTGTTTATTTTGCAGCTTACGTGAGAAAGCACATTGGAGAGAGGACACAGTTTGTGCAATAAGATGGCTTTCAACAATGGATTCTGTTTAGTGCACTATTTGATATGATCACTTCCTGACAGGTACTCACGTGACAACTTATTTTCAAAGCAAGGAAGAAGAAAAAAATCAAGTGACTGCCCTGGAACTAGATGGAACGGAGTGGAATTAAATCCCCTTTCTGAGCAGCGCCAGGAGTAGGAAGGCCCTGGTGATTGCCGGATCCTCTACTGCCTGCACACATTTTCTGCAAAGCCAATTAAGCGGGCCAACATAAATGGAGAATAAAAATTCTGCCAGATCAGATGTTTCTGTTTTCTAGGGGAGGGAAGGGGGGGAAGGAGGCTCGTTTCCATTGTCATGCAACCCCCTGCCCATTTTGTACCTTTCTGTGGGTTGTTGTTTTTTTTTTTTTACCTCATTAAAGGAAAGCATTTAACTGGGGCCCTTGTGGCCTGGTCGGTTTTTGCTGATTCAGCTAACTTGACAGGGAATCAATTTCCAAAGCCCCCACCTCCTGGAAGCAAGAAAATATGTTTCGCTGAATGATGATCCTAATTTGCAAAATGTGCTTGAGAAGGGGAAGGAAAAGCAAAAAGGTAACATAAAGGATTGTGAAATGCAGGCGTCTCTCACAGAAATAACTGGCGCTGCGCCCCTCTTTCATGTAAGGCCCTGGTTTCCTTGGGCCTTTCTTTTGCATGAGAAAAAGACAATTTGAGGTTACTGTAGTACGGAAGAGGCAATAAAAATAAATATCTTCAGAGTAAAATTTTGTAACTTAGTTCCTACTAAGGATTCTCCAAAATTCCTAAATCCCATTTTTATTAAAATGATTTTAAAAGGGAATCAAGACCCAGGAACTATTCTGGCATGAAGGCAAATGCCAAGTCGTCGTAACTGGGGAATTCGTTCAGAAACTGCTTTCAGTTGGTTAGCAACAACAGTGTTTTGAATCTAGTATTTTATTGCCTCTCTGGATTCTTTGTAGAGCACACTATGAAGCGAAAATGAGTGTGAATTGAGAAAATGCTAATCCACAACAGTTTTTATCCTGGTGGAAAGAGGGAGGAGGCCTGTCCCGGCAATTGTGCCGGACACGCTCGCATGCAACAGGGAAAGAGAATGGGGAGGGAAGGGAATCACTGTTGTCTCTGTGTGTCTGTTGTGTGGACGGCAGGGGTGTCTAGTCAGGGAGAGGGGTAGTAGGGAAACCACCCTGGGCTCTGTATTAAGGGGTGGGAGGGTTGCAACTGGCTGAAGAAACAGGGTAGCAGAAAAAAAAACAACTATCGTGTCTCCTTCCCAGAATTTATTATGGTGGTATAGTGGATAAAGCGTGGACTGGGAATTTAGAAGGACATGGGTTCTAATCTCACCTCTGTCACACGTCTGCTGTATGACCTTGGGCAAGTCACATCCCTCTCCATGCCTCACCTGCAAAATGGGGATTATCAGTGTGAGCCCCTTGTGGGACAGGGACTGTGTCCAACCTGATTAACTTGTATCTAATCTAGCATTTAGAACAATTATTGGTACATAGTAAGTGCTTGACTACCATGATGATTATTATTACTGTAATGCTTAACTGACCCAACAGTTATTATTATCAGTAATGAAGCAGTGTGGCTCAGTGGAAAGAGCAGGGGCTTTGGAGTCAGAGGTCAAGGGGTCAAATCCTGGCTCCACCAACTGTCAGCTGTGTGACTTTGGGCAAATCTCTGTGCCTCAGTTACCTCATCTGTAAAATGGGGATAAACTGTTAGCCCCCTGTGGGGCAACCTGATCACCTTGTAACCTCCCCAGTGCTTAAACAGTGCTTTGCATGTAATAAGCGCATAACAAATACCATCATTATTATTAATAATAATTGTAATATTTGTTATTATACTATCCTAAAAATATCCCTTGGTCCAAAGCAGCACAGTCTGTGCGTTCAGTCCACTGCTGTGGACCACCAGGGTCTGGACTAAGGAGATCACGGTCCAGGGAAGCTACTGAACTAAGACCACGCAGGACAGGAATGAACTTTTGAAGAGGGAGGAACTGAGGCCGGGGCTCACCCTATCCTGGAGCCCTCATGAAATCAGTCAATCAATCAATCGTATTTATTGAGCGCTTACTGTGTGCAGAGCACTGTACTAAGCACTTGGGAAGTACAAGTTGGCAACACAACACATCACTGAGCCCCTCGCTAAAATTAAGTCAATTCTGGTCACTGTTGTGCTAGAAATGAATGTTGAACGGAGCACACCTGCCCTGGGGCGAACATTGCGAGGTGTTATATTAGAGAAGCAGCGTGGCTTAGTGGAGAGAGCACAGGCTTGGGAGTCAGAGGTTGTGGGTTCTAATCCCGATCCGCTACTTATCATCTGTGTGACCTTGGGCAAGCCACTTATCTGTGCCCTCATCTGTAAAATGGGGATTAAGACTGTGAGCCCCATGTGGGACCATCTGATTATATTGTATCTACCCCAATGCTTAGAACAGTGCTTGGTACATAGTAAGCGCTTAACAAATACCAACTTTATTATTATTATTTTTCTCAAATGGTCGATAGATGGACGGTATTTCCTGAGCGTCTGCTCTGTGTGGAACCCTGTCCTATGCTAAATCCTTTATCCTCCCAAAGATACGTATGGAAAGAATACTCTAATGATATCCTAAATATGCCTCTCACCATCTAGGTGGTGCCCTTTATAATAATAATAATAATAATTATGGCATGTATTAAGTGCTTACTATGTGCAAAGCACTGTTCTAAGTGCTGGGGAGATACAAGGTGATCAGATTGTTCCATGTGGGGCTCACAGTCTTAAAGGGGAAAAGCCTGGCTTCAACACCCCCTGTTACTGATCCGCAGAAATATACAAGCAAAGAGGGAGAAAATGCCACAGGACTTCAGATGCCACTTCAAGAAGGAAGGGGAGAGGAGGAGACTGGAGATCACTGAATATTCCTAGTCCTTGAAGGCTTCTCTCTCTGTGTCTCCCCAGTATCCCTGACTCTAATCACTGCCTGCCAGCGAGCAGGGCTAAATCGGTTACCATTATTGGGAAAACATTGGTTTTTATGAAGTTTAGAGTGTCTGCCATGAGGGTAGTCAGGAAGGGGAAGAACACTGATGAGAGAGCGAGAAAGAGCAAGAAAGAGAAAGAAAAAGAAAAAAGAGAGAGAGTTTGTTATATTGCTTATGCAAGTTCACCTCTGACGGGTGCACTTTTTTCTACACTTCCACTTATATGCTTTTGCCACTGT
This sequence comes from Tachyglossus aculeatus, assembly GCF_015852505.1. Classification (NCBI taxonomy): domain Eukaryota; kingdom Metazoa; phylum Chordata; class Mammalia; order Monotremata; family Tachyglossidae; genus Tachyglossus; species Tachyglossus aculeatus. The sequence continues at coordinate 3,150,495 of NC_052101.1, forward strand.
TTCTGTCCTGTCTTCCCTACTGGATGATAAAATGGTAAATTCTGTAATGAATGTATGCTTTTATTATGGATGTTCGCTAGAAACCTTCTGCAGAATCCGCTGTTGCAGAATCCGGTCAATCAGTGATATTTTTTGAGGCCTTACCATGTGCCAGTAAGCTCTTAGGAGAGTAGACCACACTGTTGGTGGAAACATTCCCTGCCTGCTGCAGAGAACAAGACGCTTACAGTCTAGAGTTCACAGCTGTATCCTCTTTGGCTCTTCCAACAGCACACTCTGTCTGTCTGTCTCTGGTAAAATATGGTGAAGGAGGTTAGCAGTTCTGTCTTGACCCATGATGTCAGATATGGCCTGAGAAGAAATGCAGCACAAGTTTGCATGGATACCAGGTTCTTCAGGAAAATAGCCCTTTTCCTTAGCCTTATTATCAGCCTAACATACTGGACCATATCTCCTCCTCCTCCTCCTCCTCATCATCAATGGTATTTATTGAGCAGTTACTATGTTCAGGGTAATAATAATAATAATGATGGCCTTTATTAAGCATTTACTATGTGCAAAGCACTGTTCTAAGCACTGAGGAGTTTACAAGGTGATCAGGTTGTCCCATGTGGGGCTCACAGTTTTAATCCCATTTACAGAGGAGGTAACTGAGGCACAGAGAAGTTAAGTGACTTGCCCAAGTTCACACAGCTGAGAAGTGGTGGAGCCAGGATTTGAACCGATGATGTCTGACTCCAAAGCCTGTGCTCTTTCCACTGAGCCAGGGTGCTTCCCTAGTACTGTACTGTACTACGCTCTTGGGAGAGTACGATACAAAAGAGTTGTCAGACATGTTCCCTGCCCATGATGAGTTTAAGTCTAGAGGGGTAGACAGACATTAATGTAAACAGTTTATAATATGTCATTTAAAGGTGTATACAAAATACTGTGGGCTTGTGGGTGGGGCAAATATCAAATGCTGAAAGGTCATAGATCCAAGTGCAGAGACAACCCAGACAGGAGGGATAGCCAGGGAAAAGAGGGCTTAATGAAGAAACGATTCATCATAATCTGCAACGTGACTCATAATAATTTGGTTGTCTTCTCATGAATGTGCCTCTGCAATTCAGTCCTCGTGTGGAACAGTGACTAGGTCTGGTCTGGTGATATTATTTCTACTCCAGCACTCAGCTCAGTGCTTGGCAGATGGTAAGTGCTGAATAATTACTCTAATGATAATATAGAAGTTCCCGAATGACAATCACAAAGACTTTTGGAGATGCTCATAGCCTGTTGAATGAAGTTATTCATTCATTCATTCAGTCAATCATATTTATTGAGCACTTACTGTGTGCAGAGCACTGTACTAAGCGCTTGGGAATTACAAGTCGGCAACATAAGAGTTACCACTCAAGTGTATCCTGTCTCTAGCTTTCAGGTGACTTGTATCACTAAATAGTACTAATAATAATGATTATAATAATGATGGTAATTAAATGCCAAATTCTGTACTAGACATAGGGTAGACACACAATTCCTATTGCAGATGAGGCTCAGCGTGTAATAAGGAGGAAGAACAACAGCAAATATCATTAAAACTCCCCTACCAGTTTTTGAGTTCCCATTTTACAGGTGAGGAAACACCAAGAAGTGTCTTGTCCAAGGTCACGTGGCAGATAAAGTGGTGGAGCTGGGATTAAAATCCATGTACTCTGACTCCCAAGCCTGGACTCTTTCCATTAGGACACTCAGCAAACTCACTCTAGATGTACGCTATCTTTGGGAGTCGCTCAGTAGAAAGAGCATGGGCTTTCGAGCCAGAGGTCATGGGTTCAAATTCCGCTCTGCCAATTGTCAGCTGTGTGACTTTGGGCAAGTCACTTAACTTCTCTGTGCCTCAGTTACCTCATCTGCAAAATGGGAATTAAGACTGTGAGCCCCCTGTGGGACAACCTGATCACCTTGTAACCTCCCTCGTGCTTAGAACAGTGCTTTGCACATAGTAAGTGCTTAATAAATGCCATCATTATTACTATTATTATTATTTGGGCAGGGAACGTGACTGCTCAACTCTGTTGTATTGTACTCTCTGGAGAGCTTAGTACAATGCTCTGCACATGGCAAGTGCTCAGTAACTATCAGTGGTCGATTGATTGATAACGTGTATTGTCCTTCTATAGAGACACACGTTATCGTCATGGACCACAGTGCCACGCTTATTTTCCATCAGAGTCCCCTGTGAGACAGGGATTGGATCCAAACCTGATTATCCTGTATCTATCCAGGGCTCAGCACAGTGCTTGACACAGAGTGAGCTTTTAAATAAATTTATTATTTATTTTTATTTATTTTTATTTATTTTATTTATATTTATATTTATTTATAAATTTATATTTATATTTATTCAAATAAAGGCCCCCCTTATAAGAAGTGCTAGTAGCATTTGTTTACTTTCTCCTTGTCACTGCACCGCAGTGTTGAAGTTCACGAACCTAGAAAAGTGAGAGGAGGGCCAGACCTCGGCAAATACAGCTTTTCTTCATGTCTTTCAACCTCAGGTTGGAGTCTGGTGATCCCAGATGGCTGAGGTAAAGCCATCTGGTAACACTTGGCCAGGCAGTTCAGCGGGATGAAACGGATCCAGGCAGCTGGCATCAGATGCGGAAAAATTGGATGCGATGAGACACGTGGAGCTTTTGGCAGGGCTGGTTCAGTGATGAAAAGAATCGATATAGTGACAGAGATTTAGGGAAGACTATTGCTCGCATGTTTCTGTTGGGCAGAGGATGGGAACTTTGGACTTTGGTGCTTTGATTGCCGTGGGTTAGGGAGGCTATATTTCCTAGCCACTTGTGGATGGAACCTTTCACATTATTTTATGAGAATCGAAGATGATACATATTTTCCACAATACCCCTTGTGAATGAAACTACCACCAGTCTACTTTTTTTTTTTTAACTGGGTAAATCGACTTGTGGAAAAAAATGGGGAATGCTTTTTTTTTTCTTAAAAATTAAAACTAGGCCCAGAAATTGGACATTATGTCTCCCCAAGAATGAAGACAATACTCCTGCTTTAGGAGGCAGTTTCTCTTTAAGCAAAATGTTGCTGCATTTCTCCTGTTAAATATCTTTTTTTTTTTAAACCAGCTAGCCATATTGGTTAAAACTCGAGTAGCTATTTGCGGTCATTGTGAATTTATGTAAATAGCTGCCAGCATGGAGCATAAAATAGTATGCAAAGTGGGCATCAGATACTAAGGAAAAAAATCCTCCCTCAAAAAAGAGCCTGTTCTGCTTTTAGATGAGATGAAAAGAGCTGTCATTTCTCTACTACTCTTTGGCACTGGGCAGGGAACTGAATCCTGGATTTGGGCCAATCCTCTATGTGATTAAATTGTGCCTCCTTGGAGGTGGGAAGTTTTTGGAATGATATTGCAGAGCCTGTCTCAAAGTTATAGAATATTGAGTGGAAGCCCCTGGGGAACCATAGGGTCCTCGTAGTAGACACGGTAATAGTGTTTATTAAGTATGTAATGTGTGCAGAGCACTGTACTAAACACCAGGAGAGACACAATCATGGGAATTAAACACGGTCCTCCTTTCTCATGGGACTCACAATCTAAAAGTTCAAGTGGGAGAAGGGATCAGAGACAGACACATTGGTGTGATGCAATATTGAAATACAACACAATAGGCAGACTAGGCTCAAAATCTTGGCAGTTCTGGATTCCCGAGAACATGCAGGACAATGCCAGGAGCAGGGACTCTCAGTTATGGTGCTTTTTTTGGTGAGGATGAAGGGGTCCGAGAGCACTTGGAGGCAGGGACCCTCAGTGATGGGAGAGAAGGTGAGGGTTTTAACGTTTGCTAAAATCCTCTAGTCTGTAAGTGTGTTGTGGGTAGGGAATGTATTTGTTTCCCAGAAGCAGCACGGCTCAATGGAAAGAGCCCGGGCTTTGGAGTCAGAGGTCATGGGTTCAAATCCTGGCTCCGCCAGCTGTCTGCTGTGTGACTTTGGGCAAGTCACTTCACTTCTCTGTGCCTCAGTTACCTCATCTGTAAAATGGGGATTAAAACTGTGAGCCCCCCGTGGAACAACCTGATCACCTTGTAACCTTCCCAGTGCTTAGAGCAGTGCTTTGCACATAGTAAGCGCTTAACAAATACCATCATTATTATTATTATTATTATTGACTTTAAGGCACTCAATCAGCTCTCTCCTCTTTCTTAAGCAACATGCCATGGTGACAAGAGCCCGGACTTGGAAGTCAGAGGACATGGTAAGCGCTTAACAAATGCCATCATTATTATTATTATTATTGTTGGTTGTTGTATTGTACTCTCCCAACTGCTTAGTACGGTGTTCTGCACACAGTAGGCGCTCAGTAAATATGATTGAATGAATGAATCCGGTGGTCTTCTTGGCGGGGAGGGAGAGGTCCCAAAGAGCATGGGAGCAGCTTTTATCTCCAGCCCAGGGGGCACAGAGCGTGCTGGAAGCAGGGACCCATAGCGGAAGGATGGAGGTGACAGTGACCATGGGTGCTTCTCTCCAAAGCAATGGAGAGCACACCAGAATAGCTTTGACAATTGTTTTGCATTTCAGCTGCATAACTTCTGAAAGTTCATGCTTTCATTCAATTTAATTGTATTGATTGAGTGTTCACTATGGGCAGGGCACTGTACTAAACAATACACAGAAGCATTCCCTGCTCACAACAAGCTTCAGCCTAGAGGGAGATGGCCTTTAAAATAAATAAATAAATAATTCTTTCATTAAACCGTATTTACTGAGCACTTACTGTGTACAGAGCACTGTACTAAGCACTTGGGAGAGTACAATACAACAAAAAACAGACACATACCCTACCCATAAAGAGGTTACAGTCTAGAGGGGGGTCTCGGATGGACATTAATATAAATAAATAAATGACAGATAAGTACATAAGTGCTGTGGGGCTGGGAGTGGGGAAGAACAAAGGGAGCAAAATCAGGGTGATGTAGAAGAAAGTGGGAGAGGAGGAAAAGTGGAGCTTAATTAGGGAAGCCTTCTTGGAGGAGATGTGCCTTCTAAAAGGCTTTGAAGTGGAGGAGAGTAATCGTCTGTTGGATTTGAGGAGGGAGAGCAATCCAGGCCAGAGGCAAGACATAGGTGAGGGGTTGATGGTGAGATAGATGAGATCTGCAGTGATAAAGTTAGCTTTAGAGGAGCAAAGTGTGTTGGCTGGGTTGTAGTAGGAGAGTAGTGAGGTGAGGTAGCAAGGGAGCAACGTGATTGTGTGCTTTATAGCCAGTGGTGAGGAGTTTGTGTTTGATGTGGAGGTTGATGGGCAACCACTGGAGTTTCTTGCAGAGTGGGGAAGTGCTGTATGTAAGTGCTGTGGGGATGGATAAAGGGAGCAAGTCAGGGTGACATAGAAGGAAATGGGAGAAGAGAAAAGGAGAGCTTAGTCAGGAAAGGAGAGCTCCGTTGAGGAAGGCCTCTTGGGGGAGATGCTTTCCTCAGAAGGTGGAATATGGAGACCCAACACATCATGAAGCCACTATAGGAAATGAGCCAACTGCAACCAGAAGCCAGAAATGCCACAGATTGGTGAGGGCGAGAAATAGTAATTATGTTGCATAATTATGCAATTTGTTAAGCACTTACTATGGATCAAGCACTGTCCTAAGCATGGGGTTATATAGAAGATAATCAGGTCAGATGCAGTACCTGTCTGACATGGCGTTCACAGTCTAAGAGGGAGGAAGAATGGGGATTGAATCCCCATTTTGTAATGAAGGAAAATGAGGCACAGAGAAGTGAAGTGACTTGCCCTAGGTCACACAGCAGACAAGTGGCAGAGATGGAGTTAGAACCAGGTCCTCCAACTCCCAGGCCCGTCCTCTTTCCACTAGGACAGGCTCCTTCTCTCTGAGAAACTTTGTAATTATCAGGCTCAGCTCAGGGGTAGCTTTTCACTCAGTGTGGTCACTGAGGGCAGGTGCTAAAATGTTTTGATGTCTTTTTTTTGATTGATTTACCTGATAGCGAGTAATGAAAAGCTGAGTTTAGAGAGTCTTTGACAAGTCCATTAGCATTCCAACTTGGTGCGCTGATTGTGTCGACGATTATTTTGACACAAGCTTCAGGAGAGAAAAAAGGAATGTAACCGAGTGATTTTTTTTTAATGTACAGTGTGTTTTTTTTTGTTTTTTTTTTTTTTTTGGTATGCCTGAGGTATTTCAAAGCTTTCCAAATACAGTTTAAGGAGGTTAGAGTTACTATTTGTAGTTGGCGGGGTAGTGTTTTCAGTGACGGATGAAGCACGTGGAGTGATTGTCTGTGAAAAAAATTCTGAATGTGGAGAGGGTACTGTTGCAAAATATCCATATGGGTCAGTAGGTTAGAACTGGAAGAAAATGAAAACATCAAGTTCTGCTCCGGTCACACAGAGGGTGTGGTCTGGTAGAACTCCACTGTAAGGGTTCTGTTGGCAGCATCCCTTCAAAACAGAGCTTTTAAAATCACACATTTCCATTGAAGGAAAGAACTTTGTTTCCAGTGTAAGATATAAACAACAAGGTGGTATTTCATGCAGAAAAAAAATGTAAATGCTTAATTGGAATTAGGCCAGGGTACCCCAATTCACCTGAACATAAAGCCATAGAAAATAAGAGCATTTTAAAAAGTTTAATAATCACACCTGGTTTTGGTCTAAAAAAAGTATTGTAGTCATTAGAGTACAGAATAATTTGTTAGACTTAATCAGATTCTTGAAGCATTCTAGTTTGAAATGAGTGAGTCAATATTTGGGAGATTGCTACAGTTACCATCCATGGAGATACATCCGTGAAAAGAAATGTCCCATCATTAAGGTTGCCCTTTAATGATATGCTGATGATATGAAAATAGTAGTAATAAACATTTGCCTACTTTGTAGTCCATTTCTTCCTCCTGGCTCTGGCATCAGGCGAGATCTTCATGCCATTTCTAATACAAATAAATGACGCTGGCTTCCACAGTTATTTGTCTGTGGAAAAAAAAATGCATAGATTGAAAACGTTAAGCAAATCTGGAAATATGAGAAACCGACCCAAACTGTAACCTCAGATTGTGAATTTGACACATTTTGGCTTAGTTCAGAAGCAATACCAAAAGCCAGTTGAGTGTTTTCAATTCTCCTGTCACAGTCAGGTTCGCGTATCCCGATCTTTCTCTACATTTGAGGCCCTGGTCTAGACTGACTGCCAGCAGCTGCTAGAAGAGGACTGTAACAAGCTGTCTCTCTGAAAGATGAAGACTGCTCTCTGATGTCCGGCCCAGCAGAGACTAGAAAGCCCTATGTCCCTTAACCACACTGCTTTTACCTTTCTGTTCTTCACCAAAATGATAGTTCAGTAACCCAATATGTTCCTTTTTAACTCTGGAGATTTAAAAACAAACAAACAAACAAACAAAAAAATTAAATTGCCTTCTAATGAAATGTAAATAGACTTATAAAATGAGCATTATATAATCCCCTTCTTCCAATGTAATACCGATTTAAGCACACAACATCTTGAGAATTTAAAATGAGGTAAGATGGAGTTTAGCGGACAAGGTGAATCACGGAATAATAAAAGCCACTTAAATTATCTTGTAATACAGCCCACACATTTTTTTTTGCTGGTTCTGCTATAATTTCTTTTGGAAGTGCATTCATTCAATCATATTTATTGAGCGCTTACTGGGTGCAGAGCACTGTACTAAGCGCTTGGGAAGTACAAGTTGGCAACATATAGAGATGGTCCCTACCCAACAGCAGGCTCACAGTCTAGAAGGGGGAGAAGTGCAGGTAAAGAATTGTTCATTTCAATAACTGAGTGGTGTATTGGAATTCTGGGTTGTAAATTAGAACCATACACATTTTGAGAACAATTAAAGGTACTGCTTCAAAGATGTATCTTGTTATAGGATGAACTATAATAAAGCAGTGAAGGATTTGAATCAAAAATTTCTGAAACATTTCTCTCTGGTGCATCTACAGATCAAGTTGATATACTGTCAGCATTAATTTTAAGACAACTCATTTTCATTCTAAACTTCTGTTAATATCTGAAGCGGAGGGTTCTGCTTTTTGTGCGTGCATATCTTCCTCTATGCAAATATTTGCTTCCTAGAACTTCCTTTTATTTTATAAGATTATAGAAAATGCTAACTAAACCTTCAATTTGGGAAGTCAATCTCCACATCAGTACTAACATTTAAGTGCTCTGGGTTTCACTCATTCCCTTGTTGCCTTTGTGATTTCTTCAGCCCCCTTCAAGTTTCTCTCCAATTACTTTCCTGCCCTTCCCACTGGCCTTCCTGCCCCCATTAGAGCCCGCCCCCCCCAGATCCTCTTTCATTCATTCATTCATTCAATCGTATTTATTGAGCGCTTACTGTGTGCAGTGCACTGTACTAAGCACTAAGCACTTGGGAAGTACAAGTTGGCAACATATAGAGATGGTCCCTACCGAACAGTGGGTTCACAGTCTAGAAGGGGAAGACAGAGAACAAAACAAAACAAATTAACAAAATAAAATAAGTAGAATAAATATGTACAAGTAAAATAAATAAATACGTAGGTCAGGGCCGTGACAGGCCAGGGGCAGGGGGAAAGCAAGTAATGGAGGCATTTTAAGATCAAACATGCTTCCACAACTCTTATCTTTCTTTTGTCCCCTGTATCCCTAGTTACCCTCGCTTTGGTTGAATATGGTAAAAGGGCAGGTGACTTAATAATAATAATAATAGTGGTATTTGTTAAGCACTTACTATGTGCAAAGCACTGTTCTAAGCAATGGGGGGTATACAAGGTGGTCAGGTTGTCCCACGTGGGGCTCACAGTCTTTATCCCAATTTTACCGATGAGGTACCTGAGGTCCAGAGAAGTGAAGTGACTTGGCCAAAGTCACCCAGCTGACAAGTGGCAGAGCTGGGATTAGAACCCATGACCTCTGGCTCCCAAGCCCGGGCTCCTTCCACTGAGCCACGCTGCTTCTTGGTTTGGACTGGTGACAGGGTGGAGCATGGTGACTCGGTATGGTGCCTTGGTTGGCCATGCTAACTGGCCATGTTGACTTGGTTTGACATGATGGTAGGGCAGAGCATGGTAATTGGGGATGATGACTTGGTTGAACATAGTCACTGGGCATGATGACCAGTTTGGAAAGGTAGGTGGGTGGAGCATGGGAGTGGTGAATTTGTTGGGCAAGGTGACTGCATTGAGCCTTGTGATTGGATAAGGTGATTTGGATGTAGGTGGTGACTGATTCAGGTTGTTGAAGCCAGCTTTAGGGAAGTATGGGGAGGGAACATGACTGCTAATTCTATTGTATTTTACTCTCCCAAACGCTTAATAGAGTGCTCTGCACACAGTAAGTTGAAGCAGCGTGACTAGAGAAGCAGCGTGGCTCAGTGGAAAGAGCCCAGGCTTTGGAGTCAGAGGTCATGGGTTCAAATCCCAGCTCCGCCAATTGTCAGCTGTGTGACTTTGGGCCAGTCACTTAACTTCTCTGGGCCTCAGTTCCCTCATCTGTAAAATGGGGATGAAGATTGTGAGCCCCATGAGGGACCACCTGATCACCTTGTAACCTCCCCAGCGCTTAGAACAGTGCTTTGCACATCGTAAGCACTTAATAAATGTCATTATTATTAAATATGACAGATTATTAAAGCTAAGGAGGAATTTAGACTGTGAGCCCACTGTTGGGTAGGGACTGTCTCTATTTGTTGCCAACTTGTACTTCCCAAGCGCTTAGTACAGTGCTCTGCACACAGTAAGCGCTCAATAAATACGATTGATGATGATGATACAATGTAACTATGGACTGAGTAACAAATTATAAAGGAGATTAGATACTTCTGAGTGAATAGTTTTAATCAATTTATGTCCCAGAAAACAACTGAATCTGTTGTGGTCTCCTGTACCACCTCCTTGGGATCGCCTTAGATTCTTGTCATCATTTATCACCACAATATTAATAATCTTCCTTTTGTAGTTAAAAGACTGGTTGGGAGAGACAGATCATATTTATAAGAATCATTGATTTATATATTTGTATATATTAAATAAAATCAATATACATTATATCATCTTTGTAAGCATCATTATATATATATATATCCATATATCCATATATATATATAGAGAGAGAGAAAGAGAGAGAGAGAGAGAGAGAAAGAGAGAGAGAGAGAGAGAGGAGACATGGGCTTGCAGTTACTTCATTACTTCAATTTAAGGATTGTGTATCCTTGAAGTTGATATTTGTATTAATTGAAATAGACCCACATTTCCATACTAATATTCACGTGAAGGACAAGATATTCAGGACAAAAAAAATCCAGTCATACAGAAGAACCTATGCAATGCAGATACACTTGAATGATGGACTAGGTTCTCTGAGGAAAATAATCTTTTCAATATCATTTTTCAGAGAAACGATGGCAGATGCCTGATGAAGTGTGAATAGCGACAGAGATTTTGGAGACTTGGACCAGGCTATCTCCCGGCACCTGGATGGAAGCCATCAACCCATGTCCCACAGGCCATTGAGCAGGCCTGAGATGGTAATGGCTTTCAATGGACCCTGACCTCCGTCTATTGAAAACAGTGACTCAGAGGTGAAAGGCGGCATATCCTATTAACAGACATCTGATCTCTCAGTTCTAGATGCATTGTTTGGTAGAGCCCTATTCACTCCCCTTCGTCCCATGAAGGGAGAGGAGAGGTTTTCATAAATCCTCAGAGTGACACGTCCACAAACTTAATTAGCCCACGGGGACAATACTTCTTTCTCTCCTGAGCAGAGCCCCAAGGCCACCGGTCTGAGCCATCATCACGGGAATGGGGGGAATAACTGTGGAGGGACTGAAATGGGGTAAGCAAACATGCGTAGAGCAATTCCACCTGGTTGTTGTGAAAGGTCACAAACAGTAGTCCTGTTAGGGAAGGCTTCATGCCCAGTGCCTCTGTCATCATTATGGCCATGCTGTTTGTTCATTCTCTCTCTCAAGATCCAATCTGGTGCCTGGGTACACCAGTGGTGTCTGCAGAGCTGCAACACTCCAGTCTCAAACATCTGAATCAATATTCAATCTGTCGGCTTGATATACTGACCGTGGGGTGTGGTGGAACTAGCTAGTGTTACTCTTCAGTTTTACGGACATGATTATTGCTCAGTGTAAAAGTAGTCGTGGATTAAAATCCCAGATTAAGCTGGCATTTCTTTTCTCTCATCGGCTTCTAGGAAGCTTCAAGTTGTCCTCTCAAGCAGTCAAAGAAGGACAAGATGATCTCGAAAGGTCCCTTCCAGCCTTTCAATGCTAAATGCTTACTGCATCAGCCTTCTCTCTGATCTCCCATCCTCGTGTCTCTCCCCACTTCAATCCATACTTCATGCTGCTGCCCGGATTGTCTTTGTCCAGAAATGCTCTGGGCATGTCACTCCCCTCCTCAAAAATCTCCAGTGGCTACCAGTCAATCTGCGCATCAGGCAGAAACTCCTCACCCTGGGCTTCAAGGCTGTCAATCACCTCACCCCTTCCTACCTCTCCTCCCTTCTCTCCTTCTCCAGCCCAGCCCGCACCCTCCACTCTTCTGCCACTAATCTCCTCACCATACCTTGTTCTCACCTGTCCCACCATCGACCCCTGGCCCACGTCATCCCCTTGGCCTGGAATGCCCTCCCTCTGGCCATCCGCCAAGCTAGCTCTCTTCCTCTCTTCAAAGCCCTGCTGAGAGCTCACCTCCTCCAGGAGGCCTTCCCAGACTGAGCCCCCTCCTTCCTCTCCCCCTCGTCCCCCTCCCCATCCCCCCGTCTTACCTCCTTCCCTTCCCCGCAACACCTGTATATATGTATATATGTTTGTACATATTTATTACTCTATTTATTTATTTTACTTGAACATATCTATTCTATTTATTTTATTTTGTTGATATGTTTGGTTTTGTTCTCTGTCTCCCCCTTCTAGTCTGTGAGCCCACTGTTGGGTAGGGACTGTCTCTATATGTTGCCAACTTGTACTTCCCAAGCGCTTAGTACAGTGCTGTGCACACAGTAAGCGCTCAATAAATATGATTGATTGATTGAAATGAACGAGTGTCTAATCTCTGCTCTCTCGCCTCAGTCATCTATGGCTAGCTCTATTACTCATGGGCCATGCTTTTCTTTAACCCAGATTTACTGATCTCCTGCTCTTAGCCTGGCAACAGATCCCTTTCTACATCTGAGAGGTTCTCGAGAGGGGAAGGAACTTTATTTCAGAGGGTGGGAACATTTCCACTGTCGAGTGACTTCATTCATAGCTCATTAGCTATGGAAACGCTGTAAGTTGGTTGTCCTTTATTTTTCTAACCAAGTTGGATTTCACTGAAGAATCTTTATGAAATCTGAGAAATTACTGGTACCTTTCATCTCATAATCTTTCCAAAGCTGGCATAGCATTTCTTAAATATTCTACAGCCATTGTGCACACTGTGTTCACTGAATGATGCAGCTGACACGGAACTGGCAGTTCTGCAGTGACGGTTTCTGTAGAGAACATGATTTATTTGTGTGCGTCCTTCCTGGATGTGTTGGCCATAAAAAAAAAAGCCAAGGAAAGATGATTCCAGTTACAAATGGGAAAATGCCATGCTTTATTCTTTGAACAGGGGAGAAAGCACTACTTGGATCAATCAATTGGTAGTATTTATTAGCATTTATTGAGTATCTGCTGTATGTAGAGCACTGTACTAAATGCTCATGAGAGGACAATAAAGTAAGGAGATACGATTCATTCCTTAAAAGAGCATTCGAGATGAGGATTTAAATATTGCACAGTTAAGTATCCAACAGATGATCAATCACTCTCCCCACCTTCAAAGCCTTATCGAAGGCACACCTCTTCCGAGAGGCTTTTCCTGACCAAGCCCTTTCTTCATCTTCTCCCTCTCCCTCCTGTGTCACCCCTACACTTATATTTGCACCCTTTATTCACTCCCTCCCTCAGCCCCACAACACATAGGTACATATCTATAATTTACTTATTTATAATAATACTTGTCCTCCCCCTCCCACCACCAACTGTGAGCTCTTTGTGGGCAGAGAACTTGTGAACCAACTCTGTTACACTGTATTCTTCCAAACACTTAGCGCATTGCTCTGCACATAGTATGTGCTCAATGAATACAGTTGATGGATTGGTATAGTTCTAACAGAAATGCATGAGTGCACTTAGGGTTAGACAATGATGAAATATCTAGCTTCACTCTGAAATAGCATAAAAGGTGATCCTGGAAAGTCAGTCTGTCCATCATATTTTTTGAGTGTTTACTGAGTGCAGAGCACTGTACTAAGCACTAAATACTCCCAAGTGAGAGTGCAGTATAACAATAGACATATTCCCTGTCCATAATGAATTTACATTCCAGAGGAGAAGATAGACGTTGATATAATCAAATAAATTATGGATATGAACATAGGTGCTGTGGATCTGAGAGGGGGGGATGAATAAGGGGAGCAAGTCAGCGTGATACAGAAGGGCGTGGGACAAGAGGAAAGGAAGGTAAAATGATTTCTACTCATAGCTATCCTTCTTTGATCATCAGCATTTTTTGTCAATTCTAATTTCAAGGCATACTTGCAGTATACTGGAACTAACAGCTCCCAAATAATTCCAAACTAAAGGTAATAATCAATAAAAATGTAGTAACAGATGAAGAGGTAAACGGAACTAGAACTAGAAATGTAGATGAGCCATCTATACCACTTTGCAAACATTCTGTTCTCAGAAGAGAAAAGGAACTAGTGTTATGAAGACTAAGCTCCTTGTGAGCAGGGAACATGTCTACCAATGTATTGTACTCTCCCAAGTGCTTAGTACAGTGCTTTGCACACAGGTAAGCACTCAGTGAATACCACTGATTGATCAATAGTATTCCAAGTCAGTAGTGATAGCTCAGTCTCTACCATATGTTTCCTTTTCAAGTCTTTATTACAATAAATTGCAGCACTTTAGATAAAAACTGGAAAGCTTTTATGAAATTTTCTCTTCCAATGAAAAATTATGTACAAAATATTCTAGGGCAAGTTAGATTGTACAGCTCTGAAAACAACTTCGATGGGAAATGGATATTAAGCGAAGCAAAGAACAACAGTATACCTTCTCCTGCAAAGTATACATTTAAATCTTTTTCAAAGGTTTCAGTATTTCTTATAATAGCCAGTGTAATTGCAATATGACAGTTACCTTATAGCTTGCTTCTTGGGAATATCTGACTGAAAATGCTGTTCTTACATGTTCAGAAGAGATGAAAATGGAAAATTAAATATTAATAGCAAAGTCACACATGTGAGATGTCATGTGAGTGAAATATACACATATACATTTAAGTAAATTCCTAATAATTCATCTGTGTCAGTGATGTAAAACAGCTGTTTAAAGCCATATTCAAGATACGTGAGCCAATTTTACCCAGAGGAATATTGCTATTCGTTCATATTACACCAACTCTGAATTTACAAAGAAAAGGGAGATAAACGGCTACCTCGGAACATTTGATAAAGCTCTGAAATTTCCAACTGGGTTTTCAGTGGAACAGAATGTTGGAGATGAAATCTGCACACCTCTTCCACAAAGCAGCTGCAGCAGCGTTTTGGATCATGATTTTTTTTGTTGCTCACCATGACCTACTGTTTGAGGTATGCCCCCTTGTCTCTATTTGGGCTGTCTGACCCCTGGAAGTAGCAATCTGGGTTGTTGTTCTTTTAGTGCTCTCAGACGATGACTTTGGTAGGGTCAGATTTCAGGATTTCAGCACAAGCCCAGTAGAGCAAACAGACGTGCTCATGGTAAACTTCAGCATTAAGGTAAGCTAAGGGGCCAAAGAGAGGGTCGGTTCCCTGCCACGTCACCAAAACCATTACTCAAAGCCACCGTTGCTGGAAAAACAGGTTTTGTGTTTTCCCTGCCAGAATTTGAGCTGTCCCACATAGAAATTGGGGATTTCAGGATTGGAAATGTTCAAATGAATCAATATGCTTATTTGGTCTCCACACTTTAGGAGAGTTCATTATCATCATGATGATAATGATAATGATGATGACATTTGTTAAGTGCTTAGTATGTGCAAAGCACCGTTCTAAGCGCTGGGGAGGTTACAAGGTGATCAGGTTGTCCCACTGCGGGCTCACAGTCTTAATCCCCATTTTGAGATGGGGTAACTGAGGCACAGAGAAGTTAAGTGACTCGCCCAAAGTCACACAACTGATAAGTGGCGGAGCTGGAATTTGAACCCATGACCTCTGACTCCAAAGCCTGGGCTCTTTCTACTGAGCCATGCTGCCATTCATGATAATGATAATTATGATAATAATATTGATCAATCAATCAATTGTATTTAATGAGCGCTACTGTGTGCAGAGCATTGTACTAAGCGCTTGGGAAGTACAAGTTGGCAACATATAGAGACAGTCCCTACCCAACAGTGGGCTCACAGTCAAAAAGAGAGAGACAGAGAACAAAACTAAACATACTAACAAAATATTGATAATAATAATAATAATGATGACATTTGTCAAGCACTTACTAAGTGTCAAGCATGGTTCTAAGTGCTGGGGTAGGTACAAATTAATCAGACCTGTCCCACGTGGAGCTCACAGTCTTAATCCCCATTTTACAGATGAGGGAACTGAGGCACAGAGAAGTGAAGTGCCTTGCCCAGGGTCACACAGCAGACAAACTGTGGAGCCAGGATTACAACCCAGATCCTTCTAACTCCAAGGCCCGGGCTCTATCCACTAGTCATTTATTCATTTAATCGTATTTATTGAGCGCTTACTGTGTGCAGAGCACTGTACTAAGCGCTTGGGAAGTACAAGTTTGCAACATATAGAGACAGTCCCTACCCAACAGTGGGCTCATAGTCAATCTTCCTTTAGGCCTAGTTGCTTCTAAAAACTGCTTCTGATTTGTAAATTTCCAACCTTTCTGTCATGGTCCCATGGTGTGGCTCAGTGGAAAGAGCCTGGGCTTTGGAGTCAAAGGTCATGGGTTCAAATCCCGACTCTTCCAATTGCCAGCTGTGTGACTTTGGGCAAGTCACTTAACTTCTCTGTGCCTCAGTTACTTCATCTGTAAAATGGGGATTAAAACCGTGAGCCCCACACGGGGCAACCTGATCACCTTGTAACCTCCCCAGTGCTTAGAACAGTGCTTTGCACATAGTAAGTGCTTAATAAATGCTATCATTATTATTGTGATTATTGTTATTAAATCAGCAATAAAGAATTCTTGTCAGGCTTGCTTTCATAATCTCAGTAGAGAAGAGTAGATGTCAAGAGTAGAAGAGTAGATGTCAAGTAAATGCCATTATTAAAAGTAGAACCTATCCTATGCAAGGGGATCTGAGTATTTCAAATTCCACTGGTTATAGTGAAATGCACAATATAATTTTACAGTACGCAAACTCGGGTCTTGAACCATCGTTTAAACTAATATTATTATTATTGATAATAATAATAGCGCTAACAATGATAATAAGCAAGCAATGATATTTATCGAACGCTTACCATGTGTAGAGCACTGTACTAAGCACTTGGGAGAGTACTTGAGAGAAACAGTGTAGCTAAGTGGAAAGAGCACAGGCTTGAGAGTCAGAGGTCATGGGTTCTAATTCCGGCTCTGCCACTTGTCAGCTATGTGACTTTGGGCAAGTCACTTCACTTCTCTGAGCCTCAGTTACTTCATCTGTAAAAAGGGGATTAAGACTGTGAGCCCCATGTGGGACAACCTGATTACCTTGTATCCCCCCAGAGTTTAGAACAGTGCTTGGCACATAGTAAGCGCCTAACAAATGCCATCATTATTATTATTATTACAATATAACAGAATCGGTAGAAACGTCCCCCATCCACAAGTAGCTTATGGTCTAGAGGAATTTGTATCTTAATAGTGTATGTTGGAAGCTTACTAGGCACCCAAGGTTCTGGGTAGATACAGGATAATGATCTGGGACAGTCCCTATCCCTCTTGAGAATGACACTCAAAGAGTAAGGAAGGACAGGTACTTTATCCCCATTTTACAGATGAGGAAACTGAAGCAAGAGAAGTGGAGACTTGCCCAAGGTTAAACAAGCAGGCAAATAGGTCTCCTCATTCCCAGTCCCATTTTCTTTCCACTAGGCCACTTTGTAGATTGGTTTTGCTTACATCTTGGGGGATTGAGTAGGTCAGATAAGAAAGTTATTGATTAAACTATTTTCTTCCCATCCTGGGGAAGAAAAGCCAACTGAGAAAACAAAATAGTAGGAAAGCAGTGTGGTCTACTGGAAAGAACATGGGCCTGAGAGCCTGAGGACCTGGGTTCTAATCCCAGCTCCACCAGCTATTTGCCTCGTGACCTTGGACAAGTCACTTAATTTCTCTGTGCCTCAGTTCCCTCATCCACAGAATGGGGATCCAATACCTATTATCTCTTCTACTTAGACTGTGAGCCCCAGATGAGACCTGATTATCTTGTATCTACCTCAGTGCTTAGTACAGTGCTTGGCCTGCAGTAAGTGCTTAACAAATACCACTTATTATTATTATTATTATTATTATTATTATTATTATTATTATTATTATTATTATTATCATAGCATTCAGAGTCAGATGGAAGGTAACTTTAGTTTCTAGTAGCTCAATGGAAAGAGCACAGACTTTGGAGTCAGAGGTCATGGGTTCAAATCCCAGCTCTGCCAACTGTCAGCTGTGTGACTTTGGGCAAGTCATTTAACTTCTCTGTGCCTCAGTTACCTCATCTGTAAAATGGGGATTAAAACTGTGAGCCCCCTTTTGAACAACCTGATCACCTTGTAACCGCCCCAGTGCTTAGAGCAGTGCTTTGCACATAGTAAGCACTTAATAAATATCATTATTATTATTATTATTATTATTATTATTGTGAGCTGCAAAGGAATTACAAAAAATGTTGGAAGAAGTGTTGTAATGGTGAAAACAACATGAATATTTGATCACCCTGAGGTCTTCTGCAGTGTGATATACTCTAAGTACCTTGAAAAAAAAATAATATCAGCATATGAAATACATATTTTTAAAATGAGGCAGCTTGGCCTAGTGGAAAGAGCATGGAACTGGGAGTCTGGATACTCGTGACGGAATACCAACTCTGTCACTCTCCTATCGTGCGACCTGTAGAAGTCACATAGTCTCTCAATCTCAGTTTTCTCATCTTTAAAATGGGGGTGAGAGAGCTCGTGATACTGTGTGGGACAGAAACTGTGTCCCATCTCATAACCCCAGGGTTTAGTAAAGGCTTAATAAATGTCAGGATTATTATATCTCAAAATAGAGAAATAACCTCTGTTTGCAAAGAAACCTTCTCCCTTCCTTTCCCCTTTCTTTCCCCTTCTTCCTTCTCACATCTGGAAATTCTCAGAGAGTCCCCAAAGAAAGTGAAAGGATGATTTGCAATTGCAGTTCATTACATGTGAAAGCCTAAAATCTTGGAAAAATGCACATTTAATGATAAGATATAAATTACTTAGTTCATTTTTTTTCACATGGCTGTTTCCTTCATGAGATTTACACATAAAGATCCAACTAAAATTTTTCTTTTAGGTCAAGTTTTTGTTTTTATTCCAATGACGCAGATCTACCATAGAAGTTCAACCACAACAGCACAGCAATTCCATATTGTGCCTGAAGAGGAATGCTAACCTTTGACTTTTATTCCTTAGAGCCTCCATCCTAAAAATCAGCATCTCAAAAAATTGTGCCACAATCTTTATAAAAAGGTGTAACAACAGGGGACAGCCTTTATGTGTGCACAATCAATCAATCGGTGGTATTTATTGAGCACTTAACTGGGTGCTGAGCACTGTCCTAAGCATTTGGGAGAGTACAGTAGAGTTGATGGACACAATCGCAACATATGTCCAGGACTATGGACCCAACATTGACCTTATCAATCAGTGGCATCTTCTTTGAATACACAGAACAACTAGTCATTTAATCGTATTTATTGAGCGCTTATTGTGTGCAGGGCATTGTACTAAATGCTTGGGAAAGTACAATACAACAATAAACTGTGACATTCCCTGCCCCCTAAGGAGCTTATATTAATAGTGGCATGTACTGAGCACTCATTTTGACATGTTATACTGTACAGGGAACTTGGGAAGTACAGAAGTAATAATAATAATCATAATACTTTTGGTTTTAAGTGCTTAGTATATGCCAAGTGCTGTGCATAGTACTAGTAGTAGTAGAAGTATTTATTAAGCACCTGGGTAGATTCAAGATAATCTTGAATCTTGTTGTACTTCCCAAGCGCTTAGTACAGTGCTCTGCACACAGTAAGTGCTCAATAAATACAATTGATTGAAATGCGATTGATTGATAATCAGATCATATAAGACAACTGATATGTGCCACATTCCTTGCCCTTCAGGAGGATACAGTTTAATGTGGGAGATATTTAATAATAATAATTATAATAATAACAACGACATTTATTAAGCACTTACTACTACTAATAATAATAACAATGGCATTTTATTAAGCGCTTACTATCTGCAAAGCACTGTTCTAAGCGCTGGGGAGGTTACAAGGTGATCAGTTTGTCCCACATGGGGCTCACAGTCTTAATCCCCATTTTACAGATGAGGGGACTGAGGCACAGAGAAGTCGAGTGACTTGCCCAAGGTCACACAGCTGACAAGCAGCAGAGCCGGGATTAGAACCCATGACTTCTGACTCCAAAGCCTGGCCTCTTTCCACTGAGCCATGCTGCTTCTCTATTTCAATAACTAGATTGGTCAAAATAAATAAATTAAGCAAGCCTATATAGATCTGAGTGCTAAGGGGGATATAATTTGATTTGTGAAGTCTAGAGTTGACTGAAGGTACGATATGGTTCAGATACTGAGATACTGCTCTGGGAAAACTTCTAATAGGAGGTGAGTTTTTAGGAGAGATTTGAATGGATGGAGAGCTGCGTTCTGCTTGATGTGGAGAGGGAGGGAATACCAAAGCTTGAGAATAACGCGAATGAGAGGATCGAGGTGGGACAGTCAAGGGAGAGGGACAGCTAGTAGATTGGGTTGGGAGGAGTGAAGGCAGGGAATAGAGTAATTGCAGGGGAGGAGAGCAAATAGCTAAGGTAAGGCCGGATGAGTGCTTAGTACAGTGCTCTGCACATAGTAAGTGCTCAATAAATACGATTGATGATGATGATGGACAGCCTCAGAACTGATCGTGAGGTGTTACTGTTAGTTGCAAAGAGACACACAGTGCCAGTGGAGGGTTGTGAGGAGAGGAGAGATGTGTCCACCAGTGTGAGACATAGTTTGGAGCCGGGAGAGCCTGGAGACTGAGAAACCAGCAAGGAGCTGAGCTGGATTAGAGGTTGGGTTTGGGATGAGAGTGGTTTGGCTGAAGAGGGAGACTCAGGGAGATAGGGAGGAAGAACTGACAGGATTTGGCAGTAAACTCAGTGTGAGAGTTGAAAGATAGTAAAGAGTTGAGGATGACAACAAGACTACAGGCTTCTTCTTCTTTCACTTGATATTTGTAGCGTGGCTCGGTGGAAAGAGCAAGGGCTTTGGAGTCAGGGGTCATGGCTTCAAATCCCAACTCCGCCAGTCGCCAGCTGTGTGACTTTGGGCAAGTCACTTCTCTGGGCCTCAGTTACCTCATCTGTAAAATGGGGATGAAGACTGTTTGCCCCCCGGGGGACAACCTGATCAGCTTGTAACCTCCCCAGTGCTTAGAACACTGCTTTGCACATAGTAAGCACTTAATAAATACTATCATCATTATTATTATTATTTGCTCTACCCCCAACCCTACAGCACTTATGTAGATATCTTTAAATTATATATTATAAATTGATCATTTATTTATATTAATGTCTGTCTCCTCCTCTAGACTGTAAGCTCATTATGGGCAGGGAATGTCTGCTAATTCCATTGTAAAAATAATAATAATAATGATGACATCTGTTGAGCGCTTACTATGTGCCAGACACTGAAACTAAATACTGGGGTGAATACAAGCAAATCGGGTTGTAGGGTTCAGTTTCAATCCCCATTTTACAGGTGAGGTAACTGAGGCCTAGTGAAGTGACTTGCCCATGGTCACAAAGCAGACAAGAGGCAGAGCTGGGATGAGAAACCATGATCTTCTGGCTCCCAGGCCTGTGCTTTATTCACTAAACCATGCTGTTGTACTCTCCCAAGTGCTTAGTACAGTGCCCTGCACGTAGTAAGTACTCCATAAATATGACCAATTGATTTCTTCTAGGACAAGGAGGAAAATGGTGTTTCTGCATGAGGTAAGAAAGATTGGAAAAGTAATGGGTTTAGGGGGAATGTTGAGAAACAGTGTGGCTTCATGAAAAGAGCACGGGCCTAGAGTTCAGAAGGACCTGGGTTCTAATCCTAGCTCCACTGCTTGTCTGCTCTGTGACCTTGGGTAAGTCACTTCACTTCTCTGTGCCTCAGTTAGTTCAGCTATAAAATGGGGATTAATTGTTTGAGCCCCAGGTGGGACATAGACTATGACCAGCCTATTAACTTGAATCAGACTGAGCCCCCTCTTTCCCCCCGCCCTACCTCCTTCCCCTCCCCACAGTACCTGTATATATATATATGTTTGTACAGATTTATTACTCTATTCATTTTACTTGTACATATTTACTATTCTATTTATTTTGTTAATGATGTGCATCTAGCTTCAGTTCCATTTGTTCTGACGACGTGACACCAGTCCATATTTGTTTTGTTTTGTTGTCTGTCTCCCCCTTCTAGACTGTGGGCCCGTTGTTGGGTAGGGACCGTCTCTAGCCGTTGCCAACTTGTGCTTCCCATGCGCTTAGTACAGTGCTCTGCGCACAGGAAGCGCTCAATAAATACGATTGGATGAATGAATGATGAAATCTACCCCAGTGCTTAGTACAGTGCCTGACACATAGTAAGCACCTAACAAATACCATTTTAAAAAAAGAGAACAGGGATAGTGAGGTGTATTTGGAAGTTGTCTGCATAGAGGCGGTGGCTGAAGCCATCTGGGCTGATGAGCTCCTTGAAGGTGTGAGTGTAAATCAAGAAGAGGGATTTTACAGCTTGCCTATGGAAAGAGAATGAGAGCCAGAGGTGGTATCAGAGATTGAAACTGAGAAGTGAGAGGAGAAGCAGGCCAGTACTATGTCAGCAAAACCATTTTCTGGTAGTGTTTCAAAGAGAAGGGGGTGGCCCATGGTGCCGAAAGCAGCAGAAAAATCAGTAGGTTCAGGATTCATTCATTCATTCATTCAATCGTATTTATTGAGCGCTTCCTGTGTGCAGAGCACTGTACTAAGCGCTTGGGAAGTACAAGTCGGCAACATATAGAGACGGTTCCTACCCAACAACGGGCTCACAGTCTAGAAGGGGGAGACAGACAACAAAACAAAACATGCAGACAGGTGTCAAAATCGTCAGAACAAATAGAATTAAAGCGATATGCACATCATTAACAAAATAAAAAGAATAGTAAATATGTACTAAACGTTTTCCAATGGCTAACACTGTCCAAATATTTCCTAACATAGTGTTGTGATGATCCAACCAAGAGGAAAAAGCCTCAATTGTATTTTCAACACAGTCTTATAGATGTCTCTTAAATATCTGATGCAGAAAGAAATATTTGATACCACCAGCATCTGAATCACTTCAAAAAGCCCTATAAGATTCTACAAGATTAAAAGGTAGTTAGGTAGCTACTTTACGCAAGCCAAATTTTTTCACAATTTCTTTTTCTACAAACACTCGAAGGAACAGCCTCACAAACGTTCTCTCACCAAGTCTTGATTCTGTATAAGGAAAATTAGTACAGAACAAAAACAGGTCTGGTTTCTTCGCTACATATTCACCTTTTTTTCTTAATTCTTTATCGGGTCAGCCATATTTAAACAACCCTCCCACACCAAAAAAATCCCAAAACAAAACCAGAAGCATTACTACAACTTCATTACAAATACCTTGTGGGTGAACATAAAAATCAGTTATATTGGTTGGATACTGAAATATATTTACAAGTGGCACAAAGTCTACTTCCTCTACCTAAAGAAGCTTCTCAAATGGAGTAGAGCATCTCAGACTCGGCTATAAGGAGATCCTTGGTGATCTTGGTGTGACAGCGGACTGAGTGGAGCCGTTAAAAGTCAGATTGTGGAGGGTGAGGAGAAAATTAAGGCAGCAGGTCTCTACAGACTGCTTTGCACACAGTAAGCGCTCAATAAATGCGATTGAGTGAACTGAATGAACTCGTTCTAGGAGTTTGAATAAGGATCCGAGCGGGGAGAGGAAGCGATAACCAGAAGAGACCGCGGTGGCGTGACGGTTATCTAAAATGGTGGGAGCTTGTGTGTTTTTCAAGCCAGAAGGGAAGGATCCGTTGAAGAGTGAGTTGTTGAAGTGAGAGGTGATTTAATAAGGGTTTAAATGAAACCTGATTTTAATTGTGTTGTATAGGGTTACAGCTAAAACTCTGTAAAGACATGCTTTACTGATCATTCCATTATTATAGGCTCAATGATGCTAAACCCCTCAGGGTTCCTGTTCCCCTTAATTAGGCGGAGCACATTATTCCTGTAGAAATTGAAACACCAGGACTCTTTCCAAGATTGAGCTTCCTGCTTTTCCTTATCAGTGACTGGTAAGAGAGGGAAAGAGCACAGGCTTGGGAGTCAGGAGACCTGCATTCTCATCCCGGCTACACCGCTGGTCTGTTATATGACTTTTGGAAAGTGACTTAATTTTTGCGTGCCTCATTTTCCTCACCTGTAAACTGGGAATTAAATACTCCCCCCCCCACACACACACCCCCTTCCCTTTAAACCCCAGTCGGGACAGGGATTGAATCTGACTTGATTATCTTGTACTGACCCAAGCTCTTTGTAAGCTCGTAACAAATACCACACTTGTTATTGTTACTGGAGCAGTGAGGAAGAGAAATGGAGAAGAGGGTTTTGAGAGCATGACACAGGTGACTTGGTTCATTCATTCATTCATTCAATCGTATTTATTGAGCACTTACGTTGTGCAGGGCACTGTACTAAGTGCTTGGCACTGTACTAAGCGCTTAAACTCTTCCAAGTGCTTAGTATTGTGCAGTGCACTTAGCTCCCAGTGATTGCCACTGATTGATTAAAATCTCCCAGCATTCTGGGGCAATCATAATGCCCCTGAATCAACCATGACTTCAGTGATCCTACCCAAGACTCACCACTGAGGTCCAGGCCTTTAATATGGGCGAGAAAAGTGGGGCTCGTTAGTCTGGAGGTAAGATAATTAGCCTGATGGGATAGTCCAAATTAGGTTTTTTTTCCCCCAAATGATACTTGTTAATTAATTCATTCATTCAATCGTATTTATTGAGCACTTACTGTGTGCAGAGCACTGTACTGAGCACTTAGGAAGTAATGATAATAATAATAATAATAATAATGATGGCATTTATTGAGCACTTACTATGTGCAAAGCACTGTTCTAAGCACTGGGGAGGTTACAAAGTGATCAGGTTGTCATCATCATCATCATCAATCATATTTATTGAGAATTTACTGTGTGCAGAGCACTGTACTAAGCGCTTGGGAAGTACAAGTTGGCAACATATAGAGACAGTCCCTACCCAACAGTGGGCTCACAGTCCCACGGGGGGCTCACAATCTTCATCTCCATTTTACAGATGAGGTAACTGAGGCCCAGAGAAGTGAAGTGACTTGCCCAGAGTCACACAGCTGACAAGTGGGGAGCCGGGATTTGAACCCATGACCTCTGACTCCAAAGCCCGGGCTCTTTCCACTCTTTCTTCTAGACTGTGAGCCCGTTGTTGGGTAGGGACCGGCTCTATATGTTGTCAACTTGTACTTCCCAAGCGCTTAGTCCAGTGCTCTGCACACAGTAAGTGCTCAATAAATACGATTGAATGAATGAATGAATGAACTGAGCACTGCACTAATCACTGGAGTAGATGCAAATTAGTCAGGTTGGACACAATCCCTGTCCTGCATAGGACTCACATCTCCTGACTCCCAAGCCTGTGCTCATTCCCTCTCTTACCAGTCACCAATAAGGAAAAGCAGGAAGCTCAACCTTGGAAAGTGTCCTGGTGTTTTAATTTCTACAGGAATAATGTGCTCTGCCTAATTACCGGGAACAGAAACCCTGAGAGGTTTCTCATCATTGAGCCTATAATAATGGAATGATCGTAAAATCTTAAATTCTTAATCCCCATTTTACAGATGAGGTAACTGAGGCCCAGAGAAATGAAGTGACTTGACCAAGGTCACACAGTAAACAAGTGGCAGAGCTGGGATCAATCAATCAATCAATCAATCAATCATATTTATTGAGCATTTACTGTGTGCAGAGCACTGTACTAAGGGCTTGGGAAGTACAAGTTGGCAACACATAGAGAGGGTCCCTACCCAACAGTGGGCTCACAGTCTGATTAAAATTCAAGGTGATAAAGCAGTAGCATTATTCAACAATGATACCAAATACTTTAAATTAGTTGGTAAATAAACAATGCCATTTGTCAGCTGTGTGACTTTGGGCAAGTCACTTCATTTCTCTGTGCCTCGGTTCCCTCATCTGTAAAATGGAGATGAAGACTGTGAGCCCCATATGGGACAACCTGATCACCTTGTATCTACTCCAGCACTTAGAACGGTGCTCGGCACATAGTAAGCGCTTAACAAATAGCATAATCATAAGAAATACCATTATTATTATTATTATTATTATTACATAATGAAGGTCAGAAATGTAAAATGTAGAAGCAGCTTGGCGTAGTGGTTAGAGCACGGGCCTGGGAAAAAGAAGGTCATGGGTTCTAATCCTGGCTCTGCCACTTGTCTGCTGTGTGACCTCGGGCAAGTCACTTCACTTCTCTGGGGCTCAGTTACCTCATCAGCAAAATGGGGATTGAAACTGTGGGCCCCATGAGGGACAGGGATTGTGTCCATTTCAATTAGTTTTTATCCACCCCAGTGCTTAGTACAATGCCTGGCATATAGTAAGTGCTTAACAAATACCATTATTATTATTATTATTAAACTGCTAATTAGCTTAATTAATTAGAATTTTTAATTATATGCAGAGGTGTGTCTGATATTCACCATTTCCATTCACCATTGGAGAAGCAGCATGGCTCAGTGGAAAGATCCCGGGCTTTGGAGTCAGAGGTCATGGGTTCAAATCCCGGCTCTGCCAACTGTCAACTGTGTGACTTTGGGCAAGTCACTTCACTTCTCTGGGCCTCAGTTCCCTCATCTGTAAAATGGGGATTAAGACTGTGAGCCCTCCGAGAGACAACCTGATCACTTTGCAACCTCCCCAGCGCTTAACACAGTGCTTTGCACATAGTAAGCACTCAATAAATGCCATTAATATTATTATTATTTTTCCAAGCTCTGGAAGCTTGATCTGGTTGTTGTCGTCATTTACTTCTGGGCTGGTCTCTGTTTTCAACAAACACTGGTATCAGATGGTTGTGGGTGATCGCTGCTTTTCCAATGGTAAGATGTGATTTTAATATCATTTCCCTCTAACTCATGTGAGGAAACTGTCTGCTGCATTAGCAGAACAAATTTATTTTGGGCACATTTTATATTGCCCATTTTTAGGGATTTTTTTTATAGCGGGAAAAGGTGAATAATTAGCTCTTGCCACTGAGCCACGCTGCTTCTTTAAATGATCTAGATGACACAGAAGGGAAATGGAGCCAGGGGAAGGAGGGTGTAATAGGGAAGGTCTTTTAGAGATCTGATTTTATAAAAGCATCCAAAGTGGGAAAAGTGGTGGTCTGGTGGATGTGTAGGGGGAAGAAGTTACAGGCCGGAGGTAGGATGTGGCTGAGGGGTCGGTGGTGACACAGACAGAGATCGAAATTTAGTGAGTAGATTGATGTTAGAGGAGCAAAATGTGTAGGTGGGGTTTTAGTAGATCAGCAAGGTGACGTAGGAGTGGGGAGAGAAAATGATGTTTTGTTTTGTTGTCTATCTCCCCCTTCTAGATTGTGAGCCCATTGTTGGGTAGGGACCATCTCTATCTGTTGCCAACTTGTACTTCCCAAGCGCTTAGTACAGTGCTCTGCACACAGTAAGCGCTCAATAAATACGATTGAAAGAATGAACGAATGAGGAATTCAGTTTTGGTCACGTCCAAGCTTCGGAAGCTTTAGTCAAAGAGAGAGGTTTTGGAGGTAAAAACTGAGATAGCAGAAATTTGCTGCCAATCTGGATAGCATGGCACACAACACGTGGAATTATATGCTGCTATTTTGATAAGACTGCAGTTGTTAACAATTTTCCCATGACCTTTGTGCCTGCCTCAAAAAAAAAAAGGTAATAAAGTAAAATTCTGGGTTAATATAGCAGAAACGCTTGATCACTACAGTCTTTCACTCTGCCTGAGATCAGTTTATTAGTTTTGGCTTACGGTGCTTAGCATAGGATTACTGTTTTGTCACCCTGTCCAAGACTATTTGGTCTGAATCTAAATTAATGCGATGTAGTTAAATATGAAGTTGTGCTTTAAAGCCAGTTAAAACAGCATGTCCAAAATGAGGCTGAAATGTGGCCTAATATCTATATGACAGGATAATGTTAGTAATTAATAATTACGGGACTTGTCAGAGGCTTAGAACCCAGGTCCTTTGAATCCTAGACCTGCGCTCTTTGCACTATTCATTCAATTCAATTAATCATATTTATTGAGCTCTTACTGTGGGCAGAACACTGTACCAAGCGCTTGGGAGAGTACAATACAACAATGAATAGACACAGTCCCTGCCCACAACAAGCTTACAGTCTAGAATGGGGGTGGGGGGCAGATTCTGGCTCAGTGGAAAGAGCCTGGGTTTTGGAGTCAGAGGTGGTGGGTTCATTCATTCATTCAATCATATTTATTGAGCGCTTACTGTGTGCAGAGCACTGTACTAAGCGCCTGGGAAGAACAAATTGGCAACATATAGAGACGGTCCCTACCCAACAGTGGGCTCACAGTCTAGAAGGGGGAGGCAGACAACAAAACAAAACATATTAACAAAATAAAATAGATAGAATAAATATGTACAAACAAAATAAATAGAGTAATAAATACATACAAACATATATTCATATATACAGGTGCTGTGGGGAGGGGATGGAGGTAAGGCGGAGGATGGGGAGGGGGAGGAGGGGGAGAGGAAGGAGGGGGCTCAGTTTGGGAAGGCCTCCTGGAGGAGGTGAGCTCTCAGTTGGGGTCTAATCCCCGCTCCTCCAGTTATCAGCTGTGTGACTTTGGGCAAGTCACTTAACTTCTCTGGACCTCAGTTCCCTCATCTGTAAAATGGGGATGAAGACTGTGAGCCCCCCGTGGGACAACCTGATCACCTTGTAACCTCCTCAGTGCTTAGAACAGTGCTTTACACAAAGTGCTTAATAAAT
This sequence comes from Tachyglossus aculeatus, assembly GCF_015852505.1. Lineage (NCBI taxonomy): Eukaryota > Metazoa > Chordata > Mammalia > Monotremata > Tachyglossidae > Tachyglossus > Tachyglossus aculeatus. The sequence goes on from NC_052101.1 coordinate 3,178,948, forward strand.
GCCATCATTATCAATACAAGTAAATAAATTACAGATAAATAAATTACAGCACTTCCCATAAGTGCTGAGGGGCTGGGTTGGGGTGGGGGGAGAACAAAGGGAGGAAGTCAGGGCTATGCAGAAGGGAGTGGGAGACGAGGAAAGGCGGGGCTTGAGTCAGGGAAGGCCTCTTGGAGGAGATGTGCCTTCAGTAAGGCTTTGATGTTGGGGAAGAGTAATTATCTGGTGAATTTGAGGAGGGAGGGCATTCCAGGCCAGAGACAGGATGGGGGTGAGGGGTCGTTGTTGAGAAAGGTGAGATGGAGGCACAGTGAGAGGACATGATGCTAGAGATATTTTCCAAATTCCACCATTCTCTGTGATCCAAGCAGTCAGGAGACACTGGGTCACATTGTTTGCCCCAGTTCTGGAAGCCCATGCTAGAGAGAGTGGACTTACATCTGATGGGAAGCAGCATGGCCTAATGGATAGAGCACGGGCTGGGGAATCAGAAGGACCTGGGTTCTAATCCTGGCATCACCACTTCTCTTCTGTGTGACCTTGGGCAAAGTCACTTCACTTCTCTGGGCCTCAATGTCCTCATCCGAAAAATGGTTATTAAGACTGTGAACCCTAGGTGGGACAGGGACTGTGCCCAGCTTGATTTTCTTGTAGCTGCCTCAACGCTTGGAACAGTGCCTAGCACAGAGTAAGTGCTTAACAAATGCCATTATTATTATTCATCATTATTATTAATAATATTATTATCATTATTATCTTTGATTTAAGTGGAAATCTGTCCTTTTTGTATCCCTACTCCCTCCCTGCCAACTTATCTGGGACAGCCTGAATTGGCTTCATCATAGTGCACCTTGTAAGCTTTTGGATTCCTCCAGGCAGAGCAAACATCTATCCACTGCTTGGTCTTCTAGACTGTAAGCCCGCTGTTGGATAGGGACCGTCTCTATATGTTGCCAACTTGTACTTCCCAAGCGCTTAGTACACTGCTCTGCACAGAGTAAGCACTCAATAAATACAATTGAATGAATGAATGTTAGCTAAGAGCTTGGAGACCACATTTTTCCCAGTGATTTGGAATATCAATCCATCAATCAATCTATTATACTTACTGAGCCCTTTCTGTGGGCAGAACACTTTCCTAAGTGCTTGGGAGAGTTCCGTGTTGCAGAGTCGGTAGACAAGTTCCCTGTCCACAAGGAACTTGCAGTCTAAAGGGGGAAACAGACAATTAAATAAGTTACGGATACAAACGTAAGTGCTGTGGGACTGAGGGTGGGGCGAATAAAGGATACAAACCCAAGTTCAAGGGCAATGCAGAAGGGAGAAATAGTAGGGAACATGGGGGCTTTGTCATAAGATTAAAGTACTTATTTCTTCCCCTTGAAAATCAGGTTTCACATTGGCAAATTTAAAAGTCTCCTGTAAAATCCCTTCCCTGGTCAGGTAAGCAGCTGGAAGTCTAGTTTAGACCCAGCATGGAGGCTGATTCTGCTCTCGCATTGAAAAGAAACCAAGTATCACTTCCACACTGGGATGCCAGAGCATCCCATTGCAGTCAGGTGCCTACTATCACTGTTATTATTATTACTAGGAACATTTTGATAAGTGCTTCCAATGTGCGAAGCACTTGCTGGGGTAATTACAAGGAAATCAAATTAAGACACAAGGGGCTCGCAGTGTAAATGGGAAAAGACAGGCACGTATGTCAACACAATAAACTGCAGATACAATGGAAACAAGTTTAAATTCCAGGATAAAAAATATCGACAGTAGAAAATACAGCAGCCGAATGGTATTTGGAGGTGGCGGCTTCTGGTTGCCCCTCTTCTCCAGGCCGTTGGCCATTGGTCGTTGGTGACACAGTTTCACAACCTTCCAGCATCCTAAAGTCTGCGGAGGCAGGCAGGGCTCCTATGATAGTTTTTTCTATCTCACTGCCGACCTCTCGCCCACATCCTGCTTTTGGCCTGGAAGGTCCATCCCTCCTCACATCCAACAGACAATGACTCTCCCCTCCTTCAAAGCCTTATCGAAGTCACATTTCCTCCAAGAGGCCTTCCCTGACTAAGCCCTTCTTTCCTCTTCGCCCACTCCTTTTTGTGTCCCCCTGACTTGCTCCCTTTATTCATCCCCCCCTCCAGCCCCACATCACTTATGTTCATATGTGTCATTCATTTATATTAATGTCTGTCTCCCCCTTTAGACAGAAGCAGTGTGATTTAGTGGGAAGAGCACGGGCTTGGGAGTCAGAGGTCGTGGGTTCTAATTCTGACTCTGCCACTTGTCTGCTGTGTGACCTCGGGCAAATCACTTCACTTCTCCGTGCCTCAGTTCCCTCATCTGTATAATGGAGATTAAGAATTTGTACATATTTGTACATGTACAGATTTGTACATATCTATTTTATTTATTTTATTTTGTTAGTATGTTTGGTTTTGTTCTCTGTCTCCCCCTTTTAGACTGTGAGCCCACTGTTGAGTAGGGACTGTCTCTATACGTTGCCAATTTGTACTTCCCAAGCGCTTAGTACAGTGCTCTGCACATAGTAAGCGCTCAATAAATACAATTGATGATGATGATGAAGAATATGAGCCCCATGTGGGACAACCTGATCACCTTGTATCTCCCCCAGCGCTTAGAACAGTGTTTGATACATAGTAAGTGCTTAACAAATACCATTATTATTAGACTCTGAACTCATTGTGGGCAGGGAATGTGTCTATTATTGTTATACTATCTCAAATGCTTAGTACAGTGCTTTGCACTCAGTCAGTGATCAATAAATATGATTGGATGAATGATAGTGTGAGAGGGAGACAATCCAGACAACTGGTGAGCCTTAATGGCTCTCAGAGAAAAACTTTCTTGAGTAAAAGGAACGTGTCTATCAACTCTGCTATACTGTACTCTCTCAAGTATTTAGTACAGTGCTCTGTACACATTAAGTACTCAATAAATATGATTGATTGAGGATCCAGTTTTTCACAAATTCTCATATTGCCAGCTTCTCCTAAAAGCATCTGGATAAAGATAAGGGAGGTAGGTAAGGTAAATGAAGAAAAGAGCGCAAGTTTAGCATGAATAGTTAGATTTCAGGGTGATCACAAAGCCCAGGGAGTCATAGGAAACCGGTGTATATATAGTAAGGAAAGTGTACAGCGGAAGGAAAATTAATAATACATGGTTTTAAAAGCAAGATAATCCTCTAATCCACTCTAACACTACTGTCATGGAAATTGAGAGAATTGGATAAATTTTTAATGGTATTTGTTAAGCATTTACTATGTGCCAAGCATCGTATCAAACGCTTGGGTAGATGCAAGGTAGTTCATAGTTCACGTCCCACAGGGGGCACACAGTCTTAATCCCCTTTTTACAGATAAGGTAACTGAGAAACAGAGTTTAGTGACCTGCCCAAGGTCACACAGCAGACAAATGGAGGAGTCCGAATTAGAACCCAGGTCCTCTCACTCCCAGGCCCATGCTGTTATCAGTAGGCCAAGCTGCTTGTGTTCCTTGGGTTAAATACTTTCTTCTGATTTTTTTTTTAATGGTTAGTCACACTACTAGAGGGAAGGTAAAAAAATATAATGTTCAAACTGGTTATATCTGCTTCCTTAGGAAAACCAAAATTCATTTCTTGGACACCAGCTCAAGTTTTCAGTTCCTAAAATGAGGGCATTGAGTTAGACTCTCTCTCTAAGAGACTTTCTAGGAGCCTGTCTCACTGCCAACCCCTAGCCCAGGGCCTCCATGTGAGGAACTGTGTGATTTACTGGCAAGAGCCCAGGCTTCAGAATCAGAGGTCCTGGGTTCTAATCCCAGATTGACCACTTGCCAGCTTTGTAGTTATGGGCAAGTCACTTCACTTCTCTGTGTCTCAGTTACCTCATTTATAAAATGGGGGTTAAGACTGTGAGCCCCACGTGGGACAACCTGATTACCTTGAGTCTATCCCAGCGCTTAGAACCCTGCTTGGCACATAGTAAGTGCTTAACAAATACCATTATTATAATTGTTGTTATTATTATTATTATGTTGCCAACTTGTACTTCCCAAGCATTTAGTACAGTGCACTGCACACAGTAAGTGCTCAATAAATACGATTGAATGAATGAATTATGTCCTGCCTCTGGCCTAGAATGCCTTCCCTCCTAAAATCCAACAGACAAATACTCTCCCCCCTCTTAAAAGCCTCATTGAAGGCTCATCTCCTCCAAGAGGCCTTCTGAGACTAATCCCTCCTTTCCTCTTCTTCCACTCCCTTTTGCATCACCACGACTTGCTCCCTTTGTTCTCCCCACCCGGCAGCACCCACCCCGCCATCTCACAGCCCCACAGCACTTAAGTATATATCTGTAATTTTATTTATTTGTATTGAGATCTGTTTCCACCCCTTTAACTATGAGCTCATTGTGGGCAAGGATTGTCACTGTTTATTGCTGTATTGTACTTTCCCAAGCTCTTAGTACGGTGGTCTGTGAATAGTAAGTGCTTAATAACTACGACTGAATGAATTAATTAAATGAATGACTCAGCTCTAAAGCCATCAAATATAACGTCAGCATACTATTTCCATTGTGTTTTCCTCTTCTGAGATATAATTTTAACTTTGCCAGTTAAGCCTCCTTATTAATATTGCAAGGATTTCATCATAGCAGCAAAATGTGCTTTGTTGGTCTTCTAGTGTTCCTTTTAGACTTTCCCTCTTAGATTTGTTTACTGGCCACAAAACATTTAGCACCTTATCAAAATGAGAGCCTCTGTGATGCCCCCAATTATGGTTCAGATAAAGTTTACATTGAGAAAGATGATAATACAAGAATACCCTCAGGTGAGACAGAGAGAGTGGGGGGGGGGGAGGGAGGAAGGGAGGGAGGGAAGGAAGGAAGGAAGGAAGGAAGGAAGGAAGGAAGGAAGGAAGGAAGGAAAGAGGAAGGAAGGAAGGAAAGAAGGAAGGAGGAAAGGAAGAAAGAAAGAAGGAAAGAAGAAAGGAAGGAAGGAAGGAAGGAAGGAAGGAAGGAAGGAAGGAGGAAAGAAGGAAAAAAGGAAAGAAGAAAGGAAGAAAGAAAGAAAGAAGGAAAGAAAGAAGGAAGGAAGGAAAGAAGGAAGGAAGGAAGGAAGGAAGGAAGAAAGAAAGAAAAAGAAAGAAAATATGAAGGCAGTAGGGGAGGAAATACCATATAGGCAAACCCAGGCCTACACTTAGCTAAGAGGAGAGTCTCTTCTTTTTGACTCCTAAAGGTCGTCCTGAAATCAGGGCCCGATTTGTGGAAAACAAAAGGCAGAAAAATCAATCCCTTTTCACAGCTCCTGGTTTTTCACTTGCTACATAAAAGGAAAGTGTCCTGGTCCCTATCTAGTTCTCCTTCAATATACCAGTCTCCAGCAAAACAAACACTTGCAAATGTCAGCCTTCTTGCCTTTGCCTGGGGTGTTTGCTGGAGATATGTGATGTGTGCTGATAACTGAGGAGAAGGGAAGCCAAAAGCGACTTTAGAAACCACTGCAAATCCCCAAAGCTCTTTGGGACATTGGGACTCTGTTTCTCATCTCTTTGTTTTCCTTTTCACTGAAGAGCACCCAAGTTAATTAAACCCCAATTAAGCCACAATGAAGATCTAAATCTCATTCCTTCCCATTCATGAACAAATTAACTTGTTGTGCTGATCCTGATCTTAAATTGCACAAATGTGGAGCAGAAATTGCATACAGCTTTAAGGTGGCAGAGTAAATATATACAAACATGTCTTCACTTGGTTCTGTGTGTCTAAATAGTATTTTTTTAAAATCCTGAAAGTATACATTGCTGCTCTTTCATGTGTAGCCCTGTCTAATTCTACCAAAACCACAGTGGACCTGAACATGTTATTAGCCATTAACTTGCCAATTCCTCTAAGAAAGAACATTCAAAATGGATTCGTTATTGGTACACTTAAAATATGCAACTCTGTTTTTCCTTGCATCATATTCCTTGAAGTCCCTTCCAGCCAAATGATACTCAGAAAAACATGAAACTGAGGCTTCTAAAACAGATTCGGATTTGGAGAGTTATTGGGCATATTCCGTACATTAGAAATGGTGAAAGACCTCTCACTAAATGCATTGACCTTATTTTACAATTTACCATAGTGGTTGCTTTGGCCATTCAATTTCTGTAATACATCATGCGAGAATATGGAATAGTTATGTATTTAAGTCGAATGGGGATATCTCATTCATTAGATAAGCAGTGTGGCTCAGTGGAAAGAGCACGGGCTTTGGAGTCAGAGGTCATGGGTTCAAATCCTGGCTCTGCCAACTGTCAGCTGTGTGACTTTGGACAAGTCACTTAACTTCTCTGTGCCTCAGTTACCTCATCTGTAAAATGGGGATTAAAACTGTGAGCCCCCCTGGGACAACCTGATCACCTTGTAACCTCCCCAGCGCTTAGAACAGTACTTTGCACATAGTAAGCACTTAACAAATACCATCATCATTATTATTATTATTTAAATTGCTTGATATTTAAATTCATTAGTTTAAAACTTTACATTGCACAGCGTATCCTATATGCCAACTTTGCAGTGAGTTATGGTTACTATAACAGTTGTTAATTAGTAAATCTAAATATTTGAATAAAATCATATTCACAATTACAAAATTATCTTTCACAGAAAATGAATACAATACTTGAATGGGAAAAAAAATGTTGTTAAGCGATAAAAAGAGTTACTTCTTGTGGCCACAATCTCCCCTCTCCCTTTCTCATTCTCTGCCTCTAGGTCTGTCTCTATGTCCTTCTCCCTGTCTCACTCTCTCTCCCTTACTCTATTTCTTCCAAACCGAAGTGATGGGTAGAAGAAATTTTCCTAACTAAAGAGAACTAAAGGACTTGAATGAGGAGCTTGAAGCCGACTCCTACAATTCCTGCAGCCGAAGTAATTTGGGTTTGGCCCAAACCATTGCGAGGTGCACTATTATCCTTCCCGCATGTCAGTATATGCAACTCAGCCCACCCTGATGATACACCACTAATTAAACTGAGCTGTGTATGTATTGAAGGAGCAATGATGTTGACACCCAGCACACAGGGGAGAACTCTTCAAATCACAGTTCTCAGCAATACCACAACTTGTCAAGCTTAAAGAGAACATAGCACATCTGCCTCTCACCGTGACTCTACTAATAGGTAGTTATCGTTCCTGTCTTTTAATAACTGTCTTTAGTTGGGTTTATTCTTTCTGGGCATTAGCTGAGTGAGGATGGAGTTCCTGCCTACATAATTTGAGGATGGAGGTAGCAGGCTATCCACATGGACAAAGACGTTTCATTTTCCCCTTGCCTGAGGTGAAAGAGCTCCTCAAATTCAACTGCTAACCCATTAGGAAGAGCATGTCTCGGTCTGATTAGCAAGTTCGAAGAGCAAAAGACATCTTACGTTTTCAATAATGTCAGCCTGATTTCTTCTGGGTCACCTGGTTTCCCATCGTTTTGTTTGGCTTGGTCAGGGATTCTGTCAGAGGTATATGCAGGAGAGACAGAGACCGCAAGACTCCTTGTCCAACTTGCCCTTCAAAGCCCCAGGGGGAATCTCTTTGGGTCTGTCCCGAGAAAGTTAGGCAACGGTGCTAAATGCGACATGGTCTCCAATCTCCAGAATAAACCCTTCATCTCCCCTCTTTATTTGTTCTCCCTTCTGTGTCACCTATGCGCTTGGATACATTCGTTCAATTGTATTTATTGAGAGCTTACTGTGTGCAGAGCACTGTACTAAGCTCTTGGGAAAGACAATACAACAATAAACGGTGACATTCCCTGCCCACAGTGAGCTCACAGTCTGGTGAGGGGGGCAAGGGGGAGTCAGACATCAGTACAAATGAATGAAATTACGGATATGTATATAAGTGCTTGGGGCTGGGAGCGGGGAAGAGCAAAGGGATAAATAAAATGACAGATATGTACACAAGTGCTTTGGGGCTGGGAGCGGGGAAGAGCGAAGGGAGCAAGTCAGGGTGGAACAGGAGGGAGTGGGGGATGAGGAAAAGTGGGGCTTGGCTCTGTACCCCTTAAACACTTTGATACTCACCTCATCCCCAGCCCCACAACACTTATGTTTATGTCCTGCTCTGCCATTTCTCCTATCTGTAACTTCATTTTAATGTCTGTTTCCCCTCTGTATCGAGCACTTCTTGAAGGCAGGATTCATGTCTACCAACTCTACTGTATTGTACTTTCCCAAGCAATTAGTACAGTGCTTGGTACATGGTAAGCACTCAATAAATTATTATTATTATGATATTTTTTAAGCACTTACGATGTATCAAGCACTGTCCGAAATACTGGAGGAGATGTGAATCAATCAGGTCAGACTCATCCCCTTTCCCACATTCATTCATTCAATTGTATTTATTGAGCGCTCACTGTGTGCAGAGCACTGTACTAAGCGCTTGGGAAGTACAGGTCGGCAACATATAGAGACAGTCCCTACCCAACAGTGGGCTCACAGTCCAGAAGATGGTGCTTACAGTCTAAGTAGGAGGGGGAGCAGGCATCGAATCCCCAGTTTTCTGATGGGGAAACTGAGACACAGAGAAATTAGGTGATTTGCCCGAGGTCACATAGCGCACAACTGGCAGAGCCGGGATTAGAACCCAGGTCCTCTGATTCCCAGGCCGGGGCTCTGTCCACTCTCTCCATCCTGTTCCATTTAGATCATTCGATGGATTGATATACTGAGATGCAGGCCAGGTTCTCTCAGAACTGCCTTTAGAAGAGTTGGACTTGATGTTCGTCTTCAGATCACATTCCCAATAAAGAAATCGCATCTGCTGGTCAGTCAGTCAATCACATTTATTGAGCGCTTAACGTGTGCAGAGCCCTGTACTGAGCACCTGGGAGCGTAGAATATAACAATAAACGGACACAGTCCCTGCCCACAAAAGCTTCATCTAAGACACTCAAGATCCCAGTCTCATCCACCTGCTAGAGAGAATTGGCTGTGCCCAAGTTTCCAACCAACGCTCCAAGGTAGTCGAGCTGATCACAATGGAAACCAAACTCTCCTCCGGCAACCATCGGCGACATCGAGTGCGTAGAAAAACACTTACCTTTTCCACACAGGCTCTGGTACGAATGCTGATTACTGCCCCGGGTTTCTACAACTCCCATTGGGAGAGTTCTTCATGCAGATCAAGGGCAGCATATGGCTGTGAGTTATTAAAAAAATAGATTAAAAAATAGATTAAACAGCTATGTAAAAACACGTGAATAATAGCGCATGTATTACCAGAACCCTGGGGCTGTGGGGTTTCTCCATTTCTTAAAATGTGTGCATATGAAGGAGATTTTAAAAACGAGGGCCTTTATCCAACTTCCAACTGCTGAGATTTTTGGCATGGTAGTACGATAATGATCCTCCATTCAGGATAAGGGAGGGACTTTAAGTGGAGAGAAAGTGCCAAGACTAAAGAACATCTCCAACCTTATTATCTAGGACATGACTGGGAGATGTTTGTGTTCGTGTTGGGAGCACTGAAAAAGTAATGTCTTTTTACCCTCAGAGATCGACAACGTGATTTTGTCCAACTGCAGTGCAGTGTTCCTTCGAAACAGCATCAGCCCAGGGATCTTTTGGAGTCCGTAGCTCTGAAAAGGAGAAATCATTCATTAGGTCCTCAGAGAGATGAATAATATGTGGGGAAAATAGCATTTCTGTGTTTTTTAATGATGAAAGTGTAATGAAGTTATAGTATTTATTAAATGGTTTCTGGGTGCAAAGAACTGTACATAGTGCTAGGAGACAATGCACTGGTGAGAAATAAACAGTCCCTGGGCCTCATTCTCCCCATAAGAAGTGTAAACTCCTTATAATAAGAATAATAATAATATTGATGGTATTTATTAAGTGTTTACTATGTGCCAAGCACTGTTCTAAGCACCGGGGTAGATACCAAATAATCAGGTTGTCCCACGTGGGGCTCACAGTCTTAATCCCCATTTTCCAGATGAGGTAACTGAGGCACAGAGAAGCGAAGTGACTTGCCCAAGGTCACAGAGCAGACAAGTGATGGAGGCGGGATTAGAACCCACGATCTCTGACTCCCAAGCCCGTGGTCATTCCATTAAACGACGCTGTGTCTGCTACTGCCAGCGCTTAGAACAGCGCTTCACACATAGTAAGCGCTTAACAAATACCATCATTATTATTGTACTCTCCCAAGCATTTAATACAGTGTTCTATATGCAGTAAGTGCTCAATAAATGCCATTGATTGCTTGTTTGATAGAGTTTGGGAGCCTACCTTATCATGAAAGCAGGATCTGGGGAAGTGCAAGCTGCCAGAAACCAGTCCGTTGTTGGGTAGGGATTGTCTCTGTTGCCAAATCGTACTTTCCAAGTGCTTATTACAGAGCTCTATTTTACTTGTACATATCTATTCCATTTATTTTATTTTGTTAATATGTTTGGTTTTGTTCTCCGTCTCCCCCTTCTAGACTGTGAGCCCACCGTTGGGTAGGGACTGTCTCTATATGTTGCCAACTTGGACTTCCCAAGTGCTTAGTACAGTGCTCTGCACACAGTAAGCACTCAATAAATACGATTGATTGATTGATAAGCACTCAATAAATACGATTGAATGAATGACTGAACTGCATCCTGAAAGCCCCCTGTTTTTTGTAACGGTATTTGTGAAGCACTTACTATGTGAAAGGCACTGGGACTAAGGGTTGGGGTAGATACAGTGTGCTAGAGAAGCAGCATGGCTCAGTGGAAAGAGCCCGGGCTTTAGAGTCAGAGGTCATGGGTTCAAATCCCGGCTCCACCAGTTGTCAGCTGTGTGACTTTGGGCAAGTCACTTCACTTCTCTGGGCCTCAGTTACCTCATCTGTAAAATGGGGACTAAGACTGTGAGCCCCCCATGGGACAACGTGATCACCTTGTAATCTTCCCAGTGCTTTGCGCACAGTAAGTGCTTAATAAATGCCATTATTATTATTATCATTATTATCATGCAAGTTTATCAGGTTGGACACATTCCCTGTCCCACATGGGGATCACGTTCTTAATCCACGGTTTACAGATGAGGTAACTGAGGCACAGAGAAGCAAAGCGATTTGCCCAAGGCCACACAGCAGACAAGCGGAGGAGCTGAGGTTTGGACTCCCCAGTCCACGGTCCTTGTTGGCAGGAATGGTATCTAAGCTCGTTGTGGGCAGGGAATATGACCGTTTACTGTTGTAAATCAATCAATCAATCAATCATATTTATTGAGTGCTTACTGTGTGCAGAGCACTGTACTAGGCGCTTGGGAAGTACAAGTGCTCTCCCAAGCACTTAGTACAGTGCTCAGCACACAGTAAGCACTCACTAAATACAATGGAATAAATGAATGACTCTAATATAACGTACTTACTCAAGCGCTTGGTGCAGTTCTCTGCACATGGTAAGCACTCGGTACGTACCATTGATTGCTTGATTGAACAGGGAAGCTAAGGTCTGGGGTGAAGGGGTGAGAGGAGGGAGAATATAGGAGCTCCGTTGGGGAGAAATCTGTTGCTGAAGTCCCAGGTTTCAGCCCTGGTTTCTCTTAGGAGCAACTTGCCCGAGTGGCGAAAGTACAGGATTGAAAGTCAGGAGATCTGGATTCTAATCCTGCTCTACCACTTGCCTGTATCCATTTATTCATTCAATCATAATTAAGGCCCTACTGAGAGCTCACCTCCTCCAGGAGGCCTTTCCAGACTGAACCCCTCCTTCCTCTCCCCCTCGTCCCCCTCCTCATCCCCCCCACCTTACCTCCTTCCCCTCCCCACAGCACCTGTATATATGTTTGTGCTGATTTATTACTCTATTTATTTGTACATATTTATTCTATTTATTTTATTTTGTTAATATGTTTTGTTTTGTTCTCTGTCTCCCCCTTCTAGACTGTGAGCCCACTGTTGGGTAAGGACCGTCTCTAGATGTTGCCAACTTGTACCTCCCAAGCGCTTAGTACAGTGCTCTGCACACAGTAAGCACTCAATAAATACGATCGAATGAATGAATGAATGAATTGGTGGTTTACTTTGTGTGAAGCACTGTACTAGGTGCTTGCGAGAGTACAATACAAGTATGACCTCGGGCAAGTGGCTTAATTTTTCTGTGCCTCAGTTGCCTCATCTGTAAAAAGGGAATACATACTGAGCGGCATGGCTCAGTGGAAAGAGCCCGGGCTTGGGAGTCAGAGGTCATGTGTTCGAATCCCAGCTCCACCACTTGTCAGCTGTGTGACTTTGGGCAAGTCACTTCACTTCTCTGTACCTCAGTTCCCTCATCTGTAAAATGGGGATGAAGATTGTGAGCTCCCCGAGGGACAACCTGATCACCTTGTTTCCCCCCCAGTGCTTAGAACAGTGCTTGGCACATAGTAAGCGCTTAACAAATACCAACATTATTATTATACTTATTCTCTGCTTATACTATATCTACCCCCGCCCTTAACACAATGCCTGGCACCTAGTAAATGCTTTACAATTACCAAAACAATAACAACAACAATAATGTGCTTCAGTTTCCTCATCTGTGAAAAAGGGAATAAATACTTGTTCTCTGCTTATACTATACCTACCCCTGCCCTTAACACAGTGTCTGGCATGTAGTAAATGCTTTACTATTACCAACATAATAACAACAACAATAAAATAATCATAATAATAACAACGAGAATAATATTAATAATAATAATCATTAATCATACTGTCCCCATTATCATTATCATCGGCTCATGGCCCTGGCCCCTTTAGACTTGCCATTTCAGATGTGAAAATAAAAATGGAATGGAAATTTTAGATTTGCGATCCCCTTAACTGTAAAGGTTAAATGAAATCCTAGGCGATACAGGTTGGTCTGGGGTGACAGCAGGACAGTGTTTGGCACACAGTAAGCGCTTGACAAATACCATTATTATTATTAAGTAGGTCTGCTTTGTGAAGAGGAAGTGGATATTAGACAAGAATAGGAAGCGCGCATTTGTTGAGGACTCATGAGCGGATGTCAATAGTGAGAACAGGACCAGGTGGAAGGAGAAAATAGGAGTTGAGATCAATATAGAACTGGATGATTAAAGTGATAACATTAACCAAAAATAATTTTTTCATTGTATTTTACTGTGGATACTCTTGCTCATTACTCTAGAAGTGCTCTGTGGCTCACCAATTCAAATTTGATACCCACATTTCTGGTTTCTGAGTTTTACATCACAGCTTTTATTTCACACCCACAAAAAATAATAATAATGATAGCATTTATTAAACACTTACTATGTGCAAAGCACTGCTCTAAGTGCTGGGGAGGTTACAAGGTGATCAGGTTGTCCCACCGGGGGCTCACAGTCTTAATCCCCATTTTACAGATGAGGTAACTGAGGCACAGAGAAGTTAAGTGGCTTGCCCAAAGTCACACAGTTGGCAATTGGCGGAGCTGGGATTTGAACCCATGACCTCTGACTCCAAAGCCCATGCTCTTTCCACTGAGCAATGCTGCTTCTTTAAAAATGAATTACATCTGCTTAACTAGTTTGATCGATAAGGGGATGTTAGCTTCTCCTTATAGGCTAATAAGCTCATTAGAAAAATTGGTGTTAATGAAAATTGTATCTCTGGAAGCACAAAGGAAAATTAGGAAAGTCAATATCTTTAATAATGGGCAATATTTGTTAAAATTTTAACAAATACCTTTTCAAACCTCTGCTGTTTTTGTTGCACTTCAGTGTTGCTATTTTCATTATCTGACTCCCCCAACTGAGGCTGTGAAATCCTATAGAAAAGGCACTGTTTCAATCAATTGATCGATTCATAGTATTTGCTGAGAGCTTACTGTGTGCAGAGCACTGTACTAAGCAATTGGGGGAGTATAATATAATCGAGTTAATAGACATGTTTCCTGCCTACAAGATGCTTACTGTCTAGAGGGGGAGACAGCCCCACAGCGCTTATGTACATATCTATAATTTATTTATGTATATTAATGTCTGAGGGAGAGGAGAATTAAAGGGAGCAAATTAAAGGGTGACACAGATGGGAGTGGGAGAAGAGGAAATGATCCAGGGAAGGTCTCTTGGAGGAGATGTGCTTTTAATAAGAGAGAAATTGGGGAGGGTGATTGATCAGTCTGATCTGTTCTGTTGTATCTATGTGCTTGGCACACAGTGCTCCGCACACAGTAAGTGCTCAATAAATGCCATTGAATGAATAGTAAGCACTTAAGCAGTACTATAGTATTCAAGACCATTCTTCACTGTTGTCTTGAACAGATATCTTCTCTTTGTCTATGCCATCAGTGTGAAGTTCTCAGGACAGTAAGGGCCCTTAATAAACATGGAAAATGGTCCCCGCTGCTGGACTCCAGAAAGCTATGAATCAATCTGTAGCATTTAGTCTAGCATTTAGACTGAGCCCCTTCCTTCCTCTCCCCCTTGTCCCCCTCTCCATTCCCCCATCTTACCTCCTTCCCTTCCCCACAGCACCTGTATATATGTATATATGTTTGTACATATTTATTACTCTATTTATTTATTTATTTTACCTGTACATATCTATTCTATTTATTTTATTTTGTTAGTATGTTTGGTTTTGTTCTCTGTCTCCCCGTTTTAGACTGTGAGCCCACTGTTGGGTAGGGACTGTCTCTATATGTTGCCAACTTGTACTTCCCAAGTGCTTAGTACAGTGCTCTGCACACAGTAAGTGCTCAATAAATACGATTGATTGATTGATTGATTTAGTCAATGCCTGCCTTGGAGTGAGAGTATTTATGAAGCACTTACTGTTTGCACAGCTCTGTACTAAACACTGGGAAAGTCTACGAAGAAGGAAATCGGATATGGACCCTATCCCTCAGGAGGCTCACCTTCTAAGCGGGGAGGGAGAAGAGGTTCACAGTTTAAAACTGTGTGCAAAGCCCGATATTAATACCTCGGTATAGAATAATAGAAATAGTAGACATGATCCCTGCCCTCAAGGACTTTACAATCTAGCCAGGGAGGCAATCAGCTGGAATCAATTAATAATAATTAAGCGTTTACTATGTGCCAAGCACTGTTCTAAGCACGGGGGTAGATACAAGGTAATCAGGTTGTCCCACGTGGGGCTAACAGTCTTCATCCCCATTTGACAGATGAAGTAGCTGAGGCTCAGAGAAGTAAAGTGACTTGCCCAAGGTCACACAGCAGACGAGTGGCGGAGCCCGTATTAGAACCCACGTCCCCTGACTCCCAAGCCCGGGGTCTTTCCCCTAAGCCACGCTGTCTGGAACAAGGACCACCAACGGAGTATTTAGGACTCCGATTAAAGCAGTGCAACAGCAAACCTATCTTTCTCTGAGGAGAATAATGATAACAGTGGAATGAGAAAATATCAAAACTATGAGGGACAATTTGATGATGGATATGAGTCTACAGTTTATACAAAAATCATGATTATTCCTCAGCGGTTCTTTTGCTCCCCTCACCCCACTCCCGACCTCCGAACTAGAAAAGGAATAAAAATATGCACAGGACTCTCATATCATTTCCGTCAAATTTGATGCTAAGCAGCTTTTTCACAATGCTTCCTTGATAGAGGATCAGGCCAGAGAAATTCTTTGCCTTCTCTCTAACACAAATAATCTCTCTAGAGTTGAAGCAAATCAGGCATATAATCGCACAGTCCTTCACACACATCGCTGGGAAATTATTTGATTTATTTATTGATACATTTAAGGCTTGTCACTAGAATGAGAACAATAGCCTGCATGTTCAAAATGCAAAAATGGCACTTAAGCAAAATCCAGAGGGTAAAATTCTTCTTAAAGAGAAAATAAGCATCAATCCCGACCGGACATCGGCAATTAGAAATATGCTTACATAAACCAAAGGCTTTTACAAAAGCAAACCTAAAAGCAATTTCAGCTGACCACACTGTTTATACAGTTGTCTGTCTGTCTTTAGATTGTAAGCTTTTTTTTCGTAACATTATGTCTGTTCCTATTATGCCTTGGAGCCTCTTACTCAGTTCCTTGAACTGGTGCAAACTAATGGAAGTGTTGTAAAGTGATAATCCACAAGCTCTTAGTTTTCTTCCCCAAACTCTCTTTTCATTTTATTCATTTTATTAATACTACGACAGAGCAACACAATTTAAGTTTCGAATACTCTAGACTGTAATCTCACTGTGGGCAAGGAATGTGTCTAACATTGCTGTATTGTAGTTATAATTCTATTTACTATAACTGTAATTCTATTTTTTATAGCTATAACTCTATTTATTCTGACGGTTTTTGATACCTGTGTACATGTTCTGTTTTGTCGTTTGTCTCACCCTTCTAGACTGTGAGCCCGTTGTTGGGTAGGGAACGTTTCTATATGTTGCTGACTTGTACTTCCCAAGCGCTTAGTACAGTGCTTACAGTATAGTGCTTAGTACAGTGCTTAGTACAGTGTACAGTACAGTCTCAGACTGAGCCCCTTCCTTCCTCTCCCCCTCGTCCCCCTCTCCCTCCCCCCATCTTACCTCCTTCCCTTCCCCACAGCACCTGTATATATATATATATATATGTTTGTACATATTTATTATTCTATTTATTTATTTATTTATTTATTTATTTTACTTGTACACATCTATTCTATTTATTTTATTTTGTTAGTATGTTTGGTTTTGTTCTCTGTCTCCCCCTTTTAGACTGTGAGCCCACTGTTGGGTAGGGACTGTCTCTATATGTTGCCAATTTGTACTACCCAAGCGCTTAGTACAGTGCTCTGCACATAGTAAGCGCTCAATAAATACGATTGATGATGATGATGAGTGCTCCGCACACAGTAAGCGCTCAATAAATACAGTTGAATGAATGAATGAATGCTTGGGTGAGTACATTCATTCCAAACCAAATGTCCAACCAAATTCATTTCTATCTACTTCAGAACGTAGAACAGTGTTTGACACATAGTAAGCACTTAGCAAATAACATAAAAAGTGCTTATTCTGTACCAGGAACTGTAATAAGCACTGGGGTAGACACAAGATAATCAGGTTGGACACAGTCCATTTTCTGTATGGGGTTCACTGTATTATCCCCCATTATACAGATCAGGTAACTGAGGCAGAGAGGAATGAAGTGACTTGCCCAAGGTCACTCAGCACACAAGTGGTAGAGCTGGGATTAGAACCCAGGACCCCTAACTTCCAGGCCCATTATCTTTCCAATATCATCATCATCAGTCGTATTTATTGAGCATTTACTGTGTGCAGAGCACTGTACTAAGCGCTTGGGAAGTACAAATTGGCAACATATAGAGACAGTCCCTACCCAACAGTGGGCTCACAGTCTAAAAGGGGAAGAAAGAGAACAAAACCAAACATACTAACAAAATAAAATAAATAGAATAGATATGTAAATAAATAGAATAGATATGTAATAGAATGGATATGTATATTCTATAGATAGGTATATTCTATAGATATGTATATTCTATTAGATATGTAAATAGATATGTAATATATATGTATACATAAATAGATGTAAATATGTAAATAGATATGAAATATAGATATGTATTCTATTAGATATGTAAATAGAATAGGCAACACTGTCTGATGAATGCGTCAATGCTAGACAAAATGAAGGCAACCAAAAATTAAACCTCTACTAATGGACATATCCCCTACCAGGGTCGTACCTGGAGAGTTTCCAGTCCTCTACCAGTCTCAGCTTTGGGAGGGAGAGTTAAACAGAAACCCATTTCATTTCTAGCTTGGGCAGTGGCTAGCGAGTGGAAGGCAATCTGCTACAACTCAAAGCTCACCTATGCTGGGCAGGAGAAGTATGGGAGAGCGCCGACGGCAGAGACTCAGTTTTACTGCATGGAAGAAGGCAATGTAGCTCTTAGCTTTGAAAATGATGCTTCCAACAGTGAGAGTATTATTGATATGTACACTAGAATTGATTATGATTGACACTCACCTCCACATCAGCTGCCCAAAACCTTTCCCCTTGTTTCACCGTAGTGATTGCTGGGTTTAATGCCTGACTCTCTTTCTGGGGCTTCCTCTCCATTTTACAACTGCATCAAACTTCTGTTCTCACACCACCAGGCTGATCTGTCTTCCGCTTCTGTCCCCCAACTGTCACCGGCTCTGCCAGCGTGCCGGGGGTTTTGCTTCATGGCATTTTAAGATTGACGAGGGGCCAGATTCTCACTTTGGAACCAGACCGAGGCTGGAAGGGCAGTCTGAAAGGTAATCCATCTCTCTCATCGGGCGCTACACGTTTCAGCTTGCAGAAACCGTGTCTTTTCTCTAGCCTGGTGCCCAAAAAGGGATTGGGGCCTTGTGGGATTGGCAGAAAGGGGCAACACATGTGTTTTCCTTGACCCTGACTTCCAGACAACAGGGTTGCAGACTGTAGTCTTTTATTTTTCACCCCATCACTATCAAATTGACATTGGCATACCATAATTCATCCTCCGCCAAATGCTCTGCGAGATAATGGAATCTTCCATCTGGCTCATTTAAATTTTGCGCTTGCAAGATTCAAGGTATTTCTCATCACCCTACTGCCATCGTGAGAGTGGGTGAAAGACCACCACTCTGTCCTCCTTCAAAGCATTGCTAAGGTCACATCTCCTCCAAGAGGCCTTCTCTGATTAAGGCCTCCTTTCTCCGGCTCCCTCTCCCTTCTGCGTCCTCTCTGTATTTCAATCTAAGACCTTTGGACATTTGATATTTGCCCTACAGTCCATGCCAGAGCACATATTTTCATATCTTTAAATTATATCTTATAAATTACTTATTCATTCATATTAATGCCTGTCTCCCCCTCATTATGGGCAGGGAACGTGCCCGCTAATTCTGTCGTATTGTACTCTCTCAAGCTCTTAGTACAGTGCTCTGAATATAGTAAGTGTTCAGTAAATGTGACTGATTGTTTGAATGACCAAGCAACCCATGAATCGTATTTATTGAGTGATTACCGTGTGCAAAATACTGCTCTACGTGCTTTGGAGAGTACGATAGACAATTTCCTTGTTCACCCTGTCCATGTCTTTGCTAATTATGTGAAGACCTTCATTCATTCAATCTTATTTAGTGAGTGCTTCTTGTGTGCAGAGCACCATTTTAAGCACTCGGGAGAGTACTGTGTAACAGTAAATAGATATATTCTCTGCCCATCATGAGCTCACAGTCTAGTGCCATGAAGGAATGGCCTCAGATTTGGATGTGCCAATTGTGATAACTCTGCATTTCACCGTTGTAAAGAAGGTTGTACACTCAACTGGTCTACTGACTTTCAGTACCATGTTATGATTGTTGGTCTTCGGTCAATCAGTGAATCATTCATTCATTCAATTGTATTTATTGAGTACTTACTGTTTGCAAAGCACTGGGCTGAATATTTGGAAGCGTACAATATAACGGAGTTGGTAGGCACCTTTCCTGCCTACAATGAGCTCACAATCTAGAGGAGGAGACAGACATTAATAGAAATACATACATTTTGGATATATATGTAAATGCTCTGGGACTGAGGGAGGGGTGAATAAAGGGTGTAAATCCAAATGCAAGGGTGACACAGAAGGGAGAGGGAGAAGAGGAAATGAGGGCCTAGGCTTCTGAGGACATGCCAACCTTCTTTGTTCAATGCTCTTCCACCCCTTGGTCAGCAGAATTCAGGGACAGCATGAGCTCTGATGTCCTCTCTCCCGCTTAGACTTCTCTGCAAGCCAGCCTCTGGATCCAGACACGGCATTTTTCATGCCTCTGCAGTGGTGCATCATTAAATGTTGGAGCGAAAGCCAGTCTTCACAATCACTCACCATGGAATGACGTATTCACAGGTTGAAAATGTGTTATGGAGACTCAGAGGGTTCTTACTCCCTTGGATGATTCCGAATTTGTGAAGAGAAAAGCTCTTCGGTGAGCTAGACTGTGAGTTCGTTGTGGGTAGGAAATGTAACTGTTTGCTGTTGTATTGTACTCTCCCAAGGCTCAGTATAGTGCTTTGCACACAGTAAGCACTCAATGAATACAATTGAATGAATGAATGAATGAATGAAAGAGGGGTTTATGCTGTTCACTCTTCATTAGTGTTATGGTCTGGATCCACAACCACTTCTGAAAATTGCAAGGATGTTGATCATCATCATCATCATCAATCGTATTTATTGACCGCTTACTATGTGCAGAGCACTGTACTAAGCACTTGGGAAGTACAAATTGGCAACATATACAGACAGTCCCTACCCAACAGTGGGCTCACAGTCTAAAAGGGGGAGACAGAGAACAAAACCAAACATACTAACAAAATAAAATAAATAGAATAGATATGTACAAATAAAATAAATAAATAAATAGAGTAATAAATATGTACAAACGTATATACATATATACAGGTGCTGTGGGAAAAGGAAGGAGGTAAAATGGGGGGGATGGAGAGGGGGACGAGGGGGAGAGGAAGGAAGGGGCTCAGTCTGGGAAGGCCTCCTGGAGGAGGTGAGCTCGCAGCAGGGCCTTGAAGGGAGGAAGAGAGCTAGCAAACAATCAAACAATTGTTTGATTGTTGATCAAACAATACCATGTATTGAGTGCTCACTGTGAGCAGAGCACTGAACTCAGGGGTTGGGAGAGAACAGTAGATTTATTTATTTTATTTTATTTTATTTTATTTTATTTTATTTTATTATTTTATTTTATATTTTATTTTATTTTATTTTATTTTATTTATCTATTTATTTTATTTTATTTTGTTAATATGTTTTGTTTTGTTCTCTGTCTCCCCCTTCTAGACTGCGAGCCCGCTGTTGGGTAGGGACCGTCTCTATATGCTGCCAACTTGTACTTCCCAAGTGCTTAGTACAGTGCTCTGCACACAGTAAGCACTCAATAAATACGATTGAATGAATGACTGAACAGTAGAGTTAATGGGAATTGATCCCATCTCTTGAAAAGAGGGTCTCTGGTACAGATTTAATCTGTTAATCGTACTTACTGAGTGAAGAGAGATGTGTGGATATTCACATTACGGCTGAAAGCAGGGTATACTGTGTCACAGATAAAGCTCCCCATAATTTGCTCTAAATAGTCACAGTCAAACTGCTAGATCACTGAAGTGACACCTAAGCCATCCATCCTCCTACCCTAGCTCATTCCCCTCATCAATAAATACGATGATTGATTCCCCTAAATCTGTAGCATCAACACCTCTAAATGTTGGACAGGAACAGAGTAGAGAAGGAGTGTGACCCTTTGGGTAGAGCAAGGTCCTGGGAGTCAGAAGGACCTGGCTCCTAATCCCAACTCGTTGTGTGATCTTGGTCAGGTCACTTAACTTTTTCCTGCCTCAGTTACATCACTGATAAAATGGGGATTAAGACTTTGAAATCCACATGGGACAAGGAATGTGTCCAATCTGATAAGCAGCATGGCTCAGTGACAAGAGCCTGGGCTTCGGAGTCAGAGGTCATGGGTTCTAATCCCGTCTCTGCCACTTAGCTGGGTGACTTTGGGCAGGTCACTTCACTTCTCTGTGCCTCAGTTACCTCATCTGTAAAACAGGGATTAATAATAATGATGGCATTTATTAAGCACTTACTCTGTGCAAAGCACGGTTCTAAGCGCTGGGGACGTTACATGGTGATCGGATTGTCCCACGGGGGGCTCACAGTCTTAGTTCCCATTTTACAGATGAGGTAACTGAGGCCCAGTGAAGTTAAGTGACTTGCCCAAAGTCACACAGCTGACAATTGGCAGAGTCAGGATTTGAACCCACGACCTCTGACTCCAAAGCCCATGCTCTTTCCACTGCGCCACGCTGCTTCTCTAGATTAAGATTGTGAGCCCCACGTGGGACAACCTGATCACCTTGTAGCACTTAGAACAGTGCTTGGTACATAGTAAGCGCTTAGCAAATACCATCATTATTTATTTATTATTATTAGCTTGTATCTACCCCAGTGCTTAGTACAGTACCTGGAACAAACTAAGACCTTATAAAATACCAGAAAAACATGTTAGGTGTTTTCTATTCAATCCATCATACTTATTGAATACTTACTTTGGGCAGAGCACTGTACTAAAAGCTAGGGAGAGTACAATATTAAAGAGTTAGTAGACACATTTCTCGTCCACAGCAAGCTTCCAGTTTAGGGTGGGGGAGACAGACAACAAAGTGATATGGGCATAAAGTGCTTTGTGGCTGAGGTTAGGGTGAATAAAGCAAGAGATCCAAGTGCAAGGGCGACCATGAATGGAGAGGGAGTTCTTGTTTCTGTCCTCCCAAATAATAATAATGATGGTATTTGTTAAGCGCTTATATGTGCCAAGCACTGTTCTAAGCGCTTGGAGCAGCTACCAGAGGGCAGACCAGGGGGAGAGGATGATAAATCGAGGCCTCAACGACATTGGGCAGCAACTTTAGACACGATTGGGAGCAATCAGGAGGCCTCCAAATGCATGTTCTTACATGGCCATTACTCCATGGACCGAATCGTGGCTCAAAGACAATCCAACAGTGTTTGACTAAAAAGAGAGCTGGTTAGAGTTGTGCTGTTCTGGAGATTAAGCTCGCTTAATGCAGTGCTCTGCACAGAATAAGTGCTCAGCAAATAGTGCTGATGAGGATGGATTGAGGTTCTTTCGGAGAACTAACAGTTTTCATCCCCTACTAACTTCGGTCCTATGAGAACCAAGAGAAGCAGTGTGGCTCAGTGGCAAGAGCCCAGGCTTGGGAATCCGAGATCATGGGTTCTAATCCTGGCTCCGCTGCTTGTCAGCTGTGTGACTTTGGGCAAGTCACTTCACTTCTCTGGGCCTCATCTGTAAAATGGGGATTAAGACTGTGAGCCCCACGTGGGACAACCTTGATTCATTCATTCATTCATTCAATCATATTTATTGAGTGCTTACTGTGTGCAGGGCACTGTACTAAGCACTTGGGAAGTACATGTTGGCAACATATGGAGAGGGTCCCTACCCAAAAACGGGCTCACAGTCTTGAAGGGGGAGACAGACAACAAAACAAAACATATTAGCAACATAAAACAAATAGAATAAATATGTACAAGTGAAATAAATAGAGTAACAAATCTGTACAAACATTGATTACCTTGTATCCCCCTCCAGCACTTAGAACAGTGGTTGGCACATAGTAAGCACTTAATAAATAGCAATATTATTATTAGTAGTAGTATTATTAGAATTATTATCATGTGAAATGCTTTCAGTTAGGGCTCAATGAGATTCCATGTCATATTTTGAAGGATCCCGTGCCCATCTCCAGTGCACAGACCTGTTTAACCTCTGCTCTGGGGTAGGGCCTCCCTCAGGGACCGTGTCAGTACTGATGTTTAAAGCCCAGCCAATGCTTATTCATTCATTCAATAGTATTTATTGAGCGCTTACTGTGTGCAGAGCACTGTACTAAGCGCTTATGCACAATTTTGCTTAAACAGGCAAATATTTAAAGCACTCAATTACCTTGTCCCCTCCTACTTCACCTCTCTACTCTCCTACTACGATCCAGCCCGCACACTTTGCTCCTCTAATGTTAACCTTCTCACTATATGCTGTGTGACTTTGGGCAAGTCACTGAACTTCTCTGAGCCTCAGTTACCTCATCTGTAAAATGGGGATTAAGACTGTGAGCCCCACGTGGGACAAACTGATCACCTTGTAACCTCCCCAGAGCTTAGAACAGTGCTTTGCACATAGTAAGCGCTTAACAAATACTATCGTTATTATTATTATTATAGATATTATTATTATCTATCTCGCTGCTGACCTCTTGCCCACATCTTGCCTCCGCCCTGGAACTCCCTCCTGCCTCTTATCCGACAGACACTCTCCCCACCATCAAAGTCTTTTTGAAGGCACGTCTCCTCCAAGAAGCCTTCCCTGATTAAGCCCTCCTTTCTCTTCTCTTCTCCCATTCCCTTCTGCAACATCCTGACTTGCTCCCTTTATTCATCCCTCCTACCAACCCCACAGCACTTATGTACTTGTCTGAAATGTATTTATTCATGCATTTATACTAATGCATAAATTAATAATAATGTAATTAATGGTTAATTCATAATCATTAATGCATAATAATAATAAATAAATGCATAAATTAGAGCAGCAGCGTGGCTTAGTGAAAAGAGCACGGGCTTGGGAGTCAAAGGTTGTGGGTTCTAATCCCGGCTCCACCACTTGGCAGCTGTGTGACTTTGGGCAAGTCACTTCACTTCTCTGGGCCTCAGTTCCCTCATCTGTAAAATGGGGATTAAGACTGTGAGTCCCATGTGGGACAACCTGATTACGTCGTATCTACCCCAGTGCTTAGAACAGTGCTTAGCACATAGTAAGCGCTTAACAAATACCAACATTATTATCATTATTATTATTAATGCCTGTCTCCCCCCCTAGACTGTAAGCTTATTGTGGACAGGGAAAACATCTTTTTATTGTTGTATTGTACACCCCCAAGGGCTTAGTACAGTGCTTTGCACACAGTAAGTGTTCTCAATGAATACAATTGAATGAATGAATGGACAAACGTTCAAACCAATAGATACAATTCCAGTTGGGGATGATATTGAAAATAGTTTCTCAGTTTCACAGGTTTTGGTCTTCAGCATGTTTCACATGAAAATTAGAGACAGATTTCGTGGGGAGAAAAAACTAATTTCAAAATTTGAAATGATGAAAAGCCACATTTTTGATGCTGACAACCTGAAGGTTATCATTTTGACTTTGATGCCCCACGCATCAACTTTCTTGACTCCAACTGTATTTGCCGTTCATGAAAATATGGAGGGTACTGTGACATTTGTAAGAGCATAATTAGGTCTGTGGTCCACAAAGAGGTTATTTTATTTATAATTTTTGTCAGATAATCTTGGGTAAATATGAGCCAGGGAACATGATTTCATTCAAATAAAAACATCTCCCTCATCTGTTCTCAGGCAATGCTTGGAAGAGCCAAGTCATTACCTCTAGTCATTTAATAAATTGTTTAAACAGTTAAAGGAGCTTCAGATGTCTAAATGAAGGAAGGAGAGAAAAACTGAGAAAAGCTTTAATATTTGGAGGAATAAGGCGTGAGGTAAATTATTCAGATCTTGTGGGGAAGGGACTCACACTTCTTTTTTCCAGCCCCAGATGGAATTCCAAGTAAGGAAAATTTATTTTTTTAATTAGTTGAATCAAATTTCCACCATGGCAAATACTTAGGGGATAGGCAGAGGGAAGTTGGAAGGAAGTGTTTGGCAATAAAGTTTCCCCCAGAGATAACAGTGAGTAGGAATCTACCAATAGAGTTAAAAGCCTTCCCTCCAAAATAGAGCAGAGTTTTCACATCTTGAAAAGAAATTATCATGGTTTTACAGCCCCCAGTGCCGTCATTTTATGTCCTGTGTAGGTCAGGTGGGTATAAAGTAATTCTTTTACCGGTGGAAGAATTCACTAGTGATATTTAAAGTCCTTTTTACACTAACCCATTCAAAGAACGGGATCATAATTTGAAAGAGGGCCACGGAAATGCATGTTTCGTCAGTAAAAACAACCACTAGAAATAATCAGGGCACACTCCAGTGCCTTCGAATCCTGCTCGCATATGTGCCATCTCAGATTCTTTTTCAGATACGAATTTTGTGGAGCAACTAGTTTATCATCTGAGAATTGAAAGAGGCTCTTTCTAACACATTTGTTTCTAATCATGTGAAAATCCATTTGGTTCCTTCCTCGGTGCAATCCTCTGGAAGAAAAGATTGTCATTTCGGTGCCTCCTCAAACAAACAACCCAAAGTTAGGTATCTTTTTCTTTGAAGTTGTGATTTCCTCCTTCAGGCTCCACAATACCCTACTGGCAGTGAAAAGTGTGGAAGATCTGGAATGAAAACAAGGGAAAAGAGGAACGACCAAAGCTTATTCCGTCTCTGCCTTCGTGGTCTAACCAAACCAACCAAAGTGCAATTCAATCCCATTTTTAATCAGATTTCTTCTCCTTTACGTTTGACTAATGCCGTTAAACCATGAAGTGACATGAAGCACTTCCTTCTATTATAGGCGCTTTGAAAAGTTAGTTTCACTTAGAAGCATTCAGATACTCCTTTGGTCTTTGAAACTTTATGATGAAATGTTCCGCAGAGCACAGCTGGATTTCAGGAGGAACCCTCTGCAGTTTGACTTTTAGGTGAACAGCTCAAAGTAGCATCGAGAAATCTTTGAACTCCACCACTTATTTCTCATTAACAAGTGTAGGAGCTGTGCGTCTCATTCTCTGTTCTCCAGGCTGGAAATTTGCTTCTTAACCTTCAGCTCTACTCGGTTCTATCCATTCAAAAATACCCTCTTCATCACGCTTGCAATAGCCTTTCATTCTCTGTCACTGTAATAACAAAATGTACACACATTACAACCGCCACACATATCCTTCACACTTAGTGGTGTGGGTTAATGTAAGGGTTTCCTGACCAATGGGAAGGTGTGAATTCATAACGAGATCTAATTCAGCCTGGCTTTAGCAGCTTGTCAAATATGTCCCTTGAATATAATGATCTCAAGTCTGGTTGTGGGATTTTCCTGGGCCAGCAAGCCGCTTAGTATTTATGGTAGAGATGCACAAACCCCCACTAAAAATCTGTTTTTCATAAGCAAAGCCAGGATAGCATCCATTACAACTTCTTTACAAGATGTGGGGTTTGTAGTCACTGGCAATCAGGGTTTCTGTCTTCATTGTTATTTTGTTCATATGGGTCTGTGCAATTGAAAGTGGGGTGGTGTTTTATTACAGGCCAGATCAATTGTGGGGGCTATCTAATAATAAAACAGGATAGAAAGAGCATCGATTCTTTTGAAATGTGGTGTTGGAGAAGGCTTTCGCAAGTACCATGGACTGCCCCCCAAAACAAACAAATGGAGTTTGAAGAAAATTAAGCCAAAGTGGTCTTTGGAAAGCCAAATGACTAGACTTAGATTAGCGTATTTTGGACGGATAATCAGGAAGACTAACTCTCTGGAGAAGACACTAACGGTAGGAAAAGTCCAGGGAAAACTTGGAAGAGGCAGAGCAGCAGCTAGATAGACTGAGAACATACAACGATAAGGGAAGAACCATTAAGGAGGTTATGAATAATGGCAGAAGACAGGATGTTCTCGAGAAAATATATCCATAGAGTCACTGTGAATCAGAAACGACTCAACAGCACTTGATAATAATAATAGTCTAGCAATAACAATAATGGTATTTGTTAAGTGATGGCATTTATTAAACACTTACTATGTGCAAAGCACTGTTCTAAGTGCTGGGGAGGTTACAAGGTGATCAGGCTGTCCCACGGGGGGCTCATAGTCTTAATCCCCATTTTACAGATGAGGTAACTGAGGCACAGAGAGTTAAGTGACTTGCCCAAAGTCACACAGCTGACAATTGGTGGAGCCAGGATTAGAACCCATGACCTCTGACTCCAAAGTCCGGGCTCTTTCCACTGAGCCACGCCAGGCACTGTAATAAGCACCGGGATGGATACAAGCAAATCCAGTTGGACACAGTCCCTGTCCCATCTGGGGCTCACATTCTCAAACACCATTTTCCAGATGAGGTAATTGAGGAAGAGAGAAGTGAAGTGACTCGTCTAAGGTCACACAGCAGAAAAGTGGTGGAACGGGGATTAGAACCCATGACCTTCTAAGTCCCAGGCTTGAGAAACCACTATCACAGGCAGCAGAACAAGCTACTGCTTTTGCAATCTCCTGCCAGGATTTCTAGACACACCACAACAGCTCATGTAGTTGCTTTTATTTTTTTAAAGGTATTTATTGCCAATGCTCTATACACTACCATGCTGCATCTCTTCTTACCTAGTCCAGACTACAATGTGGATGCATTCTCTTTTGCAGTGATTCCATCATATCAACTGGGATATTTATGAGAAGGCAGAGTCTAGTGATTTTGAAATGCATATTCAATCTTACAAATTCACCTGAGTCCGACCTGGTGACCTGCGCAGCAATCCGGTCCAATTAATTTCTTTCAGAAAACCCAACATCACTTCATCTTCAAACAAAAAGCAAAGCTAATTTGATCATCTTAAAGAGCTTTTACTTGAATTCAAGATAAGTACTAGCTTTGAATTCTGACTTTTGATCATACTTGTATTCATTAAAAGGATGTTTCTATGCAGAAAAAACCAAGGGAAAACTGGGGAGATGCTCATCTTCCACTATTTGCTACCTGAATTTTTCCCCATTACCAATCAATTCATCATTTAAATTAAGCACCCACTATAAGATAGTGCTGTACCCAGTGCTTAGGAGAGTAAGGTAGTTAGTGGACACGATTCTTCCCTCAAGGCGCTTTCAATCTTTTTTGATTCTGTGTAATAGCTATGGGACCATGAAGCCACGTATGAACACTGAGCATCCCATTTACCTACCACAAGCAGCGTGGCTCAGTGGAAAGAGCCCGGGCTTTGGAGTCAGAGGTCATGGGTTCAAATCTCTGCTCCGCCAATTGCCAGCTGTGTGACTTTGGTCAAGTCACTTAACTTCTCTGTGCCTCAGTTCCCTCAGCTGTAAAATGGGGATTAAGACTGTGAGCCCCCCTTGGGACAACCTGATCACCTTATGACCTCCCCAGCACTTAGAACTGTGCTTTGAACATAATAAATGCCATTATTATTATTATTATTACCATGTACCTGAAACGTTCAACAGGAAAAAAAAAAAGAAATTGCTTCTCACCTTGGCTTCACTATAGACTTCTGGTGCATGTTATTTGGGAAATTGGAAAAAATCCCAAGTGGACAAGAACCTGCTGATACGACGTTTCCCTTACTTCCTCCATTTGATCGTTAAAAGGCCTAATGGTAGTAAAAATTCTGGTATTTGTTAAGCATTTACTATGTGCCAGACACTGTACTAAGCTCTGGGATAGATAAGAAGTTAAGCAAGCTGGACATAGTCCTTATCCCACATGGGGCTCACAATCTTTATCTTTTTTTGACAAAATAAAATAGCTGAGGCCCAGAGAAGCGTAGTGACTTGTCCCAGGTCACACAGCAGACAAGTGGTGGAGCCGTGATTAGAACTCAAGTCCTTCTGACTCCTGATCTATCCACTAGGCCATGTAGCAATTTGAATTATGCTCTGTATGTCTGTCCAAAGGCTCTGTAAATCATTCCTAAGTGTACGTGATCTCTTTTCTGTCAGAGACAGAGCTAATCCATGGCACATGCAGCAGGGTGGGTATCCTCAACTGCTCAGACCCAGGGTGGATCAGAGAAGCAGCGTGGCTCAGTGGAAAGAGCCCGGGCTTTGGAGTCAGAGGTCATGGGTTCAAATCCCTGCTCCGCCAAATGCCAGCTGTGTGACTTTGGTCAAGTCACTTAACTTCTCTGTGCCTCAGTTCACTTGTCTGCTGTGTGACCTTGGGCAAGTCACTTAACTTTTCTGTACCTCAGTTACCTCATCAATCAATCAATCAATCAATCATATTTATTGAGCACTTACTGCGTGCAGAGCACTGTACTAAATGCTTGGGAAGTACAAGTTGGCAACATAATCTGTAAAATGGGGATTAAGACTGTGAGCCCCACATGGGACAACCTGATTACCTTGTGTCTACCCCAGTTCTTAGTACAAACAGTGCTTGGCACATAGTAAGTGCTTGACGAATGCCATTATTATTATTATTATTATTATTGTTATTATTATTATTATTGCTGAGCAATACTATTACTGAGCATTTACCAAGTTCCCACTGGGAGCAGTACATGACTAAGCACTTGGAAAGTACAAAACAAGCAAGGGACAACAACCCTGCCCACAAGGAACTCACTCTCTAATTAGGTTTTACCACACTGCCCAAGTTGAGATGTTTGTTTACATTAAATTCATGTGGTTTGATCTAATTATAGTGGGTGAAATGGAAGCAAATAGAGAAGCAGCATGGCTTAGTGGAAACATCCTGGGCTTGGGAGTCAGAGGTCATGGGTTCTAATCCCAGATCCTCCACTTGTCAGCTGTGTGACTTTGGGCAAGTCACTTCACTTCTCTGGGCCTCAGTTCCCTCATCTGTACAATGGCGATGAAGACTGTGAGCCCGCTGTGGGGCAACCTGATCACCTTGTAACCTCCCCAGAGCTTAGAACAGTGCTTTGCACATAGTAAGTGCTTAATAAATGCCATTATAAATAAATAAAAAAGTGGGCAAGTCATTTAACTTCTCTGGGCCTCAGTTACCTCATCTGTAAAATGGAGATTAAGAGTGTGAGCCCCACATGGGACAACCTGATTACTTTGTAACTACCCCAGTGCTTAGAACAGTGTTTGGCACATAGTAAGTGCTTAACAAATACCATCGTTATTATCAACATTAAAATGCTCATGGGAGTACAACAGACTTAGTAGCAGAATCACTGCCCAGATGGAGTCGTGGAGACAGATGCTAAGATAAATTACAAATAGAAGGAAGTGATAAATATATTACCATACAGGAAGAGATGGGCACCAAGAACTAAGCTCTAGATATGTCCCATGCCATTTGGGGATCTTATTTAACATTTGTACCGAAAGATACGCGGGCCTCACGAAGATACAGCCTCTAAATACTCATGCTGAATGGGGAAGACATTCTTCTCCTTTTATGCATACCAGAATTAGGTTCTGGGAGAGACTCACTGAAGTGAATTTCCAAACACTTCTACACACAGTGGGAGGTAAACATATGGAATTCATTAACACAGGAAGTTATGCAGGCCAAAATACCGGTAGGTTTAAGAGGGGTTTGGATAGACTCATTGATGAGAGGCTGATAATGTGATGCCGGGGGAAAGCTAGGGAAGTAGAGAGAAGGGTTAGATAGTGCGGCCCTAATAATTAAGATATCGCCAAGGAGAATAGCCTTGTTGCTCCAAGCATCTGCTTGCCTCTGCCAAAGACAGTAGCAGGAACCGGTCTGATCGATGGTCTATACAGCACAGCATTACAAATCCTGGACTGGACAGTGTGAATAACAGTGATGTTTTGTATATCCTCATGAGTTTATTATGACTAAAACCAGTATTTTCTGGCAGCATGGCCTAGTGGAAAGAGCCTGGCCCTGATAGTCAGAGGACCTGGGTTCTCATAATATAATAATAATAATGGCATTTATTAAGCGCTTACTATGTGCAAAGCACTGTTCTAAGCGCTGGGGAGTTTACAAGGTGATCAGGTTGTCCCACGTGGGGCTCGCAGTCTTAATCCCCATTTTACAGATGAGGTAACTGAGGCCCAGAGAAGTTGTGACTTGCCCAAAGTCACGCAGCTGACAAGTGGCAGAGCCGGGATTTGAACCGATGACCTCTGACTCCAAAGGCCATGTTCTTGCCACTGAGCCATGCTGCTTCCCCTAACTCATCCCAGTTCCACCACTTGTCGGCTGTGTGACTTTGGGCAAGTCACTTAACTTCTCTCTGCCTCAGTTCCCTCAGCTGCAAAATGGGGATTCCATGCCTGTTCTCTCATACTTAGGCTGTGGGCCCCATGTGGGACTTGATTATCTTGTATTTAACCCAATACTTAGTACAGTGCTTGGCACATAGTAAGCATTTAACAAAGACGAGAATGATCACTCGTCTTTATTTTTATTATTATTATATTATATTATATATCATTATATTATATTATATAATATATAATGTATAAAATAATATATAATATATTATATTATTATATTATATTATATTATTATTATTATAATACACAGTTATTATTACTGGATAAAAGTCAGAGGCCATACCATGGTCAAATTCCAGAGCCAAGGCTGATTAGGGAAGCAGCATGGCTCAATGGAAAGAGCACGGGTTTGGGAGTCAGAGGTCATAGGTTCATATCCCGGCTCTGCCAATTGTCAGCTGCGTGACCTTGGGCAAGCCACTTAACTTCTCTGTGCCCCAGTTCCCTCATCTGTAAAATAGGGATTAAGACTGTGAGCCCCACGTTGGACAACCTGATCAGCTGGTATCCTCCCGAGCACTTAGAACAGTGCTTTGCACATCTTGAATGCTTAACAAATGCCATTATTATTATTATAAGATGTAAGACTATTGGACACCTTCTGTGGACTCATCACTTCCTTCATTCATTCAATCATATTTATTGAGCACTTACTGTGTGCAGAGCACTGTATTAAGTGCTTGGGAAGTACAAGTCAGCAACATATAGAGACGGTCCCTACCCAACAGTGGCATCTATGGAGGCATCAGATCAAGATTTCTGAGGCTGGCCCCCAAAAGAAAGGACCCTCATTAAGACCACGGAATGATAGAAAGGCAATATGTGAAATCCACTGCATTGTAGACATATTTAGTCAAAAATGCAAATAATGTGGTAGCGAAGATGTGCCTACGGGCATCACGGACACAGCTGTGTTGTGTTTGAACCCATTACTGTAGCAAATTGGACTCAGGTGTAGTGCTTTTAAAAAGGCCGAGTGATGCACAAGGAGAGCCATGCATCATCTTGCTGAAGTTGAGAAAGAGACTTCAGCTGGCTAAAGGTCTGTTGCCATCCTTGAGAGCCCAAACGTTTGTTCATTTTGGCTGCAGCCTTGAGGCTGTTGACACTGTGCAGCACCATTTGAAAATGTGGGTGAACTAGGGTTCTTTTCTGTATTTGATTTATGATAGAAATTAACAGAAGGTGGGAGAATAAAGCCAAGGGTATGGAGAACAGAAAAGAGTTAGTTGAGTGTGAATCAAGAGAGGCTGGTGCCGGGATTGGTCACTCCCTAAATTCACAGTCATCCACCTGGGAAATTTTGGAAGCAGTGTGGCCTAGAGAAAAGAGCACAGGAATTGGAGTTAGAAGCCTGGGTTCTAATCCTGACTCCACCACTTGCCTGCTGTGTGACCTTGGGTAAGCCACTTTACTTTTCTGTGCCTCAGTTCCCTCAGTGCTAAAATGGAAGTTAAATATGTGTTCCCCTTCTACTCAGACTGTGGGAATCTGACCTGCTCCTACTGAGAGCTCCCGTCCTCCAGGAGGCCTTCCCAGACTGAGCCCCCTTTTTCCTCTCCTCCCCTCCCACCCTACCTCCTTCCCGTCCCCACAGCACCTGTCTATATGTTTGTACAGATTTATTACTCTATTTTACTTGTGCATATTAACTATTCTATTTATTTTGTTAATGATGTGCATCTAGCTTTATTTCTATTTATTCTGATGACTTGACACCTGTCCACATGTCTTGTTGTCAGTCTCCCCCTTCTAGACTGTGAGCCCGTTGTTGGGTAGGAACCATCTTTATATGTTGCCGACTTGTACTTCCCAAGTGCTTAGTACAGTGATCTGCACACAGTAAGTGCTCAATAAATATGATTGAATGAATGAATGCTTAACTCACAATAAGCACTGAACAACTACCGCAATTATCATCATTATTATTAAGAATAACAATAATAGATTTAAATGGATAGTCCTCTTCAGCACTCTATTTGTGAACTGCCAATGAAAGTAATTTGATTTCTCTGCTTGGGTTGACTGACTGTTGCCAACTTGTACTTCCCAAGCGCTTAGTACAGTGCTCTGCACACAGTAAGTGCTCAATAAATACGATTGATTGAAGCCTATGCCATCTTCCTCCAACCCGGAGACTCTGTCTCCCTCTCACACTCCCAGATGGCTGATTGCAAACTCCCAGAGGGCAGGGATCACATTTACTAATCCTATTGTACTCCCCTAGATGTTTAGTACAGTACTCTGCTATTTATCGATTGCTTGGGAAATGACTCTTTCCAACATGCTGACCCAGTTTCCTAGGGAACAACCATTCATATGGTCTGTGGGAGTTTAAAGTGGGGCAGGGAGCTTTTAGGAAGGGAGCAAGGGTGAATGTTAGGCAGGCTCCTATGTGTTAGGACACCAGCAGAACACATTTTGGGACCATTTCAATCCTGCTTAGAAACTCTCTAGTCTTTTTGGAGACTTAGAGTTGAGCAAACCTGGGAGTTCAGCAACAGAAAGTAGGAGCATGGACAGGGGATTCAACAGAGAATCCGGGGGGCCTAGGGGCCTCCATCATTACAAGGAGCAATCAATCAATCAATCATATTTATTGAGCGCTTACTATGTGCAGAGCACTGTAATAAGCGCTTGGGAAGTACAAATTGGCAATATATATATATATATATATATATATATATATATATAATATATATGAAGGAGCAGATACCTTCATCCTAGTTTTTCCATTTCCCCCTTTTTATGGTATTTGTTAAGCACTTACTATGTGTCAGGTACTGTACCAAGAGCTGGTTTAGATACAAGTTTCATCTTCTAGACTGTGAGCCCGTTGTTGGGTAGGGACAGTCTCTATATGTTGCCAACTTGTACTTCCCAAGTACTTAGTACAGTGCTCTGCACACAGTAAGTGCTCAATAAATGTGATTGAATGAATGAATGAATCAAGTTGGACACAGTCCACGTCCTACATGGGGCTCGCAGTCTTAATCTCCATTTTACGGATGGGGTAACTGAGGCACAGAGAAGTGAATTGACTTGCCCAAGGTCACACAGCCGACAAGTATCAGAGCTGGGATTAGAACCAAGGTCCTTCGGACTTCCAGGCCTGTGCTCTATCCATTAGGCCACATCGCTTCTCTTTCCTTTCTTCTTTCTTCTAACTGCTTTATTTTGTTTTCTGTTTTGTTAAAGGATTAGAGCCCCTGGCAAATGGTGCAGCAGATGACCATCATCATCATCAATCGTATTTATTGAGCGCTTACTGTGTGCAGAGCACTGTACTAAGCGCTTATGGGAGGATATTTCCCTTTGCAACAATATGGAGTGCTGTTGGGAATACTGTGGGTTGGCACTGTTTTATGTGTTTCGATAATAAGAACTCTCTTTTCAAATGGACTTCAACCCTGTTGGAAGCTCACGTGGATGTAAATCTAGAAAAGATCACCTGCATCACTGTGAAAACTTGTGCCATGCCCGTTTTCTCAGGTGTTTAATAATGATAATAATGATAGCATTTAGTAAGTGCTTACTTTGTGCAAAGCACTGTTCTAAGTGCTGGGGAAGTTACAAGTTGATAAGGTTGTCCCACGGGGGGCTCACAGTCTTCATCCCCATTTTACAAATGAGGGAACTGAGGCCCAGAGAATTTAAGTGACTTGCCCAAAGTCACACAGCTGACAAGTGGCGGAGCCGGGATTTGAACCCCTGACCTCTGACTCCAAAGCCCGTGCTCTTTCCACTGAGCCATCCTGCTTCTCTTCGGTTCTGTAACAAAAATGAGTAGTACATATTATATGCTGAGAATCACTTTATTGTTTATTTAAAAGCAGGCTTCCCCAACATACTAGGCAGTATTTTTTTTTTTTTTTGAAAGTCACAATAGAGCATCCTAAGGAGAGGTTTTGTTTTCAACACGGGATTAATCATTCTGTAATGATCTGTTCTACCACAAATCGCAGCCATCATTTTCTCTTTTAGCATTCTCTGCATTTGCTCTCTTGCTCCTCTATGCGCAACGTTTTCCCCTTCCTTTTATACTATGGCCGTTCATTAATCCTTCAACGTCTTGATGGCTATTTTGCCATGTCAGTGTGGACCAACCACCTTGTGAGGTCTCATATCCTCACTGCGAGTCCTGACTGCCTATCCTACTGTTAGTCCTCAGGGGTAAACTCACTGGCCTTGATTGGAATTAATTTAGGGAGTGTGTGTTCAGATGAAAAGAAACTCATGAGAGAATTCCATAAGGGAACCAAGAAATGACACCAGCGCAGGATCATTTGGTGATTCAAGTTTCCCATTCTGGGCAGAAGAACATACAAGCGAACGCACCCTTGCCCTCTCTCTGGGATTCGTGAAGCGGGGAGGCTTCAAATTTTCCCAGACTCCAATTGAAATCCAATAGCATTCCCTCCAGAGTGAATTTCTTAAAGAAAAAACATCTCCCTAACAAGGGCCTTGGGGTTAGCTGAACCAGAGGGAGCCCACCAAGATAGCTGGCTCAATATCAGGCCAAAGAGTCTTAGTTCTACTTTCACCCGTTCCCCTCTCATTGAAGCCAGTGAAGGCTGCAGTGTCTTTTCATAGCTCTTGTAACGTTACCTCAGTGGAGTTAGGCAGTTAAGGATAGAGACGACAATAATAAAGAGTGAACGGCGTGGTTCTAGAGGGTGTGATGATAGAGATTGCTCCTTGGTGGCACAATTAGCTTGATTCCTTTTGCCATTCCCATGAGCTATTGTCTAGCCAGAGTCTGGGCACTGACGTGGATTAAAATTTAGTCAGTGCTAAGCGTTTGCCAGCTGGGTCAATTTCTGAACAGAAAACTGTCAAGTCTGCAAAGAGTTTCGACTCTGAGTGCTGAGAGCTCACCTCCTCCAGGAGGCCTTCCCAGACTGAGCCCCTTCTTTCCTCTCCCCCTCGTCCCCCTCTCCATCCCCCTGTCTTACCTCCTTCCCTTCCCCGCAGCACCTGTATATATGTATATATGGTTGTACATATTTATTACTCTATTAATTTATTTATTTATTTATTTTACTTGTACATTTCTATCCTACTTATTTTATTTTGTTGGTATGTTTGGTTCTGTTCTCTGTCTCCCCCTTTTAGACTGTGAGCCCACTGTTGGGTAGGGACTGTCGCTATGTGATGCCAATTTGTACTTCCCAAGCGCTTAGTACAGTGCTCTGCACATAGTAAGCGCTCAATAAATACGATTGATTGATTGATTGACTCATTGTATGAGTTTGGTCAAATAAAGAGAGGGAAAGAGGTCAAGTATGATCAGAGAGCCCTGAAGGTACCCAGACTAAATAATGAAGAGGTAAGGGAGTGGTAAGGTGACAGTGTTTTCTTGGAATTTTTTAAAATATTTTTTTAGTGTGGAAAGAACCTGGGCTTTGGAGTCAGGGGTCATGGATTCAAATCCCGGGTCCGCCAATTGTCAGCTGTGTGACTTTGGGCACGTCACTTAACTTCTCTGGGCCTCAGTTACCTCATCTGTAAAATGGGGATTAAAACTGTGAGCCCCTGTGGGACAACCTGATCACCTTGTAACCTCCCCGGCGCTTAGAACAGTACTTTGTACATAGTAAGTGCTTAATAAATGCCATCATTATTTAGTGCTTATTCTGTGTTAAACACTGTTCTAAGCGTTGGTGTAGGGACGAGTTAATTAGGTAAGACATAGTCCCTATCCCACATGGGGCTCACAGTCTAAATAGGAAGGAGAACAGGTATTTAATCCCCATTTTACAGTTGAGGAAACTGAGGCATGGGGAAGTGAAGTGACTTGCCCAAGGTCACACGGAAAGAAATTGGGAGGGCAGGATTAGAACCCAGGTCTTCTGACTCCCAAGCCCATGCTCTTTTGTAAATGAAGTTCTCCTGAAAAGTTTCCTGAAGCCCAGAGTTGTACTTTTCATTTTGAAAGAGCTGTTTATGATCTGCAGTGTACTCCCAAGCTCTTAGTAAAGTGCTCTGCACTGTGAGCCTGCTGTTGGGTAGGGACCGTCTCTATATGTTGCCAACTTGTACTTCCCAAGCGCTTAGTACAGTGCTCTGCACACAGTAAGTGCTCAATAAATGCAATTGAATGAATGAATGAACGAATAAGTGCTCAAGAACTACGATTGATCGATTGCATGTGTCTCAGTGAAAATCGACTTTCACTCAGTGATCTTTAGGAGCAAACCCTGAATGTCAAAGAACGCCAAACCTAGAACAAAACCTATCCACCCACAGTTTGGATGAATTTCCATGATGGATAGAGTCTAACTATCCCCTTGAAATATTTAACAGTACTCTGCTCCGGAGTGAGTTTTTCACAGAGCGTTAATTAATCAGTCCTGTTTATTGAACCTGTTGTTGGGTAAGGGACTGTCTCTATATGTTGCTGATTTGTACTTCCCAAGCGCTTAGTACAGTGCTCTGCACACAGTAAGTGCTCAATAAATGCAATTGAATGAATGAATGAACGAATAAGTGCTCAAGAACTACGATTGATCGATTGCATGTGTCTCAGTGAAAATCGACTTTCACTCAGTGATCTTTAGGAGCAAACCCTGAATGTCAAAGAACGCCAAACCTAGAACAAAACCTATCCATCCACAGTTTGGATGAATTTCCATGATGGATAGATTCTAACTATCCCCTTGAAATATTTAATAGTACTTTGCTCCTGAGTGAGTTTTTCACAGAGCGTTAATTAATCAGTCCTGTTTATTGAACCCGTTGTTGGGTAGGGACTGTCTCTATATGTTGCTGATTTGTACTTCCCAAGCGCTTAGTACAGTGCTCTGCACACAGTAAGCGCTCAATAAATACGATTGAATGAATGGATGAATTGAATGCTTACTTTGTACAGAGCACTGTTCTAAGCCCTTGGGAGAGTGCTAATAATCAGTCAATCAATCAATCATATTTATTGAGTGCTTACTGTGTGCAGAGCACTGTACTAAGCACTTGGGAAGTACAAGTTGGCAGCATATAGAGACGTTCCCTACCCAACAGTGGGCTCACAGTCTAGAAGGGGAAGACAGAGAACAAAACAAAACATATTAGCAAAATAAAATAAATAGAATAGACGTGTACAAGTAGAATAAATAGAGTAATAAACGCGAACAAACATATATACAGGTGCTGTGGGGAAGGGAAGGAGGTAAGGCAGAGGGGAAGGAGGGGCAGAGCACTAATAGAGTGCTAAGCATGTTTCCTGGATGCTACGATCCCCAAAAGAAATCCAAATTGAGAGTTGTGGTACCTCTCTCAGTAAAGCAGCACATGGATCCCCAACTCTATGGTTTTTGATGCCCCTGAAGCGTGTGGCAAGTCCAGAAAGAAATAGTTGGAGAACTGAATTTCAGAAACAACTTCAGGTAAATGCTGGGTCACCTTTGCTGTGAAACATAAATTGCAAACTGGCTCCGCCATCTAGTTGATAGGGGTTGATGGGTGTTAGGAGTGCAAGAAGTAAGCAGGTGTTAAAGGGCAATTCCTAGCTTTAATTTGTCACTGAATAATAATAATAATAATAACGATGGCATTTGTTAAGCGCTATGTGCAAAGCACTGTTCTATGTGCTGGGGGGATACAAGGTGATCAGGTTGTCCCATGTGGGGCTCACAGTCTTAATCCCCATTTTACAGATGAGGGAACAGAGGCCCAGAGAAGTTAAGTGACTTGCCTAAGGTCACACAGCAGACATGTGGGGGGAGCCGGGATTAGAACCCATGACCTCTGACTCCCAAGCCCGTGCTCTTTCCACTGAGTCACGCTGCTTGAATGGTACCTCTCCTTATTAGTCCAAACCATGTGGTTGGCCAAACCAGTGATTAAGACACCACAACAAGCAGGCTGATGTGGGATTTTTCAGTTCATTCCAAGCAGGCTGGGCCCTACTCCCCCAAGACAGGATATAGCTCATAATGCCTAGGTCTGAGGGAAAGAAAAAAAAACGAGAAAGAAAATCATTGTGGCCTATAAACATAACTAAGTAGTGGAACTCTCGACCAAAAAGCGATAAAAGGAGAAACACAAAGAAGCTTGAATTTCACTAGCAGCAGTTTAATGGCTATGATTGCCAGGAGGGCTAGTTTCTGGGTTTCCTTCCAACCCTATCCGGAGTCTGGGGTTATAGGGAGAGAGGAAAACCCTCCAGGAAAATACAAAACCAGACTCTCTGTCTTCACTTGCTGAAAGGTTCGGGGAGCCTGGATGCTGTAGTCTTTTAGAGAAGCGGCATGGCCCAGTGGATAGACTGTGGGTCAGGAGATCATGGATTCTAATTCTGCTTCTTTCACTTGTCTGTTGCGTGACCTTGGGCAAATCACTTCACTTCTCCGCGCTTCACTTACCTCATCTGTAAAATGGGGATTAAGACTATGAGCCCCATGAGGGACAGGGACTCTGTCCAACCCAACTTGCTTGTATCTACCCTAGCGCTTAGTTCAGTGCCTGGCACATAGTAAGCACTTAACAAAAGCCATTTAGGGTCACTTCAAAACTGCCACAGGGTTGTCTTTTTTATGGGCATGTTGGGAAGAAGACCGTCCTGTCTCTATTGCTGAATTGTACTTTCCAAGTGCTTAATACAGTGCTCTGCACACAGTAGACACTCAATAAATACGATTGAATGATTGAATAAATGACTTTCTAAACAGTTTTCCTTTTTACAGCCTCATGTCCAGCCTAATTACCTTACACCTATCCCAGTGCTTAGTACTGAAGCACTGAGAAGCAGCGTGGCCCAGTGGAAAGAGTGAGGGCTTGGGAATCACAGGTCATGGGTTCTAATCCCACCTCTGCCACTTGTCAGCCATGTGACCTTGGGCAAGTCACTTAACTTCTCTGGGCCTCAGTTTCCTCATCTGTAAAATGGGGATGAAAACTGTGAGCCCCATGTGGGACAACCTGATTACCTTGTATCTGCCCCAGCACATAGAACAGTGCTTGGCACATAGTAAGTGCTCAACACATACCAAAATTAATAGTGTTATTACAGTGCATGGCCCACAGTAAGTATTTAACAATATAAATAATAATTATTATTATTATAATAAATCCTGTTGGGTATTGGTTCATAAGCAGTATACATAAATATGTGATGCATCAACCTAACAGACTCTTCTGTTTAAGTCAATTTTCTATGGATAGAGAACATGTAAATTACAAAGGACTTATTTAAATGCCTCATTAGTCCCAGGAAGACAACCAAAGAGCATTAGTATCAAAATAAAAAGAAATGCAAAGCAAATCTAGATAAAGTGCAGATAAATCGCATTACATTGTGAGGGGTATGTTTGGGGTTAGAACTTGAAAAATTGGACCAAAAGCAACCCACTTCTTCAGTGCTTAAATACCGGATCTTCATCACTAAAAGCAAGTCCTAAAGGCAGAGTTGGGAAAAGGAGAAAGACAGGAATTTTTACAAAAACTTATTAGCCCACATTCTACATAGCATTTCTAGTAAATGGGAAATATGACCACATTTACATTGAGGAATTTGCTTGAGCTACTCTGAAAGAACATAGTTTAGCTGAAATGATAAGGAGTCTACACTAATGTTCAATGTGACATGAGAAATGCAGATAACAGAAAAACCACCAAACTTTCTGGAACCAGTGAGGCTTAAGATTTTGCATCAGCTAAATAGCCAAACCAGTTTCTGGCAACAAATTTTTCCTCAAAAATACAACTTTGTCAATGGCTAAGAAATTTCGGCCTCTTGACGGCTACAGGAATAATGGCAACTTTCATAGTAATTCCATTTACACATGTGTATATGCATTTCTTCCTTTTGATTTTGAGAGAGGTTAATAGGTAACATTGGTGAAACTCCTGAAGAAGTTGATGTGTGTCTTACAGGGTAGCCAGTAGAAGTATGGAGACTTCTACAGCCCTAGTTGGTTTGTTCTTGTATTAATTCATTCATTCCTTCAATTGTATTTATTGAGTGCTTACTATGTGCAGAGCACTGTACTAAGCGCTTGGGAAGTACAAGTTGGCAACATATAGAGACGTCCCCTACCCAACAACGGACTCACAGTGTAGAAAGGGGAGACGGACAACAAAACAGAACATGTGGACAGGTGTCAAGTCATCAGAATAAATAGAAGTAAAGCTAGATGCACATCATTAACAAAATAGAGTATTTGTTAAGCACTTACTACATCATCAAGCATTGTTATGAGTGCTGGGATAGATAGAAATTAATCAGTTTGGACACAGTCCCTGTCCTGCACAGGGTTCACAGTCAAAGTAGGAGGCAAACAGTCTTGAAATCCCCATTTTACTTTTGAGGAAACTGAGGCACAGAGAAGTCGACTGCCCAATGTCACACAGTAAGCAATTGGCAGAGCTGGGATTAGAACCCAGTTCCTCTGACTTCCAAATTCATGCCCTTTCCATTCGCCATCTCTTTGTACCTTCTTTCTATTTGTGCGTGCTGTCCTGTATACTTTCATCTTGGTGTAGAGCATAATGCCCTAATATTCCCATATTATGCCTGTCACCTTGTAAATAACTGGTCATATTATTCTGTTTCTTTACATGTTTGTCTATCAGTTCGCCGCTGGATAAAGTACTATCCGGCTAGTAGAATTTGGTGACAGGCTTGGGTTCTGTGTTTCCGATGAAAGCCAAGTCTGGTTTGTAAAATTTCCTGGGAGGGAGCTGGTTATCTTCAAAGATTCTGTCACTCTGTAGCACTGTGCAAGATCATAATTATTTGCATAACTTAGTGGTAGTTGCAGCATGTATTCTTGGATACGTGCCTCAGAGTTCAGTCATCTGCAAACGGCAGTTCCCGAGGCACCGTCTCAAGGATTTTCGAGGAGCCAGTTGAGTGGGAAGAGTTTTCCAGTGGATCGGAAGTGATATTTGGTTCCAGCTTGCAGTTGTCTCCCCCTAAATCCTCAGCCTTTCAGCGGGTTTTACAGGATAAGAGCCTCACAGACAGCCCTGCTTCACCCGGCTGGTGAAATCTGTGTTAACACGAAATAAACAAAAACTTCATCCTGACGGCAAGGCTGAAAGTGTTTTCGTGCAGAGAAGCCTCAATTCGGACTTGAATAATGATCAAAATTGTGGGTTTTTTAGTGCTTTCTGTTCCAAGCACAGTAATAATAATAATAATAATGGTACTTGTTAAACACTTACCATGTGCTGTTCTAAACGCCAAGGTAGATGCAAAGTTAATCAGGTTGGACACAGTCCCTGTCCCACTTAGGGCTTATTCTCTTATTCCCATTTTTCAAACAAGGTAACTGTGGCACAGAGAAGTGAAGCAACTTGCCCAAGATCACAGAGCAGACATGGGGCAGAGCTAGGATTAGAACCTAGGTTCTTCTGACTCCCAGTCAATCAATCAATCAATCAGCCATATTTATTGAGCACTTATTGTGTGCAGAGCACTGTACTAAGTGCCTGGGAACTACACATTGGCAACATATAGAGACAGTCCCTACCCAACAGTGGGCTCAGTCCTGTGCTCTATTGACTAAGCGTACAATATAATCAGGTTGAACAGCTCCTGTCCTCATATAGGGTTCAAAGAAGGAAGGCCAATAGGTATATACTTCTTATTTTACAGGTGAAAGAACTGAGGCACAGAAAAGTTGTGACTTGTTGAAGATTATTCAGTAGGCAAATGGCAGAACCAGTGATTAGAACTCAGGTTCTCTGTCTTTCAGCCTGGAAGGAAGTTTATGAGTTTCCCAAGACTACACATAATAATAATAATAATAATAGTATTTGTTAAGCACTTACAATGTGCAAAGCACTGTTCTAAGCACTGGGGGGATACAAGGTGATCAGGTTGCCCCACGGGGGGCTCACAGTCTCCATCCCCATTTTACAGATGAGGGAACTGAGGCCCAGAGAAGTTGTGACTTGCCCAAAGTCACACAGCTGACAATTGACAGACCTGGGACTTGAACCCATGTCCTCTGACTCCAAAGCCCGGGCTCTTTCCGCTGAGGCATGCTACACATCTGTATAACATGAGAATTGTAACACCTATCAAACACTTACCTATAAAAACAATCAATCCATCAAGCCATGGCATTTGCTGAATGCTTGCAGTGTGGGGGGCACTGTACTAAGCACTTGGGAGGAGACACTATAAAAGAATCTGTAGATATGACCTACCTTGCTTTCTGTGATAAAGT
Source organism: Tachyglossus aculeatus (assembly GCF_015852505.1). Lineage (NCBI taxonomy): Eukaryota > Metazoa > Chordata > Mammalia > Monotremata > Tachyglossidae > Tachyglossus > Tachyglossus aculeatus. Next base: position 3,222,593 of record NC_052101.1, read on the forward strand.
GAAGATCAGAGTGTTTAAGGATGATTTGGAGTAGGGAAAATATGAAAGTACTTCAGGGGTACAGCCCCAAGCGCAAAAGCCGATGCGGAAGGGAGGGTGAATAGGTGTGAAAAGAGGGGTTAGGCAGGGAAGCTCTTTTGGAGGACGTACAATTTTAGTAAGGCTTTGAAGATGGGGAGAGTTTTGGTCTGTTGGAGAAAGATGTTGTGAAGACATAATGAAATAATCTCAAAGCTCTTTGAAAAAAATGAAGAGTGCTATCTGAATTCTAGGTATTACTGCCTTTACCAATATAACGGCCTTAATATTGCTTTCAATTCTTTTCCCCTATCTTCTTTCATGCTGCATAGATCATATCTGCTGTATTCATTCATTCAATCACATTTATTGAGCGCTTATGTGTACACCACACTGTACTAAGTGCTTGGGAAGTACAAGTTGGCAACTTATAGAGACAGTCCCTACCCAACAACGGGCTCACAGTCTAGAAGGTGGAGACAGACAACAAAACAAAACATGTGGACAGGTGTCAAGTCATCAGAACAAATAGAATTAAAGCTAAATGCACATCATTAACAAAATTAATAGAATAGTAAATAAGTACAAGTAAAATAAAGGAGAAGGAAGGTGAGGTAGGTGGTTGATGGAGAGCCTTGAAGCCGAAAGTGAGGAGTTTTTGCTTGATGCGTAGGTTGACAGGCAGCCACTGGAGATTTCTGAGGAGGGGAATAACGTGTCCAGAGCGTTTTTTCACAAAGATGATCCAGGCAGCAGCGTGAAGTATAGACTGAAATAGGGAGAGACAGGAGGATAGGAGATCAGAGAGGAGGCTGATGCAGTAATCCAGTCGGGATAAGATGAGAGATTGAACCAGCAAGGTAGTGTTGAAGGTCCATTGGAATTCAGGTAATGAACAGTTGACCCTTGAGAAGGCCCTTTTGCTAAAATCTCAGCAGCAATGAAACACAGGTGGATGCCCTGTTTTCTCCACATTCGATTCTTCTAGGAGATGGTCATTATGAGTGCATGTCTGAAGTCTTGTGCCATTACATCAGAGATCCATATGTTGAGGCAAAGTTAGTGCAGTTGCAGATTTCTGCAGGGTTGTCAGCAGATCCAGGTGCTTTTTCCATTTTCATGGCTTTGACTAAGTAAGGTACTTCAACCTACTCGTCCCTCACTCTCATCTGTCTTGCCTTTGACATCTTGCTCACACCCTCCCTCCCTTCTGGAACTCCACCTCCAGCTTCATATTCTGCAGAACACCACTCTTCCCATCTTCAAAGTGCTTCTGAAATCACATCTTCTCCAGCAGGCCTTGTCTAATTCATCCCTCATCTCCCTCACCTTATTTGCCCCCAAACATCACTCCAGCCCATCTGTGTCACCTAAGCACTTGGATATTCATCCCACAGCTCTTATGTGCAGATCTTTAAACCCAAAGGATTCCTACTTTTAATTTATCTTAGTGTCTGTGTGTCTCTCTATGTGCCTTATGTTGAAGGGTTTTACCGTTTGTTCTAATGCAACATCTTGAATTTGCAGATGAAAAATTGAAGACGGCAAACCCTAAAAATGTCTTACTTGGGCTCACATGTAGCTGAATGGTTCTATTGGGTTTCAATCAAGGACTACCAAGATCTATTATTTCTTTTTAACATAGCCTGGCATGTATGGTAAGTTTCCATTTAAAAGAAAAATCATCTCACACATTCATGGACAAAGAACCTTGCAAAATTCAAAATTTGAGAATCTTTCAGAGCATGTTCCCTCACGCTGAAGCATTTTTGCACAGCCATGGAAAAGCAATCTCATTTGGGAAAGGGACTCTGATTGCAACCGCTTATGTCCATGTAATGGTTTTATAATTGGATTCAGGATTCCATCTGGAAAGCAGGAATAGGAAGTGGGGAAAAATAAGTTCCCGAGTATTTCTTTTTGGGGGATCATTGAGAAGCAAGCCACACTGAAACAAGAAAGAGGTGGAAATTGGTGTCCTTAATTTGGAAGAAAACTAGCAACCCAATATTTAGAAATCATTCTCAAAAATAAAACCATCTATGATTATGTTGGAAAGGCTAGAAACCTGAACATTCTTAGGCTGATCATTAATATAATTTCTTGTTTCAGATGGTTCTAGGCTATTTTATTTGCCTTAACTAAATTATATTGTGAATAGGAGTCAAGCTAGCCTTGGCAATAAATGGAATATGGCAATTCCATTTACTTCTCTGGCAGGAACCCAATAACTTTTCGTTTTCCTTTTTTTTTTCCATTCTGCAGAGAGCTGGGATCTAGCACATACAAAAAAGTCATGCCTTTTTGCTTTGACAATTTTAATGATTTTAACTTGGTTAATTTCAACATGATGTGCACACATCTTCTCAATACTGAGACAAAAGTTGTGATTAATTGAAGTAAAAAAATCAATGAGACTATTTCCCCCCCCCCCCACTCCTGCAGTGTTTTGCACTCACAAAAAAGTCCTGGAGGTGTTAATTTCCATATTTAAGCTAAGGGGATTGAGGAGAGGAAAAGGCTGAGGTTGAATTAAGTGCTTCTAATCTTCGCAGTCCTGAACACCACAGTGGAGACAAGAAACATCTGGGGTGGATGTGGGGCAGCTCAGCCATTTATCATAGTAACCGATCAACTGATCATTCATTTGGTGTGTTCCTCAGGGAAAAATCCTCTGAAAACACATTGTAATTTTCAATCCTTAACATTTATTGAGCAGCACCTATTGTGCACAGACAACTGTACTAAGCACTGGGGAAAGCACAATAGAGTTAGTAATCCATCAATCTAATATTGGATTGATCCAATCAATCCAATCAATCAATCACATATACTTAGCACTTGCTGTGTTCAGAGTATTATATTAAGCACTTGGGGAAGTATGCTATAACTGAGTTGGTAGACATGCTCCCTGGACACAAGAAGCTAACAGTTTTGCGAGGAAAATGCACATTAATATAAATGAATAAATAAATAATGGATGTGTCCATTAGTGCTGTGGGGCTGAGAGAAGGTGAATATAGGATGCAAATCCAAGTGCAAGGGCAACACAGAAGGGAGTGAGAGAAGAGGAAATGAGGGCTTAGTCAGGGAAGGCCCCTTGGAGGAGATGTGCCTTCAGTAAGGCTTTGAATGATGATGGCATTTGTTAGGCGCTTACTATGTGCAAAGCACTATTCTAAGCTCTGGGGAGTTTACAAGGTGATCAGGTTGTCCCAAGTGGGGCTCACAGTCTTCATCCCCATTTTACAGTTAAGGTAACTGAGGCACAGAGAAGTTAAGTGACTTGCCCAAAATCACAGAGCTGACAAGTGGCAGAGCCGGGATTTGAACCCATGACCTCTGACTCCAAAGCCCGGGCTCTTTCCACTGAGCGGGGAGAGTCATTGTCAGTTGGATGTGAAGAGGGAAGGCATTCCAAGAAAGAGGAAAGACATGGGTGAGGGGTCAGTGGTTAGATAGACAAGATAGACTAGATGGAGGTACAGTGTGTAGGTTGACATGAGAGGAGCGAAGTGAGGAACTCAGGGAGATGAGGTAGGAGAGGTAAGGTAATTGAGTGTTATAAAGCCTATGGTAAGGAGTTTCTATTTGTAGAGGTGGATAGGCAACCAATAGGTGTTCTTGAGGATTGGGGAAACATGGCCCGAATGGTTTTGAAGAAAACAGATCCAGGCATTAGAGTAAAATATGGACTAAAGCAGGGAGAGACAGCAAGGAGGTCAGCAAGGAGGCTGATTGAGTAATTAGGGTGAAATAAGATAAGTGCTTGTAGTAGCATGATAGCAGTTTGGATGTAGAGGAAAGGGTGGATTTTAGTTAGGGGACAAGACGCCTGCTCTCAGGGAACTTACACTCTTCAAGAACCTCCGCTGAATCAAAAAGAAACTCCTTACCATTGGCTTTAAAACCATCACCTTGTCTCCTTTCATTCATTCATTCAGTCGTATCTATTGAGCACTTACTGTGTGCAGAGCACTGTACTAAGCGCTTGGGAAGTACAAGTCGGCAACATATAGAGACAGTCCCTACCCAACAATGGGCTCACAGTCTAGAACGGGGAGACAGACAACAGAACAAAACATGTAGACAGGTGTTCTATCCTTCTATTTTACCTCCCAGATTTCCTATGATAACCCAACCCCCACACTTCTCTATCCTAAAGCCTGTATATATGTATATATGTTTGTACATATTTATTACTCTATTCATTTTACTTGTTCATATCTATTCTATTTTATTTTGTTAATATGTTTGGTTTTGTTCTCTGTCTCCCCCTTCTAGACTGTGAGCCCACTGTTGGGTAGGGACTGTCTCTATATGTTGCCAACTTGTACTTCCCAAGTGCTTAGTACAGTGCTCTGCACACAGTTAGTGCTCAAAAAATACAATTGATTGATTGATAAAGCCAACCTATTCACTGATGGAGATTGAGATTGACTGGTGATTAAGGTCAATGTACCTTGATTCATTCATTCATTCAATCATATTTATTGAGCACTTACTGTGTGCAGAGTACTGTACTAAGTGCTTGGGAAGTACAAGTTGGCAACATATACAGATGGTCCCTACTTAACAACGGGCTCACTTCATCTCATCTACCTCACCATCAACCCTGTGCCCACATCCTGCCTCTGGCACTGAATTCCCTCCCCCTTCAGATCTGACAGATGATCACTTTCCCCATCTTGCCCCACTAAACTCTCATTTCTTCTTTACCCTTCCCTTCGGGTCACCCTTGCACTTCATCCCTTTCTTCTCCCCAATCCTCAGTTTGACAGCACTTATTTACATAGTCATACATTATGTATTTCTATTAATGTCTGTCTCCCTTCTAGTCCGTCAACTTCTTGGGAGCCGGGTATGTATCTGTCAACTCTGTTATACTGTACTATCAATCAATCAATCATTCATATCTATTGAGTCCTTACTGCATGCAGAACACTATACTAAGCACTTGGGAGAGCACAGTAGAACAATATAACAGACACATTCTCTGCCCCAAAGGAGCTTTCCTAAGGCTTAGTACAGTGCCCTGCACATAGTAAACGTTCAATAAATATGATTGATTGATTACAAAAATCCAGAGAGGGAGATAAGCACTAACATCATTTACAGAAGAAGAGGAAGGAAAGTTAATAGATATATAAGATAACACTTGAATGATTAGATATGTACATAAGTGTATAGTTGGTGCAAAATGCTGAGGCAGCTATTCTGGAAGATATAACCTGGAAGATAATGGAAAGATGAACTCATACACGAGTAAGTAGTTAAATAGTGAAACAACGTGACTTCATGGGAAGTGCAAGGGCTTGGAAGTTAGAGGACCTGAGTTCTAATTCTGGCCCCCAGAAATTGTCTGCTGTGTTTCCTTGGGCAAGCCACTTCACTTCTCTCTAAATCAGTTCTTTTATTTTTAAAATGGGGATTCAATAGCTGCTTTCCTTCCTACTCAGACTGTGAGCCCCACGTGGAACCTATCTTTTATGTCCCCCAGTGCTTAGTACAGTGCTTGGTACAAAGTAAGCTCTTAACAAATATCGTAATTACTATAGCAGAGTATGTGAGATGATGTTCGAAAGTGCTGAGGGTGGTTGGGAGGGGGTAATCCATGAGGCATTGGGTTGGGAGGATATAACTTGGGAAGAAGAACTATTAAGTGGGATTTCAGAAGGGCTTTGAAGAAGAAAAGAGCTGTGGTCCCCCAGATGTGAAAAGGCAATAAGTTGGGGAGGGAGGAAGGTTGCAGACAAAAGGTCAGTGGCAGAAGAGATGAAAATGAGTCATGAGAAGCAGAATGGTATGGGCCTTAGAGTCAGAAGGATCTGGGTTCTTATCCTAGCCCCACCACATGTTTGCTGTGTGATCTTACGCAAGTCACTTCACTTCCGGTGCCTCAGTTCCCTCATCTGTAAAATGAGAATTAAGAGTTTGAGCCCCATGTAGGACATGGACTGTGTCCCACCTAATTAGCTTAGAGAAGCAGCGTGGCTTAATGGAAAAAGCATGGGTTTGGGAGTCAGAGGTAGTGGGTTCTAATCACGGCTCCGCCGCTTGTCAGCTGTGTGACTTTGGGCAAGTCACTTAACTTCTCTGTGCCTCAGTTACCCAATCTGTAAAATGGGGACCAATACTGTGAGCCCCATGTGGGACAACCTGACTACCGTATATCTACTCCAGTGCTTAGAACAGTGCTTGGCACATAATAATAATAATAATAATAATAATGGCATTTATTAAGTGCTTACTATGTATAAAGCACTGTTCTAAGTGCTGGGGAGTTTACACTGTGATCAGGTTGTCCCACGGGGCGCTCACAGTCTTAATCCCCATTTTACAGATGAGGTAACTGAGGCATAGAGAAGTGAAGTGACTTGCCCAAAGTCACACAGCTGACAAGTGGCAGAGCCAGGATTTGAACCGATGACGTCTGACTCCAAAGCCTGTGCTCTTTCCACTGAGCCACGCTACTTCCCCATGCTTAACAAATACATTAATTTTCTAGACTGTGAGCCCATTGTTGGGTAGGGACCATTACTATATGTTGCCGATTTGTACTTCCCAAGTGCTTAGTACAATGCTCTGCACACAGTAAGCACTCAATAAATACCATTGAATGAATGAATCTACCCCAATACTTAGTGCAGCGTCTGGCATATGGACCTTAACAAATACCATAAAAAGAAAACAAAAAGCAATGCAGAGATTAGTTTATAGAAATTAAAAGAATGACCTAGTGTGTAGTGGGAGGAGAGAGTAGGTCAGAGGAATAGTTCTTGACTGAGTGCCAAATGGTCAGCAACTTCGGGTTGATATGGTGAGGAATGGTCAATATTGAAGCTTTCCCAAAACGATTAGACTTGTTCCAAATGACACTTTAGGAAAAAAAACTATTCCTTGCAGCAAACTGAGGTGTTGACTGGAGAGGGTATAGATTGGAAGCGGATAGACCAGTGAAGAGGCCAATAGAGTAATTCATTCATTTATTCAAATGATCGTATTTATTGAGTGCTTACCGTGTGCCAAGCACTGTAATAAGTGCTTTGGAAAGTACTATACAACAATAAACAGACACATTCTCTGCCCACAACAAGATTATAGTGTAGAGAGGGAAGAGTAATCTGTTCACTTGATACCTATTTTCATTCATTCATTCATTCATATTTATTGAGTACTTACTGTGTGCAGAGCACTGTACTAAGCACTTGGGAAGTACGAGTTTGCAACGTATAGAGATGGTCCCTACACAACAATGGGCTTACAGTCTAGAAGGGGGAGACAGACAACACTGTAGTCCTCTAGACTGTAAGCTCACTATGGGCAGGAACATGTCTACCGACTCTGCTATATTGTACTTTCCCAAGTGCTTAGTACAGTGCTCTGCACACAGTAAGTCCTCAATTCATTCATTCATTCAATTGTATTTATTGAGCACTTACTGTGTGCAGAGCACTGTACTAAGCGCTTGGGGAGTACTAGTTGGCAACATATAGAGACGGTCCCTACCCAACAACGGGCTCACAGTCTAGAAGGGGGAAGGAGGAAGGGGAAATAAATAAATATGATTGCTTGATTGATCGATTTCAGAGCAATTTATCTGAGGTGGCTATCCTTTTCAGTGTTCTCCTATCCATTTTACCCTTTTGTCTTCAACACCATGCTCTGTACACTGACTCTCCAGTTCGTTGGGGCAAGGGAGTGACAAAGGTGGCAGTTATCCTGATAAACAGCACCGTCAGTCCCTTCTTTCTTTGGTTCTAGCCTTGCTGGGGTGGAAGATGTTTTTAGATGAGCAGGGGGGGAGAGGTGGAATCCAATTTGAGAATGATCAAGGAGATATTTGAGCCAGCGAAGAAGGGTAACAGCATGGGTTTAGGGAAAGTTCTGGTTGAATGATCTCTTGTTGTTTAACTACACATTTAACATTTCCTTCCCAAATGATTTCAGTGAGTCACTTCACTTCTCTGGGCCTCAGTTCCCTCATCTGAAAAATGGGGATGAAGACTGTGAGCCCCCCGTGGGACAACCTGATCACCTTGTAACCTCCCCAGAGCTTAGAACAGTGCTTTGCACATAGTAAGCGCTTAATAAATGCCATTATTATCATTATTATTTCAGCATTTGAAAAAGCTGCATAAACTCCTTGCATTAAGAATGAAGCAGACAAATGGCAGAGGTGGGAAATAAGGCTCAGCAGGGTGGAGAATTATTGGAGAAGGATATCGGGTCGGAAAATCAGTCACTTTCCCAAGATGCTCACACATTTCAAACCAAAGAAGCTCACATGCTTAGGACTCATTTGGATAAAAGGAGGAAAATCGGGAGGCCAAAGCCAAAAATAGGATTAATAAGTATTCTAATAAAAGCAACAGTTGTGGTATTTGCAAAGTGCTTACTTTATGCCGATATCAGTGATCTGTCCTCCCCTCTAGCCTGGAAGCTTGTCATAAGCAGGGAATGTGTCCATTTATTGTTATATTTTACTCTCCCAAGAGTTTAATACAGTGCTCTCCACACAGTAACCACTCAATAAATGTAATTGACTGACTGTAGATAGAAGATATTCAGGTTCGATGCTGTCTCTTTCTCATACAAGGCTAATAATCTAAAGGCCAGGAAGAACAGGTGTCTTATCTCCAATAATCCTAGTAAAGAAACTGAGTCACAGTAAGCTCCCTGTGTTCAGTGACCATGTCTACTGACTATTATATTTTACTCTGTGAAGCACTCAGTATAGTGCTCTGCCCGCAGTAAGTGCTCAATAAAGAAATACCATTGTTTGATTGACCCGTTCATTCATTCAATCGTATTTATTGAGCGCTTACTGTGTGCAAAGCACTGTACTAAGTGCTTGGGAAGTACAAGTTGGCAACATATAGAGACGGTCCCTACCCAACAGTGGGCTCACAGTCCAGAAGTTGTGAGCAGTTAAGTGACTTGCCCAGGGTCACACAGCAGGGAAGTGGTGACTACAACTCAGGTGTCTTGATTCCCAGGCTCATGCTCTTTTCAGTGGGCCAGGCTGCTTCTGAAATGAGACAGCCTTCAAATAAGACTAATACAACAAAGCTCCTTTGATGGGAAATTTCTCCTGGAGTCGATGAGTTGTAAATACACCAACAGTTGACTAACTGACGTATTGACCCCATCTCAGCTGCGCATGGTGGTATTTCCTTTAATGTTATGGTTCCCTAACAGGACCTAGGGTTGCTTCCTTTGTAAAATATTGATTGAAAACCAGCCTTCAGGGCAAAGCGGGAGGAAATTAGGTTGGCGATTTCCCATGCTTTCTCCTTCGTTCTGGCTTTCTGTGCAGCGTCTGTGGGCTGAGGTTTGGGGTGGGACCAGATGTGACCACAGCCCTACTGCTCGGGCTAGAAGCCCACATTCTTGCCAATGGTCCACCTGGCCAGAAACTCTAAAAATGCAGCACTAACAAAGCAGAAGTCACGACCACCTTTGACAAGGCAACTGTTTCCCCAATCGGACAGAATAAGGACTTCAAATTCTGGCTTCCTGGAGGGAATTCATTCATTCACTCATTCAATCGTATTTATTGAGCACTTACTGTGTGCAGAACACTGTACTAAGCACTTGGAAAGTACAATTCAGCAATAGAGACAATCTCTGCCCTCAGTTAGGAGCTTTGACTTGAAGATAAGCATTATACCCATCACCAGCCTAGAGTCGGGGTAAAAGCACCGGCTTGAGATTCGGAGGTCGTGGTTTCTAATCCTGGCTTTGCCACTTGTCTGCTGTGTGACCTTGGGCAAGTCACTTAACTTCTCCAGGCCTGTTACCTCATCTGTAAAATAGGGATTTAGACTGTGAGCCCCATGTGTGTCAGGGACTGTTTCCTACCTGATTACCTTGTATCTACTTGGGGACCTAGAACATTCATTCAGTCGTATTTATTCAGTGCTTTCTGTGTGCTTAACAAATATAATTATTATAATTGATGATTATTAATTATAATGAATAGCAAATCACCTTGCTGACTGAGTCATTCTAAATATGATCTGCTTAGGTCGTATCTACCCAGAGATTAGTATAGTGCTTGGCACATGATAAGCAACTAGGAGAATACCACAGATATTATTAATAGAAGTAGAATAGTAAAATGGTAGAAACATCATGGCCTAGAGTTCTAAGGTCTGACACCAAGATTTGCCATCTTTGTGTCCTTAAACTAATCACTTTACTTCTACATACCTCAGTTTGCCCATATACAAAAAGATTATGTACCTGTTTTCCCTCCTACCCTTGGACTGTCAGCTCTCTGTGGGACAGGGACTGCGTTTAATCTGATTATATTATTCATTCAATTGTATTTATTGAACGCTTACTATATTATACTCATCACAGTGCTTAACACTGCACCTGCTACATAGTAACTAAAATCGGGAACAACTAATACACAGTAGAAAGTCTACAGAATGACAGTGCAACATACACTTCAGAATGTGTGTATGTATTTCCTATTGTGTGTGAAGAGCAATGAGACTTTATGAAAAACCTTTTTTTTTAAGTGACAGGTATTACTTCATGAAATCTTTTAGAACATCTTCTGCATGCCAAGAAATTGTCATTCCCATTCATCGCAGTTTACTTCCACTGAATTTATGATTCTAAGTCTAGGCTGTTGGCAATTAGTCTCACTTTACAAATAATTATAATAGCAAATGTTAACTTTATAAATAATAATGATAATAAAATAATCATAATTGTGGTATTAATCAATCAATCAGTGGTATTTGTGAGCACTTACTATATGCAGAGCACTATTCTAAGCACTTGGAAGAGTACACTACAAGATAATTAGCAGACATCTTCCCTGCCCATAATGAGTTAACAGTCTGGAGGGGGAGACAGACATTGATGTGAAGAAATAATTTGCAATAAATAATTTGAAGATTTGCATATAAGTGCTGTGGGATTGGGGATGGAGAAAATGGGCTTCCCATTCTAGAAGGGGGGAAAATGTGTACTCAATCCCTATTTTTTAATAATAATAATAATAATGATGGCATTTGTTAAGCACTTACTATGTGCGAAGCACTGTTCTAAGCACTGGGGGGGGGGGCGATGCAAGATGATCAGGTTGTCCCACGTGGGGCTCACAGTCTTAATCCCTATTTTACAGATGAGGTAACCGAGTCACAGAGAAGTGAAGTGACTTGCCCAAAGTCACACAGCTGACAAATGGCAGAGTCAAGATTAGAACCCATGACCTCTGACTCCCAAGCCTGTGCTCTTTCCACTGAGCCACACCGCTTCTCTCACATGTCCTCAGAACTTCAGGACACATCTACCTGGATGTCCCGCTGTCACTTCAAATTTAACATGGCCAAATTTGAACTGCTCATCCTCCCTCCCAAACACTTTCCAGTCAGTGTAGACAACACCATCTTCTGTCTCACAAGCCTGCAAACTTGACATTATCATTGGTCACCCTCGCCTTCAACCCACATTATTAGTGAGTCACTAAACCTTGTCAATTTTATCTCCAGATCTCCAGGATTTCTCCTTCTTCCCTAGCCATACTCCACTTCCCCATTTCATATATGAGGAAACTGAGGCATAGAGAAATTAAGCCATTTATTCAGAGTTTTACAGCAGGGAGGTGAAACAGCATGGCATAGTGGATAGAGCCCGGGCCTGGTGAACCCGTTGTTGGGTATGGACCGTCTATATATGTTGCCGACTTGTACTTCCCAAGCGCTTAGTCCAGTGCTCTGCACCCAGTAAGCGCTCAGTAAATACGATTGAATGAATGAATGAATGAATGGGTTCTAATCCTGGTTCCACCACTTGTCTGCCTGGTGGCATCAGCACGGCTACAGGGACGCAATAAAGAGCGTTTTCCCTTCCCGCTCCTCCCCTATGTCCTGTTGTTGCCCAGGGAGGGTCCCAGGTCAGCCTCCAGAGGTCAAGGGGTTGGATCAGCAGCGGGAAGCCTCCCATTAAATCCCCTATAATGAGGCCTCACCCTGCACTGACCTCCAACTAACACCCCTCACTCCTTCCGCTCTGAATAGAGACAAAAAGTCCTATTATTTAATCCCATTGACAATTAGCCAATTAATGCAGTAGTAGATTTTTGCTTTGGTAGGGAAAGAGCACTCTGCTAGCTAATGGATAGTGTCATACACTTAAAAGGCCATGCTTTGTTGTATTGTCTAGCTTGGTTGTATTGTCTAGCATTCAGTTAGTCTTTGATATTTATTGAGTGCATATTAATAATGATGGTGTTTAAGTGCTTACTATGTGCCAAGCACTGTTCGAACCACCAGATTGTATGCAGAGTACTGTACTAAGCTCTTGGGACAGTACACTACAACAGAGTTGGGAGATAGTGTTCCCTATTCCCAAGGAGTTTACAGTCTAGAGGGGAAGACAGACATTAAAATAAATTATGGCTATCTAATACAATGCTCTGCACACAGTAAGCATTCAGTAAATGACATTGATTGATACATATGTAAATCCTGTGGGGGTGAACATCAAATATACAAGGGGCAAAGATTCAAGTGCCACAGTAATGCCTGATGGAAAAGGAGTAGGGGGAATGACAGATTAGTCAAGTAAGGCCACTCGAAGGAGAGGTGATTTTAATAAGTCTTTGAAGATGGGGAGAGTATTGATCTACCCTATGTGAAGGGGGAGGGAATTCTAGGACAGAGGGAGGATATGGGAAAGGAATTGGTGGTGAAATGAACTTGACTGAGGCACAGTGAGTAGTTTGGCATAAGAGAAGTGAAATGTGCAGACTGGGTTGTAAGACCTGAGCAGCGAATTGGGGAAGGAATTGGCGAATTGGTTGATTGAGTGATTTAGAGCCAACTGTAAGGCATTTCTGTTTGATGTGGAGGTGGATTGGAGACCACTGGAGATTCTTGAGGCGTGGGCGGATAAGGAAGGATCCAGGCAGCAGAGTGAAGTGTGGACTGGAGTGGGGAGAGATAGGAGGCAGAGAGGTCAGCAAGGTGGCTTATGCAGTAGTCAAAGTGGGATATGATAAGTGCTCGGATCCACCTAGTAGCAGTTAGGATAGAAAGAAAAGTGCAGATCTGAGAGATGTTGTGACATCGTGAACTGACAAGACTTGGTGATGGATTGAATATGTGGTCTAAATGAGATAAATCAGTTGAGCCTAATTCCATAGGTTTGGGCCTGTGAGACAGGGAAGTTAGTAGTGTTGTCTATAGTGATAGGAAAGTCAGAAGGAGGATAGGGTTTGGGTGGGAAGAAGAGGAGTTATTTTTTGGACATGTTAAATTTGAGGTCTAGGTGGGACATTCAAGTAGAGATATTGAGAAGGCAGGGGGAAATGTGCTATTGTTCAGAAGGAGAGGGAAGCAGCTTGGCCTGGTGGAAAGGATATGGATTCTAATCTCCGCTCTGCTACTTGTCTGTGACCTTGGGCAAGGCATTTGACTTCCCTGTGCCTCAGTTACCTCATCTGTAAAGTGGGGATTAAGACCATGAACCTGTATGACTGTGTCCAACTTGATTAACTTGTATCTACCCCAGCGCTTAGTACAGTGCCTGGCACATAGTAAGTGCTTAACAAACAGAGTAGGGGAAAAAAAGGAGAAAGGTCAGGGTTCAGAGGGGTAGATTTGGGAATCAGCAGGGTAGAGGTGATTGCCAAAGGGAAAAGGTTTAGGAGGAGAATAGAAGGGAACCCCGAACTGAGCCCTGAGGGACTCCCAGAGTTAGGGGGTGGGAGGCAGAGGAACAGCCCGTGAAAGACTGAGAATGAGCAGCCAGAGGGAAAGGAGAAGAACCAGGAGAGGACAGTGTCAGTGAAGCCAAGCTTAGATAATGTTTTAAGGTGAGGGGGATGGTACACATTGTCAAAGCCAGCTAAAAGGTGGAGGAGATTTAGGATGGAGTAGAGGCCGTTGCATTTGGAAAGGAGAAGTTCACCGGTAACTTTCGAGAGGACAGTTTCTCTGGACTGAAAGGGGTGGAAGAGGATTCCTATGAGGGTTTCTACCTTCAGCAATCTGATCTTTCTTCTTGAAGATGTGACGTGTTTAAATTGTCGAGGACAGGCCTCTGGAAATAGTTAAACCAAAGATTCCTTCGCTATTAACTTGGCATTTATACCAATGAATCAATAGTATTTACTGAGCACAAAAATCACCATTAGACAGTACTTAGTCACCCGGCACCACTCTAAATGCAGTAGTTAGTAGTGTCTTCACATAACAGAGAGAAAATAATGTCTACTGATGTTGGTACAGTGGCACCCACAGTGGTGGCAACCAAACACATATTGTATCCTTTCTCTGGTAACAAATGAAAGCAGAACAATTATTCTTCTTGATGGAGTCTGTAAAAAAATATTTTCTAGCAGGCTGAGGTCTACTCTGTTTTGCATGCTGTTGCATTTGAGGTACTATTATAAGCAACATGTCCATATTTCAAAAGGTATCACCCTAAATCAACATGTAACTATAATTGGAATGTTACTACATCTATTACATGATAAAAGACACCACAAACATTTTTATGATTTTGGAAAATCCATCCTCTTTTTAAACTTATTCACTAATACACTACAGTGAGTTTCATGTTTTCCAGAAGCAGAGCGGCTCAGTGGAAACAGCCCGGGCTTTGTAGTCAGAGGTCATGGGTTCAAATCCCGGCTCCACCACTTGTCAGCTGTGTGACTTTGGGCAAATCACTTTACTTCTCTGAGCCTCAGTTACCTCATCTGCAAAATGGGGGATTAAGACTGTGAGCCCCTCGTGGGACAACTTGATCACCTTGTAACCTCCCCAGCGCTTAGAACAGTGCTTGGCACATAGTAAGAGCTTAATAAATGTCATTATTATTATCATTATTATTATTATGTTTTCACCTAGACACAACAATGTAATGAAATATTTCTCATTCATCTGGATTAAGACATGGGATTTGTTCTCTTTTTCTTACTCCTTTATGCAGTTTTATGGAGGTACAAGAAATGGGAATAGAATGCAAAGCACTTCAAAAAAATACAGCGCAGCTGGTGGAAATCTAGATTTCAGGCTGACTTCTGCTACCTGAAGTTCACCCTAGCCAGCTTTAACTCTGCCCTCTCCTCTGCGTGGCACAATTATTTTTCCATTCTTATTGAAATCCATGCCCATTACTTTGCCAGTTGTTCCAGACGCTCCAACCCCTTGTGCCCCCTCTCCCACCTCCCCCTTCCCTGGCCCCTAATGAGCTGGATACCTACTTGTGGGAAGAGTGCCCTATCTGTGAATTCACCCCCTCCCTCCACCTGAGCATCATCATCATCAATCATATTTATTGAGCACTTACTATGTGCAGAGCACTGTACTAAGCGCTTGGGAAGTACAAATTGGCAACATATAGAGACAGTCCCTACCCAACAGTGGGCTCACAGTCTAAAAAGTGGGCTCACGGTCCACAGCAAGGACACAGAACAGCTACACTGCAAGGTTGTGGAAAGGGAACTATCCCAATCAGATAGACACCCTGGGAATAAGGGGAGGGTTTACTGATACCAGGGGGCTTCGTATATAATAATAATAATAATAATAATACTAATGATGATGGTATTTGTTAAGCGCTTACTATGTGCAAAGCACTGTTCTAAGCGCTGGGGGATACAAGGTGATCAGGTTGTAGACAGTCCCTTCTCTGTCTGATTAGAAGAGGGAGGGCATTCCCGGCCAGAGGTAGGACATGGGCAAGGGGTTGGCGGCAAGCCTCCCCCTTCTAGACTGTGAGCCCACTGTTGGGTAGGGACCGTCTCTATATGTTGCCAACTTGTACTTCCCAAGTGCTCAGTACAGTGCTCTGCACACAGTAAGCGCTCAATAAATATGATTAAATTGAATGAATGAATGAATGAGACAGATGTGATGGAGGTACAGCGAGGTTAGCATTAGAGGAATGAAGCGTGGGGGCTGGGTTGGAGTAGGAGAGTAGGAGAGTGGGGTCGGCTGGGAGGTGTGAGAACCCTGAGGTGGGCAGGGAGGCGGTTGAAGACGGGTGGGAGAAAAGGGGGAAAGAGCTCAGGGAGAAGGGGGAGGAGGAGACAGAAGGTGGGTGGGTGGCTGAATGGCCCGGCAAGGAGCGGAGGTCTCACATGCCTGTTTATTTTTCTTTTGTCTTCTCCCTAGCGTTTAGTACAGTGCTCTACACAAAGTAAGCACTCAACAAGTATAATCGACAGAAAGAGGTTGAGCCTCTGAGGCGTTTAGACCAAGCCCTGCAGAGCCTGCCCTGCTGACTAGGACATGGACTAGGGCATAGAGAAGCAGCGTGGCTCAGTGGAAAAGAGCCCGGGCTTTGGAGTCAGAGGTCATGGGTTCAAATCCCGGCTCCACCCATTGTCAGCTGTGTGACTTTGGGCAAGTCACTTCACTTCTCTGGGCCTCAGTTAACTCATCTGTAAAATGGGGACGAAGACTGTGAGCCCCACGTGGGACAACCTGATCACCTTGTATCCTCCCCAGCGCTTAGAACAGTGCTTTGCACATAGTAAGCGCTTAACAAATACCAAAATCATCATCATCATGGACCCCCTCTTTGGCTTTCTTGCTGTGCGACAGCTATGTGAGTACACCCAACAGAGGCAGAACCGATCACTCCGGCTCAACGTCTGGTCTTTGGCTTGTTGTTGCCCAATCTAAAGAACCCGAAGTCGCCCTCTGGTCGGCAACCCCATTAGACTTTGGGGGCCTCTCCTCACACTACTTGATTGAAAAAATTAAAACTATCAAGGGTGATCCCCCTAAAATCTCCCCTGTTCCTCTCGAGTCCCTCCTTCTTCCATCCCTTCTTCAACTCTCCCATTCCGCCCAGCAGTATCTCGAGGAGATCTGCCTTCTCTCAACATCCACCCCCTCCACCTACACAACCAACCTGTACTTCCCAAGCGCTTATTACAGTGCTCTGCACACAGTAAGCACTCAATAAATACGATTGAATGAATGAATGAATGAACTGACCCCATCCTTCCGTATCTTATCAAACAATAAATACGATTGATTGATTGATCAAAACTATTTCCCCTTCCCTTCTTCCCTCTCTGACCACCATCTTCAACTATTTGCTCCCTAATGGCTTTTCCCCCATTGTTTTCAAACATGTTCATATCTCCTCTAACCTAAAAAAAACAATGAATCAATCAAACACATTTATTGAGTGCTTACTGTGTACAGAGCACTGTTTATGGGCGCTTAGGAGAATACAACACAACAATATAGTAGACACATTCCCTTCCCACAGTGAGCTTACAGTCTAGAGGGAGAAACAGGAATGCCGCTGCAGTTTCAGAAGTTATAAAGAACAAAATGATAGGGTATTGGTTAATAAATATGACATTTTATATTGTAATGACTGCATGAAAGCTACTGCATTTTTCTTGAAAAGGTTTCTTTTCTGCTTGTTTGGTGGAAAAGAACAAATTCTGTTGCTAAACAGAACACTGTTGCATGTCATTAGCTTGATCATGTGTTTAGTTATTGGCTGGTTGATGAGATTCACTTACAAAATAAGCACTATTTAATCCAGTTAGGTCACCTCAAAGCAGTATTCAAGTAATTGTTTCGGGCCTTTGTAGAGCTATCTATTCGTGTTTAATGTAGTGCAAATCATGGCTTGTTTTTTTTTTTGAAAAACAGAGTTGAAAAGTTTATTTGATACCATTTTAAGGACAGGAAATATGAGCTCGCATTTTGGGGGACATTTCCAGAATAAATGAGTACAAATTCAAAGTGCAGAGGCAAGAATGAACATAAGCAAGGCTTTTCATAGGAGTCTTCATATAAGTCTGATGTCAATTCGAGTCTGTCCTTTTGACTGAACCCCTTCCTTCCTCTCCCCCTCCTCCCCCTCTCCACCCCCCCGCCTTACCTCCTTCCCTTCCCCACAGCACTTGTATATATGTATATATGTTTGCACATATTTACTACTCTATTTTACTTGTACATATTTATTCTATTTATTTTATTTTGTTAATATGTTTTGTTTTGTTCTCTGTCTCCCCCTTCTAGACTGTGAGCCCACTGCTGGGTAGGGACCGTCTCTATATGTTGCCAACTTGTACTTCCCAAGCGCTTAGTACAGTGCTCTGCACACAGTAAGTGCTCAAGAAATATGATTGATTGATAAACAAATAGCTGACCTGAGTACTGAGCCTCTGTGCATGTGGTCAGAGAGGTTCCAGCCCAAGTTTCTGTCTGGCGTGTACTTTTCCCAAATTTGGCCTCAGAGAGTGACCGCCCATTCCTCCAGCTAATCCCCAAATGCAGCATAACATAGTGGAAGGAACACAGGTTCGAAATCAGAGTAGATGGGTCTCTCCGCCAACCCCTAGTCCACATCCTGCCTCTGGCTGGGAACGCTTCCCTCCTCAAATCCAACAATTAGTCTCCCCCGCTTCAAAACCTTATTGAAGGCACATCTACTCCAAGTGGCTTTCCCAGACTAAGCCCCACTTTACCTCATCTCCCACTCCCTTCTGCTTCGCCCTGATTTGCTCCTTTGTTCTTCCCCACTCTCAGCCCCACAGCACATATGTGCATATCTGTCATTTTATTTATTTGTATTGTTGCCTGTCTCCCACTCCTCCCCACCCACACTACACTGTAAACTCGTTGTGGGCAGGAACTGTGACTGTTTATTGTTATATTGTACTTTCCCAAGAACTTAGTACAGTGCTCTGCACACAGTAAATGCTCAATAAATATGGTTGAATGAATCAATGAATAATCCCAGTTCTTACACTGGTCTGCTGGGCTTGGACAAATCACTTCACCTCTCTTTGCTTCTCATTCCTTTATATGCCCCAGTGCTTATTACAGTGCTAAGCACATAGTAAGCATTCAAGAAATACCTCAAATGCCCACTCTTGCTTAACCAATTTCATCTTGACCCTCAGTCTCTAAAAAGACAGTCCAATTAATACAACTCAGCTACAGGGTGAGGCAAACCACATATTCTTTGGATACTGTGGACATTTTGTTTTTTCCGCATTGTCCTGTCCCCACAATTTCAGCAGAAGTGTTTGCTTGTGAAGCAGTCTTGCTTAAAAAGTACAGGCCTGAGAGTCAGGGGACCTCGGTTCTTTCACAGTCTTAATCCCCATTTTACAGATGAGGTAACTGAGGCACAGAGAATAATAATGATAATGTTGGCATTTATTAAGCACTTACTATGTGCAAAGCACTGTTCTAAGGGCTGGGGAGGTTAAAAGGTGATCAGGTGGCTCACAGGGGGCTCACAGTCTTAATCCCCATTTTACAGATGAGGGAACTGAGGCCCAGAGAAGTTAAGTGACTTGCCTAAAATCACACAGCTGACATTTGGCGGAGCTGGGTTTTGAACCCATGACCTCTGACTCCAAAGCCCGTGCTTTTTCCACTGAGCCACGCTGCTTCTCAGTGAAGTGACTTGCCCAAGGTCACATAGCAGACATGTGGCAGAGCAAGGATTAGAACCCAGATCCTTCTGACTCCCAGGACTTTTTAATCCTGGCTCCATCACTTGCTTGCTTGCTTAGGTAAGTCACACAACCTCTCTGTGCTGCAGTGTCATCATATGTAAATTGGGATTTACAGATCTATTCTCCCCTCCTTAGATCAGGAGCTCCAGGAATGGATAGATTTAGATTCCTTGTCTGCTCTGATTGTCTTGTATCTACCCCAGGGCTTAGTACAGTGCTTGGCACATAATCAGTGCTTATCAAATACCAGCATTGGCATTATTAATATTATTATCATTATTAATGACAATGACATGAATCATGATAATAAATTCCCCAGTTATTATTGTCAGAGGGGCTTTCTCAAAGCAGAACAATTTCCATCTGCTATGCTAATAGGGCCCTGCACATGGTCTTGGAAGGTCCTTTTTTCATGTCTAAATCTTCCTTACTGTCATCTCATTCAGCAGCAGGGAAAGAAAGGGATCACTAGAGGATGGAGCCTAGCTGGCTTTTGTGCCACAACACAATGACATGCTACACTGTGACATTTTAATGAGAATGTCTATGATTTTACATCTGTTCCCTTCAAATCTTTGGGGGAAAGGGAGTCATCGCAGAGAAAAAAAGAAGCTTCATTACTGGGGATACAAGTCACAGTCACGCCACACCTCACCAATTCGCACCTGCATTTGGATGAAACAAAGAGAGCTGAAATGTCTCTTTCAAAATGCCTTTAAATTTCAGCAGACACTAAACACAGCAGCCCCTCATTAGGAGAGGACCTGCCGCATTTCAGACGCTTGCCTTTGACTTCCCACCATTTCACGTCAAAATAGTCCACCTCCTTTAGGCCACCTACTTTAATTTCACTTTTAAATTATGGTTGTGCCAAGTAGTTGGGAAATAGAAACCTGACAAATAAAAGCCAGTTGCTAGACACCCCCCAACGTCTCACTCGCACCCCTCCCTATAGCCTGGAAATTTCTTCCTCTTCCACATCGGGCGGAGAGTTGTTCTTCCCATCTTTGAGGTCCTTCTGAAATCATCTTCCTATTCTATGGATGGTGAAACTGAGGCCCAGAAAAGTTTAATGACTTGTCCACGGTCACCCAACACTCCGGTGATGACTTAAACTCGGTTCTGCTTACTCCCGGGCCCTGTTCATTCATTCATTCAATCAATCGTAGTTATTGAGCGTTTACTGTCTGCAGAGCACTGTATTAAGCGCTTAATTGATTGATTTCCCACTAGGCCCCCGTGCCTGACAGAGACTATAGCCTCTGGTGTGTTTTGGTGAGGAGTTTAGAAAGCTAATTAGGGTGTGGAGCAGAGTGGAGAAGTCGAAGAAAGAACAAGGTAGAAAGGAACCTGTGGTGGTTTTGGTTGCTTTCTAAACTGCTAGAGAGCTGGGATCTGTTTCTCCTCCAATGTGAGCACCTTAGTTTCCTCCTACACAAATTTAGAAGTGTTCCAACTCTACGTGGGCAAGGTTGGTGGGCTAACTGGTGTGAGGGGGAGGAATACTCTGCTCCTCCGTTCAGAGGAAACGACTGGGGCGGAAGCAGGATGACACCATTGCCGATTTTATAATCCCCCACCCAGGATTCTGGGTCAGTCCTCAACTCCCAAGACTTGGGATTCAATCAATCAATCAATCAATCAATCGTATTTATTGAGCGCTTACTGTGTGCAGAGCACTGTACTAAGCGCTTGGGAAGTACAAGTTTGCAGGTGGCCATTTACTCCGTGGGTGTCCAGCTATTCAGCTCTCTCCAGAGGTGACCGAGAATGGAGATTTGGGCTTCAACTGGCAGAGAGAATGATGTTCCTTCCCAGGTGCTTACTAAATACAGTGCTCTGCACACAGTAAGTGCTCAAGAAATATCACGGATGGATGGATCAATTGAGGTCGGGCTAGGCCTGTGAAATGAGAACTGGACACGAGAGATCTTTCCAAGTTCATAAAAAGAACTCGAGTAGTAAATAGAAAAAATGTGTTTATTTTAAGCTGCCTAGTTTCTCCTCCGTCCCTTGGAAGGTCCAGGTGGGTTCATGGTTTCAGGAATTGCATGTAATGACCTTTTTTTTTCAAGTGGAGAAATGAAGAATTGAGCTTTTGTTCTTATTTTCAGAAGAGAAAAAAATGACTTTTTTTTTAGGCCTTGTGGACAAAAAAGGAGCTATTGAATATAGCTTGAAATCCTGGTTTGTAAGAGCCATGAAAGAAGATTGTGTCTTGAATTATCAGCAGCATTATCAATTTCAGAGTATCAAGTAGCATATTCATTTAGCTTCTCCTGTGCCATAATGAAAGTGTTTATGTCTTCCTATGGAAAATGTCAGTTAGTAAGGTAATTATCTGAACGCAAATGGAAAATACAATGCAGGTTCTTAGTAGGGAAGGAATGCCATAATCAATGGGATATAAAATAGAAAACTGGGATTCTTTTTCAGACCTTTGTTCTCAGATTATGCAATTTCTCATTCTTTTGAACTTGAATAATGTTCAGGAATAAAAAAAAATGTTGCCTGGACTCTGTACGTCTCATCGAGGTTATCACTACCCTTAATGTGTTTTCAGTGTTAAAAATACATTCTATACTGGTTCCAACATATCCTACTCCACTAACACCTATCATTTTACTACCCTAGCCTTCAGAGTATCTTTTTTTTTAACTTCGAAATTTTTGCAGCTGTAGAGGAAATTAATCTAAATATGTTGAGTATTCTAAATGCCTAGTCATTCAATAGCCTGGGAGCTTTTAGACAAATAGTCAATTGTATGTCTGTGAAATTGCATAGGGATATGGAATCTGTGCTAAATTATTTTCCATTTTCAAAATTCTCCCATTTAGCCATGTAACAATGAAATGTTATTAAGAATGACTTTAAATACATGTTTTATTTGCTTTCATGCTTTATTCTCCATGTTCTGCCTCACTGGAAATTGCTAGTCTTGACTTCTTTATAATTTGTTAAAGGTTTAATTGTTATCACTTTGATTAAAACATTTACTTTTTCCAATCAGAATCAGTTACTAACCTCCATAAAAGCTGGTCTTCCACATTGCTCCCCTAATCACCTCCAAACTCAAAGGATTTATGAGGTTGAAAAGCTGATATTAAAGTGTTGTATGGGGCTTCTTATGTAGCGGTGCATTCATCTGTCAACGCACACCTCAGGATCCCCATCAACCTCAGTTTTCATTTTCTCTCTGCCTTTGCGTGTTATTATTTTGAATTCTTCCCTGAATGGTGTGTGAGAGCTACATAAAATCACATCTACTAGGGTTGAACTCTGAATTCCACGTGGTTTGGGCATTTTTGCAAGGCTAGTCAAGTTGTTCCGAAACCAGTGTTTAGGAGATAGTTTTCTAGATATGAAGTGGTGAGACTTTTAGACTTTTAGACTGTGAGCCCACTGTTAGGTAAGGACTATCTCTATATGTTGCCAATTTGTATTTCCCAAGCGCTTAGTACAGTGCTCTGCACATAGTAAGTGCTCAATAAATACGATTGATGATGATGGTGCTTCCTCATCTTTAAAAGGACTGCTTTTTTGCATCCTCCTGACTGTAATTTACTTTCATGTCTGTCTCCCCACTTCTAAATTGTAAACTTCTTGAGGTCATGGATCATGTACGCGGATCTCTCTCCATTACTCCAATAATAATAATAATGATGATGATGGTATTTATTAAGTGCTTACTATGTGCAAAGCACTGTTCTAAATGCTGGGGAGGTTACAAGGTGATCAGGTTGTCCCACGGGGTGCTCACAGTCTTAATCCCTATTGTACAGATGAGGTGATTGAGGCATAGAGAAGTTAAGTGACTTCCCCAAAGTCACACAGCTGACAATTGGCAGAGCCAGGATTTGAACCCATGCCCTCTGACTCCAAAGTCCATGTTCTTTCCACTGAGCCACGCTGCTTCTTTCACATGTCCTCAGACCTTCAGGACACATCTACCTGGATGTCCCGCTGTCACCTCAAATTTAACATGGCCAAATTTGAACTTCTTATCCTCCCTCACAAACACTTTCCAATCAGTGTAGGCAACACCATCTTCTGTCTCACAAGCCTGCAAAGTTGACATTATCATTGGTCACCCTCTCCTTCAACCCACATTATTAGTGAGCCACTAAACCTTGTCAATTTTATCTCCTCATCTCCCGGATTTGCTCCTTCCTCCCTATCCAAACGTTACCACACTAGTTCATGCTCATTGTGGGCAGAGAATGTGTCTGTTATATTGTACTCTCCCAGGCGCTTAGAGCAGTGCTCTGCACACAGTAAGCACTCAATAAATACGATTGACTGACTGACTTGCTGAACACTTCTCCTTTCCCGTCTTGATGTGGGAAATGTCTGAGGTCCCCAGTGGTGGAAGTAATGGTGTAGAGTCAATGAGCATCACTGAAGGATACGATGTTTTTGGATTTGCCCCAAATGACCTCTGGGAAGACAAGGCATATTAAGTTAACTTGAGTATACTCCTCCTCCTCCCCCTCTCCATCCCGCCCGCCTTACCACCTTCCTTTCCCCACAGCACCTGTATATATGTATATATGTTTGTATGTATTTATTACTCTATTTTACTTGTACATATCTATTCTATTTATTTTATTTTGTTAATATGTTTTGTTTTGTTCTCTGTCTCCCCTTTCTAGACTGTGAGCCCACTGTTGGGTAGGGACCGTCTCTATATGTTGCCAACTTGTACTTCCCAAGCACTTAGCACAGTGCTCTGCACACAGTAAGCGCTCAATAAATACAATTGATTGATTGATTGATTGAGTAGGTGCAGGTATTCCCCATTGGGTAGGGGAGAGGCCCGGCATATCTTCATGCACCTGTTCACGCTCGTACACAAAGCCCTCATTGAGTACATGAGTGTGTTTAATAGAAGGATTGATTTAATTTGATAACTTTAATGAATATGTGTCCCACACCTTAACATTTCCCTGAGTGATTTTTAAAATAACATTTTGCAAAGATTAACTTCTCAGTGAGAGTCCCAACAGCGATCTCATCATTTTTGGGGCCATTCATTCATTCGTTCATTCATTCTATCATATTTATTGTCACTCCCTCCTCAAAAATCTCCAACCTATGAATCAAGCTAAAACTCCTCACTCTCGGCTTCAAGGCTGTCCATCACCTCGTCCCCTCCTCCCTCACCTCCCTTCTCTCCTTCTCTAGCCCAGCCCGCACCCTCCGCTGCTCCTCTGCCGCTAACCTCCTCACTGGGCCTCGTTCTCGCCTATCCTGCCGTCGACCCCCGGCCCACATCCTTCTCCTGGCCTGGAATTCCCTCCCTCCCTCCACACATCCGCCAAACTAGCTCTTTTCCTCCCTTCCAAGCCCTACTGAGAGCTCACCTCCTCCAGGAGGCCTTCCCACACTGAGCCCCCTTTTCTCTCTCCTCCTCCCCATCACCCCGCCTTTGCCCTGTCTCCTTCCCCTCCCCACAGCACTTGTATATATTTGTACATATTTATTACTCTATTTTACTTGTACATATTTACTATTCTACTTATTTTGTTAATGATTTGCATATAGCTATAATTCTATTTATTCTGACGATTTTGACACCTGTCTACGTGTTTTGTTGTCTGTCTCCCCCTTCTAGACTCTGAGCCCGTTGTTAGGTAGGGCCCATCTCTACATGTTGCCGACTTGTACTTCCCAAGAGCTTAGTACAGTGCTCTGCACACAGTAAGTGCTCAATAAATATGATTGAATGAATTTATTGAGCACTTACTATGTGCAAAGCACTGTATGAAGGGCTTGGGAGAGTACAAGGTCACATCCTGACTAGGCCACATCACAAGCTTTGAGAGGTTTTTCAAGCAACTGCCCTGGGGACAGCAGCAAGAGTCACCTGATTTGTACAATTGATCCAACAGCGGCTTAGTGGAAAGAGCCGGGGCTTTGGAATCAGAGGTTGTGGGTTCTAATCTTGGCTCTGCCACTTAGGCAAGTATCTTCACTTTTCTGGACCTCAGTGATCTCATCTGTAACATGGGGATCTGTTAGTACCATGTGGGACAACCTGATTAGCATGTGTCTCCCCCAGTGCTTAGAACAGTGCTTGGCACATAGTAAGCGCTTAACAAAATTGCATCATCATTACCAACTCTGTTGTATTTACTCTCCCAAGCACTTAGTACGGTGCTCCGCCTTCCCCATATAAGCCCTTCTTTCCTCTTCTTCCTCTCCCTTCTGCGTTACCCTGATTTACTCCCTTCATTCATACCCCCTCCAAGCCCCACAGCTATTATGTACATATCTGTCATTTATTAATTTATATTAAAGTCTGTCTCTCCCTTTAGACTGTAAGCTCGTTGTGGGCAGTGAATGTTTCTGTTATAGAGTTATGCTGTAATAATAATAATTATGGTATTCATTAAGCACTTACTGTGTGCCAGGCACTGTACTAAGCACTGCAGTAGATACAAGCAAATTGGGTTGGACACAGTCCCTGGCCCACATAGGGGTAGTCTCAATCCCTATTTTGCTGATGAGGTAACTGAGGCACAGAGAAGAAAAGTGACTTGCCCAAGGTCACAGAGCAGACAAATGGCAGAGCTGGGATTAGAACCCATGTCCTCTGGCTTCTAGGCCTGTGTTCTATCTACTACGTCATGCTGCTTCCAAATGCTTAGTACAGTGCTCTGCACACAGTGAGCACTCAATAAATGGGATTGACACTCGCTAAACCTTCAATAAACCCTATTGATCATCCATGAGGTTGTCCAACTAAGCATCTCAATGTAAATGAGAGGGCATGGATCTCTAAAGCCAGACTGAAGAAATGCAGGCAGTTCCAAACCCTGGAGATTGAGGTCTGAGTAAAAGATGTTTTTAACTATATGATTGGGGGAAGAAATTTACCTATCACAAAAAATCAGCTTTTACACCCAAGAAAGGACCATGATTCAAGTATGTGTTCATGGCATGATTGAAATAGCAAAATAACCTTTAATATCACACATGCTATTTTTCATCTGAGGCTAATATAGGATCATGACGGCAACGCAAATACATTTCAGAGCCATCATTTTCGCCGCAAATTAACTAGTTACAGCAAGCCATCAGATTTATCAACACATAAAACACACATTTTATCTTCCTTCTAACTCTGCGTAGATCTGACTCCTTTATGAGTTATTTGTCATGATCTCTAGCTGTCTTGGGGTTCAGAAACGATGCTATTGACGGTGAGATTTTGCTTGGTGTGTGAGAGGGGCTGATTGAGGTCAGCGTGTGATTGACAGTCCTTTGCATGTCAAGATTGTCCCTCGCCACAGCGTGTCATTTGGTTGGTTCCTCCTGCTGACAGGTTTCTCTCTCTATTGTTTGCCTCTCTGTGCCATGGTCTACCTAAAATGTCTATTCCAAGGCAGTGGCCCAATTTCTAATTGGTGAGCATCAGCCCGACCTGTCTTCTGTGGCGGTCCAGAATTTGAGGCTTTGCTTCATTGTGTTGTATTTACTGTAACCCCGTTTTAACTCACCTTAAAGGGGTTGTTCAGTTATCGGTTGTTTTCCTTGGATAGGACACACAGAAAAGATAAAATTAATCAATAAATCAATAGCATTTATTAAGAGCTTACTGTGTGGGGAGCACTGTACTAAGCACTTGGGAGAGTGCAATCTAACAGAGTTTGTAGTTATGTTCCCTGCCCTCAAGGAGCTTACAGTTTAGAGGAGGAGCTTACAGTCTAAAGGGAGAAATTTACAATCTAGAGGGAGGATATGATAAGCATTGTTTTGCCACAGATGGACTTTCTATTAGACTTAGTTGGGTCCAAAGTAGTGGTTCTACTAGAAGAGAACTTCTTCTAGTAGAACAGTGTTGATTTTCACAAACAATTATCACTTTAAAAAAGGGTTTTGGTCATTGCTATTTTCCGGTTGATCTTCTTAGAGGTCAGAGAGCTGGGGGAGGAAGCAGAGAGCTCAAGTTAATATCACTCATGCAATTCTTCCACATCACTGATGATGAAATTGATCTATCCCTGCAGGTAATAATAATAATAATAATGTTGGCATTTGTTAAGCGCATACTCTGTGCAAAGCATTGTTCTAAGCGCTGGGGGGCATACAAAGTGATCAGGTTGTCCCATGTGAGGTTCACAGTCTTAATCCCCATTTTACAGATGAGGTAACTGAGGCTCAGAGAAGTTAAGTGACTTGCCCAAGGTCACACAGCAGACATGTGGAGGAGTCGGGATTCGAACCCATGACAGGGCAGGTGTTGCCAAAAAGCTCAATGGAGGAACCCACAGTTCTGACCGCAGTGTGCACACAGGGAAGCAGTGTGGCCTAGTGGCTAGAGCCCGGGCCTGGGAGCCAGAAGGACCTGGGTTCTAATCCCTCCTCTGCCACTTGTATGTTATGTGACCCTGGGCAAGTCACTTAACTTCTCCTGGCCTCAGCTAGCTCATCTGGAAAATGGGGGTTAAGACTGTGAGTGCGATGCAGGACAGGGGCTGTGTCCAACCTGATTAGCTTGTATCTACTCCAAGAGCTTAGTACAGTGCCTGGCATATGGTAAGCGCTTAACAAGTACCATAAAACAACAAGAACAACAACGCAAAAGGGTGTTATTGCTTTGTGATGTCCGATCTTTGGGGCAACTGGGGCTGTGATCTCTTTTCCCTTCTTGTCTTTCGTTCCTTATGAAATTTTTGCTCAAACAGAGCCACTGCTTTCTTGATAGCTCCTGTCTCTCCTCAGGAATTTATTCTCCTTTTTCAGCTGGCATTGTCATTGTCTGAGGCTTTGGTTATTTTAATGTCTGTCTTCATTCATTCATTCAATTGTATTTATTGAGCGCTTACTGTGTGCAGAGCACTGTACTAAGCCCTTGGGAATTACAAGTTGGCAACATATAGAGATGGTCACTACCCAACAACGGGCTCACGGTCTAGAAGTGAGGCACAGAGAAGTTGAGTGACTTGCCCAAAGTCACACAGCTGACAAGCGGCAGAGTCGGAATATGAACCCACGACCTCTGACTCCCAAGCCCTTGCTCTTTCCACTGAGCCATGCTGCTTCCCTATTCCTCCAACTCCCATGGTCGTCCACTCTAGAGTGGAAAATCCTTATGGGCAGGGATCATACTACCTACTCCATTAGATTATACTTTCCCAGTCACCGAGTACAGTGCTCTGCACTGAGTAAACACTCAGAGAAGCAGCGTGGCTCAGTGGCAAGAGCCCGGGCTTCGGAGTCGGAGGTCATGGGTTCAAATCCCGGCTCAGCCAATTGTCAGCTGTGTCTTTGGGCAAGTCACTTCGCTTCTCTGGGTCTCAGTCACCTCATCTGTAAAACGGGGATTAAGACTGTGAGCCCCCTGTGGGACAATCTGATCACCTTGTAATCTCCCCAGTGCTTAGAACAGTGCTTTGCACATAGTTAGTACTTAATAATTGCCATTATTATTATTATTAATAGATGATTGATGGATGGATCAATGGAAAATACATTTCTACTTCATTACTCTAGAAGTCAGAGGTGAAATCTGGGGTGGATTGTGATCTCATGACTCCCGGTTGACAACACCTCTTCTAATACAGAGGTTTTAGCAGCCCTTCTTCTGGGCCACGAGGTTCCAGACCCCACCCATCAGTTCTCAGAAGCTTCCGGAGAAGTAAATCAAGAGCTTTCCTTGTCCTCAGATTGATCAGTGGAAAATGATTCTCAAAGAATGAGAATGGTATTCTGACACAAGCTTCTTGTTGTGCCCTTGCTGGACAAAACAGTCCCTCTCTACTCCGTTGTTGATGGGGAAAAGATGAAACATGGTTGCTTCCAGGTTAACGTGGGCAGTAAGAACTTCATGGAGCAATCCCGGGCTCTGGACCAAAGCTTGGCAGCCAAAGGAAGATTGAAAGCAATCCCTAATGGAGTGAAAAGCTTTAAACCATTAAAATAAATGTGATTGGCAGATGTCAATCTTAAGTGAAGATTTCCCTAATTATCATAACCATAAAATCAGATCATTTGTTGCAATAATTAGTTATAGTACTTTGCTCGACCAATACTGGAACATTTAATATACATATACATTTGCACCTCAGAGATCTCTAATCCCTAGCTTTGTTATGTTTTCATTCACAGATATTTCTCCTATGTTTATTTTGCTAATAGTTTCCTTCTCTGGATGACTGACTGCTCACTCCATTGTTGGTCTACCGCAGGGAGGAAATATTTTTGCAAATTCCTGTTGTAGATATTTAGAAGAAACTTTGATGTAACTCATATTTTTTAAATACTAAAATGATGGTGGCTTTGGAGACCAGGAAAAATATTTAGATTCTTAAATTTTTAGATTGTGAGCCTCCCAATTGACAGAGGCCATATCAAATGCACACATCCATATTCTTTCCCAGTGCTGAATAAGTGCTTTATAAATACTATTACTATTAATACTAGAAAAAAACACTGTGATAGTATTCCTTTTAGCAACTTGAAAACATTACAATTACTATTACAACAATAACATAAATTGCTGTTGGCGATAGGGGCTCATTTGTAGTCAGTTTTTACCCTGGCTTGTGTTATCAGTCAATCAATAGGTGATATTAAATAATAATAATAATGGCATTTATTAAATGCTTACTATTTGCAAAGCACTGTTCTAAGTGCTGGGGAGGTTACAAGGTGATCAGGTTGTCCCCCGGGGGGGCTCACAGTCTTCATCCCCATTTTACAGATGAGGCCACTGAGGCACAGAGAAATTAAAGTCACACAGCTGACAGTTGGCAGAGCTGGGATTTGAACCCATGACCTCTGACTCCAAAGCCCGTGCTCATTCCACTGAGCCACGCTGCTTCTCTCTTGGGCATTTACTATCTGCAGAGCACTGTACTAAGCTCTCCAGAGAGTACGATACAATATAGCAGACAGACACAGTCCTTAGAAGGAGAGACAGATATTAAATTTGAGATGGATACGTGCATAAGTGCTGTGGGGCTGGGGTTGGGGTAAATTTAAAAATGTTTGAGCGGAACAGACTCGTGCTTAGGCAAAGTAGAAGGGAGGGTCTAGACTGGGGGGTGAGGGCTTAGTCAGGGAAGGTCTTTTGGAAGAGGTGTGATTTAAGTAGGGCTTTGGAGTTGGGAGAATGGTGATCTTTAAGATATGAAAGAAGATGGAGTTCCAGTATTATAGCACACTCCACTCCTGTAATGCCAACTTACTCACTCTTCCCTGATCTTGTCTGCCTTTCCGCTGACCCCTTTCCCACATCCTCCCCCGACCTTGATTTATATTTTATAAATAACCTCTTTTTTTTATTCATGTCTGTTCCCCTTCTAGACTGTAAGCTCATTCTGGGCAGGGAACATGTCTGCTAATTCGGTTGTACTGTACTCTCCCAAGCGCTTAGTACAGTGCTGTGCACGTAGCACTCAAATACCATTGATTGATTGTTCGATTGATTCCAGGTCAGAGGCAGGATGTGGGAAAGGGGTCAGGGCGAGAAATACCATCATCATCATCATCAATCGTATTTATTGAGCGCTTACTGTGTGCAGAGCACTGTAGTAAGCGCTTGGGAAGTACAAGTTGGCAACATATAGAGACAGTCCCTACCCAACAGTGGGCTCACAGTCTAAAAGGGGGAGACAGAGAACAAAATCAAACATACTAACGAAGTAAAATAAATAGAATAGATAGGTACAAGTAAAATAAATAGAGTAATAAATATGTACAAACATATATACATATATACAGGTGCTGTGGGGAAGGGAAGGAGGTAAGATGGGGGGGATGGAGAGGGGGACGAGGGGGAGAGAAAGGAAGGGGCTCAGTCTGGGAAGGCCTCCTGGAGGAGGTGAGCTCTCAGTAGGGCCTTGAAGGGAGGAAGATTGAGGCACAGTGAATAGGTTGACGTTAGAGGAGTGAAGTGAAGGGGCTGGGTTATAGTAGGAGATCGGCAAGATCACATAAGAGGGAGAGAGCAGATTGAGTGATTTATAGCTAAGGGTAAGGAGTTTCTGTTGGATGTGAAGCAGCATGGCTCAGTGGAAAGAGCCCGGGCTTTGGAGTCAGAGGCCAGGGGTTCAAATCCCGGCTCTGTCAATTGTCAGCTGTGTGACTTTGGGCAAGTCACTTCACTTCTCTGTACCTCAGTTACCTCATCTGTAAAATGGGGCCTAAGACTGTGAGCCCCACGTGGGACAACCTAATCGCCTTGTATCCTCCCCAGCGCCTAGAACAGGGCTTTGCATGTAGTAAGCACTTAATAAATGCCATCATTGTTATTACTATTATTATGTGGAGATGGATGAGCAACTACCAAAGATTTTAAGGAGAGGGACAAGTTATTTTCTAGAAAATAATCTGGGCAGCACAGTGAAGTGTGCACTAGAGAGGGGAGAGCCAGAAAGCAGGGAGGCCATTGAAGAGGCTGATGCAGTAATCAAGGTGGGATGTGATAAGTATTTGGATCAGTGTAGTAGCAGTTTGGAGAGGAAAGGCCAGAGTTTAGAGATATTGCAAAGCCATTTAACCTATAGGAAATTAAATTCACCAAACATGAAGCAGTATATGCAAATATAAAATTTGTTTTATGGGTAACATTTCAATCAATAGTCAATCAGTCATATGTATTGAACACTTACTTTGTGCAGAACATTATGCTAAGCTCTTGGGAGAGGACAATATAATGGACATGTTCTTCGCCTAAAATGAGCCTACCATCTACCGGGACAGAGAGATGCTGACATAAATGAATAAATTATGGGTCTATACGTAAGGGCTGTGAGCCTGCGGGAAGGGGTGAATAAAAGGAGCGAATCAGAGTGATGCAGAAGGGAGTGGGAGAAAAGGAAATGAATAATTAAAAGTTTTGTAAATCTGAGCAAACTTTTAATGTACTGTAACAGGCTAAAAGGATGGAGAAGCTGAGAAGGAGCAGCGGTGTGGTCTAGTGGATGGATAATGGACCTGGGTATCAAAAGGACCTGGGTTCTGATCCCGGCTCTTCCCGTTGTCTGCTGTGGGACCTTGGGCAAGTCACTTCACTTCTCTGTGCCTCAGTTACCTCATCTGTAAAATGGGGATTGAGACTGTGAGCCCCATGTGGGACAGGGACAGTGTCTAACCGTTTTTCTTGTATCTGCCCCAGTGCTTAGCTTAGTGCCTGACACATCGTAAGCACTTAAGAAATGCAATAATAATAAGAAGAAGAACACTGCTAATGTGAAGGAAAACTAGGAGGACAGCAAATACTCAATCACCCAATCAATCAATAGTATTGATTGAGCTCCTACTGTACTAAACTCTTGGCAGGGTACAATAGAATTGACTGAAGTGTCTCCTGCCCTCAGTGCATTTATAATCTAGCAGGAAGGATAGGCACTGGAATTGACTACAAGTTGGAAAAGGTTACAGAGTGTAAAGGATGGTTTACAAGATATAGCCTCTAGTTTATTGGCAGGACAAAGGTGAGGGCCAGTATAGGGATTGGCGGTCATCGTAGTTTTCCCTCATATGCAGAACCTCCTCCTTGTGGTTTCCTTTTTGGGGATTTCTATGGCTATTCACCTCAGATGTTGAATGGGAATGTCACAGTTACTGTGGTATCGGTGGTCAAATCATAGGAATAGCCGCACCATAGCCTTGACTTCCTCTGCTGTTTCTACCATTGTCACCACATTCTGCTGTGCCTTAAATTATTCGATCAATAATTTAATTGATCATATTGATCTAGAGCTTACTACGTGCAGAGCTGGGAGAGTACAACTGGGAGAGTACAGTATAACAGAGTTGATAGTTCACATCTCCTCCAAGAGGCCTTCCCTAATAAAGCCTTCTTTTTCCCTGCTCGATCTCCCTTTTGTATTATGTATGCTCTTGCATTTGTGACCTCTGGACATTTGATATTGGCCCCATCCTCCACCCCACTTACGTAGATATCTTTATATTACAAATGATAAACTCCTTATTTGTGTATTCATCTTGATGTCTGATTCCCCCTCTGAACCGTAAGTTCCTTAAGGACCCAGAAATTATTTCCACTAATTCTGTTATATTGTACACTCCCGAGCACTTAATACAGTGCTCTGCACATAGTGAGTGCTCAATTAATACCGCTGACTGATGGATTTTACAGATGAAGAAACTGGGGCCCAGAGAGGTTAAATGACTGGTCTGAAGTCACAGAGCAGACAAGTGGTATAGCTGGGATTAGGCCAAGATTCACCTGTTTCCCTTTCTTGAATGAACATGTGACTATCCAAATCAAAATACACTTTCCGGTTGATATTTGCAAGCATCAGGTTAAGCAGTTTTAATTCAGATTCAATTTGTCGCATTCCACTTGAAATTTTACAAAGCATCTGCAGTCTTAAAAGCTATCCAAGAATCTCAATCACATGGAGTAGTCGAAACCCAGTGTGATTAATGGGACACCAGGAATAGCTTTCTTATGTTCTACAATGATTTAATATTTTCACCTGCTGTTGGTGTAACAGAAGGCAATAGGATATGAAAGGCAAGGCAGTGATATGTGATTTAATGTTAATCAAGGTAATGAACGAGTCTCTTACTGTCCATCTGTGTGAATCACTGCATCCATTCTGGAATGAAAAGGAGAGATTTGGAAGCCTTTGAAAAGGGAATCTGTGAAGATATGACCCAAAACACTGTATCCAAAATAGTCTTCTAGTACCCAATGGGGCCTTTTCCTAACATCACTTCAAAATGAAATGATGCTTGATGCTGGAGGGAAAAGAAAAAATCAAAGCAACACAGTTTTAGGGTGTGCACTGGAAACTCAGATTGTAAAGCAGAGTAAGCAGCAGTTAAATTTTATTTCTCAGAGAGTCCTAGGCAGAATTGCAAAATTGTTTCCCATGGTCAGTTCCTTATTTGGTCAGAATTCTCTTATCATTTCATTCAACAAATTTATGCACCTTCAACTGAATCAAAGAAAAGCTGATTCCCTGGAGCAAGGGGAAAATTCGTTTTTTTTCAAAGACATATGCTGCTATTTCATTCCATTCGAGGAACTTCCCATAATATGTTTAGAGGAAATACATTTAGACTATGCTGTTTGACGAGAAATCATAATTTTAAAAAACCCCTCAGTGCTGAGTAATTCAAGTTGAAATTCCATAGAGCTTTAAACGTAGATTTGCCCAGGTTATATTTTATCAGCGAAAATGGGGAACAATGTTCAATAAGTAATGATATTTCCTCCAATGATTTGCAGAGTTTAATACTCAGCCATTTTGGCAGGGCTCATTTATAACTCTTTTTGTCTGGTTCTACTTCATTGGCAAAATCAGGAAAAAAAACAAGTAATTTTCATAATTATTTGGTTGAGATTAAATCCTTCCACAGATGAAGCATTTCTGAATTGGTTTTATAACAGCAATACGTCGTCGAAGAGAGTTTCTGTGGCAAATATTTATGAAATATAAAAAAATGAATAAATGCCAGCAGGGTAATGACGTGTCTCCCTAAGCTTTCGATCTTGTTGTAATCCACCACAAAATGGGGTCATCATTTTTCTACTTTGGTACCTAGACATGATTTTGTTCCTTTTAATTTTCTTTTTTTTTTTAATTGTTGGGATGGCTCTTTGGGTGAAACATTCTTCTATGCAGAAAAAAGATAAGGCCAAGCAGTGGTAAGAACTAGTGTCAAATACATGAAATGGGATGTTTTACTTCATGGGATGAATTGTAAGAAAATCATTCTGACTCTCACTGGAAATGTCTCCGGTCCATCTTGCAAAGCAGATATTGAGAAAACACACACACACACGCATACACACACACCCCGGTTACGCCCAAGTCCCTGGGGTTTAATGAGGGTGACTATTCCATTCTTCTTAGCTAAAATCCTTAAGAAACTAAAGTGGCTAAACTTAAATAATCTTATTAGCCCCTAATAGTTATTTTATTAGCATTTTTCTCCAAGGATTTTTCGGTCTGATTATGAGTACTTTGCAATTTCAGACAGTATGATGGATGCTACTTTTGTATGACAAGAATTTTAACAGTCCTTCTTCAGTACTCAATGCACACCCAATTATGCGTCTGAGCTAGTAACCTTGAATTTATGTTGCCATGGTGACAAACTGGTCATGCATTATGGATTATCATTGAAATTCTACACCCCTACCTAGCATAATGAGAGTTGGGGACTTAATCAAATCAGCCATTCTGTGTGACACAAAGTAAAGAACTGGCTCTTATTGTTCAACATCTAGAAAGGAAGCCAGCCTGGTGGAGTGGCAGCTGCAACCCTGTAGTCTGATAGATGGCCCTTATATACATTCGCGAATGTATAGACAGATGGTTTTCAATGTCTGGAATTTCCAGCTTAGGAAGCAGCTGTTCGGATAACCTCTGCCGTCTCACCTTGTTGTCATGGAACATTGAACAGGGACTGAGAATGTGGATGGTTGCATCGACGAGCTGACTGAATTTACATCGCTTGGCATCCTTCTCTTAGCATCAAACTGCAGAGCTAGAGTGAGGCGGGGAGAGGGAGGGAGGAGAAAGAGGAAAAGCCAGATCGGAGCGTCTGATAGCACCCATTCCCATTTCTAGCCTACTAGGAAGGAATCGGACGGATTCCAAACGATGGTAGTGATCATTCATTCATTCAATCGTATTTATTGAGCGCTTACTGTGTGCAGAGCACTGTACTAAGCGCTTGGGAAGTACAAGTTGGCAACATATAGAGACGGTCCCTACCCAACAACGGGCTCACAGTGGTCTCAGAGTGCTGTAGAGTACATCTCTTTGCCATTGAAAAATCCGAGCCAGGGACTCGCAGCCTACCCGTATGCCGCTTGTTCACCAGTAAAGCCGTCCAGGTTTTGGTGTGCCCAGAGGGAATAGTGTACCTTTGTAATGCCTTTCAGTCCTGCCGAGGCAAAATACTGGCCTGTCTGTGAAGGCCACGAGGATTGGAGGTCGAATGCTTAAGGCAACATCAAACCAAAAAGACGGGCAAATTATCCAATCGTTGTATCACTCATTTCTATACTATCACTAAAACTGGCTGCTTCAACTCTGACAAGTGTGGTGAGGCATAATAACATTTTGACAGATGCTTTCAGAGGTCAGCTTATTGTGAAAGGTGTCTGCTACCAGTTTTTTATATTTTCTAAAGAATCTTTAAAATCAAAATGGAAAACCATCCATTTTCAGCCCAAAATGCTCTCAGTACCTGCTATTTTCATAAGATATGCGTGAGCACATACGCTTTTTTGTGCATATGTTAGATACCTACGCACACACCGTTACTTTACTTTTTGAAAGCTGCTAACATTTGGCAAATATTTTCATTTTGATTTTAATGGGAGGTTTACTATATTACTTCAAAATGTAATTATTTTTCCTCCTCAAAACTTTAAAAAAGGAGGGTTCATTTGGAAGACTTCCTGATGTGAGTATGCCATGAAAATCTTCATTAATTATTTCCTAAGTTTTTGTTCCTCATCTAATCGGACCAACCTCCATTACTGCCAACATTTTCATCGATGGCCTTATCAATAGAGCATGCTTTGACACGATAGAACATAACAGCTCCAAAGAAGCCACTCTCCTTTATCAGGTTAATGCGTCACAGAATTTAAGTACCCAAGTAAGTCTTGTGAGATATAAAGGCTCTACAGCTGTCTCCATCTGTATATCCACCTACTAGAATGTGCATTTTGGAAGTTGCAAATCCAGTCAATATTGCACATTTAAAAACTTGGAAAGAGTCATTATTTACTCTCAGGGAACGCTGTACCTGGGAAGTTGGTTAGAATAAATGTGCTAGGTGATCTCTCAGGAAAATGCCTGTCATAAGTAACAATAAAACAGATAGTATTTGATTTGGACTGAGAAAAAAATAAAATTATAAAGTGGAGTAATTAAATGGTAGGCTGAAACTTTTATTTTTTTCTTTTGCTATTTCATTTCTATGCACAACATTTTGTTTTAAAAGAAGGCAAGACAACATTTTAAGCCACGTCTTGGAATCTCTTCTTATGTATGTGTTTAAGCAACAGCTTTAAATTTTTCTGTCAGATTTAATTTATTTAAATTTTCATTTATGTGGAGAAACGGCATTCAGTGAGTGGTGGTTTTGCATGAAAATGATACAGATGGGCCTAATAAGGGCATCCATCCAAGTAATGGTTTGAGCTTTAAATATGTATTTTTTAAACACAGACATAAAGACAGTAAAATAAAAAAGATGATATTTCACTCATTATTTCTCCATGGATATTTATGTAAAAATGTCTCTGGATGGATAACTTAGAAAGTGTGTTATTTAAAGAAGTATATGCGATGCAACAAAGTGGTCTGCTGAAATGCCAACCATTTTTCTGAACAGAAAGTATTGTCCGATCATAGAACCCTATGTCTGGTTTAAAAAAATGAGCTTTTTGTTGATTTGTAAAATTATATTCTTAAAAATACTGCCTACCGATCTCTCGTAATGCCAGGGCTTTATTTTAAAATGAAAACCTTCTTTTTAATACGCACATTGTGTTGAAAATTGAAACTGTAGTCAAGCATTTTTTTGCTCTATAGAAGAACATTGTTACCTAGGAAAAACACTTAAATGAGAGTTTTAAGTATCCAAGAATATAATCTTTCAGTAACCCACCCAAATCAAATTTGGATAAATTGTGATTAAAGAGCTTTCAATTACTTCGTCAATATGTTCAGATAGATACATCGGTGGGGATTTTTTCTAGCATTCTTTGGGCTTATTTCCAGATGCCCAAATCACACCTCCAGCCTTCTCCCATGTCCATGTCCTCCCACACATCCCCGTTCCACCTAATTAACTTCTCAAAGTTCTCCCAAAGAAATCTCTTCCTTTCCTTCCCTTCCCTTCTTTCTCTCCTTCATTCCCTCACCATCACAGGCCTAAACATGCACAAGAGTTGTCAGTGATGCATCTGTCTTAACTTCAGGCAAATTAAATTTTTCTTTTAGACGTTGTCTCAAAGCATTTTCTTTCTCTATAAAGTGACTTTCAAGGTGGCCATGCTGTTATCTTTGAGTCTGACATGTTCCCTTGCTTTCTACAATGCTAGATTATTTTGTCTGTGCCAAAAGTCAAAGTAGCTGCCACCGTAAAATCCAAGGCAACCAATCAATCCATTAGTTGTGTTTAGTGTATGCAGAGCACTGTACTAAGTGCTTGGGAGAGTGCAATAAAACAGAAAGAAACACTACGGCCTAGAGGATAGAGCACGGGCCTGGAAATCGGATGGACCTGGGTTCTAACCCTGGCTCTACCACCTGTCTGCTGTGTGACTTTGGGCAAGTCACTTCACTTCTCTGTGCCTCAGTTCCCTCATCTGGAAAATGGGGATTAAGACTGTGAGCCCCCTGTGGGACAACTTGATTACCTTGTAACCGCCCCAGCACTGAAGAACAGTGCTTTGCATATAGTCAGTGCTTAATAAATGCCATTAAAAAAAGACAACCCAGTATTAATATAGATTACAATAATGATAATAAATATGTGGTATTTGTTAAATTTTTACTATGCTCCAGGCACTCTATTAAGCACTGGCGTGGATAGAAGCAAATGGGGTTTAGATGTGAGTTTACCTGGAGTTCTCCTTCAGGAAAGCCTATTAAAATAGAAACCGCTCAGTCATTACTGTTCTGGATTAATGGGATTTTCTGCAGAATGTCTGTTTTAAATTATGTTTGTGTGTGTGCAGTTATCTCCCTCTCTCTCTTTCTCTCTCTCTCTCCATTTACACACATATATATGTGTTCAGTAAAAGATGTTGTAGAAACTGTAATTACTCTGTTAGTCCAAAAGGCTTTTAGAGAAAAGTCACTGCCTTTCTGTTTTAGTGATATAATTGGGTCTCACTGTTTTTTTGAACACAAGCAATCAATCACTGACCATCTCTTGTGTGCTGAGAACTGTACCAAGTACTTGGGAGCGTACGATAGAGTTAGTAGACATTCCTACCTTCAAAGAGTTTACAGTCTCGTGGGGGAGAAAAACACTAAAATACTTTGCAGATATGAAGAAGAAAACTCTGTGTGTGCATATACATTCAAGCAAATTGGCAAGATATCTGCAAATGTGCTATCTGTGGTTGAGAGTACACAAGTACATAATCTATGAAGAAGTGCTGAAGTAGTAGCTGGAGGGGTAGAACCTGTATAACAAGCACTACAGAGCTCATTTACTTTCTGTTTGCAATCCACTATTACCCTTAAATCATTTCCTGCCAGACTTGCTTTCTCCAGATTATATTTGTGTAGTTTGTGTTTTCTCCTTCAGGGTATTATCCTACATAATTTGTTCCTGCTTTATTCTGGTTTGGGAGGATGGAGGGCGAAGAAGAAGTGGTGGAATTAAATGGGAGGAACTGAAGGTTCCCCCCTCCCCCAAAAAAAATAGAGAGCAGTGAAAGGTTAGCTGAATAGAAGTTAATTTATGTCAGAGAATATTATGGGACATCAGAAAGCAGTAATGTTCTCTCTACATAAGCAGTTCACGTACCTGATATTAAATGTGCTTAAAGGGGGATCTGATCACTTGGTTTAAATGGCCGCCAATAAACACTATTTTCTTGTAGAATTAATATAGGCTGTAATATTCCAGGTTCTAAAGCACTGCTTCAAAGAAATAGAAGCTCTATTTCGCTTAACCTGCATATACGTTTATTAAATTGTCTGTTCCATTATTCATTTTCACACGGTGAATGCCTTTATGCCTGTTTCCACTAATGGAATATAAGCTCTTTGTTGGCAGGGAATTTGTCACTTGCCGGTTTTGTATTCTTCAAACCACTTCGAGTTCATTACACCCAGCAGGTGCTCAGAAAATACTAGCACAATTACTACTGGCATGGCATAGTAGATGGAGTACCAGCCTGAGAGTCAGAACATCATGGAGTCTAATTCCAGCTCCGCTGCTTGTCAGCTTTATGACTTTGGAAGCAGCGTGGCTCAGTGGAAAGAGCCCGGACTTTGGAGTCAGAGGCCGTGGGTTCAAATCCTGGCTCCACCACTTGTATAGAATATCTATTCTATTTATTTTATTGTGTTAATATGTTTGGTTTTGTTCACTGTCTCCCCCTTCTAGACTGTGAGCCCACTGCTGGGCAGGGACCATCTCTATATGTTGCCAACTTGTACTTCCCAAGCGCTTAGTACAGTGCTCTGCACACAGTAAGCTCTCAATAAATGCGATTGATTGATTGATTGATTGTCAGCTGCGTGACTTTGGGCAAGTCACTTCACTTCTCTGGGCCTCAGTTCCCTCATCGGTAAAATGGGGATGAAGGCTGCAAGCCCCTCATGGGATAACCTGATTACCTTGCATCTACCCCAGCGCTTAGAACAGTGCTTTGCACATAGTAAGCGCTTAACAAATACCAACATTATTATTATTATGTCACTTCACTTCTCTGTTCCCCAATTACCTCATCCATAACGTAGAGATTGAGAATGTGAGCCGTATGTGGAACAGGGACTGTGGACATCCCGATTTGCTTGTATCACCCCAGAGATTAGTACAGTGCCTGGGAAAAGTAAGTGCTTAACAAACACCACAATTATTACTATTGTTACTGCAACTACCATTAGCATTAATATTATTACCAAGAAGCAGTATGGCTTACTGGAAAGATCATGGTCCTTGGAATCATAGGATTCCAAAGATTCTGGGTTCTAATCAAGACTTGGCCACGTGTCTGCTTAGTGACCTTGGGCAAGCCACTTAACCACTTTGTGCCTCAATTACCTCAACTGTAAAATGGGGATTAAATCATAACCCCTCCTACTTAGACTGTGAGGCCGTTGTGGGACAGGGATCATATCCTTAGTACT
Source organism: Tachyglossus aculeatus (assembly GCF_015852505.1). NCBI lineage: Eukaryota > Metazoa > Chordata > Mammalia > Monotremata > Tachyglossidae > Tachyglossus > Tachyglossus aculeatus. The sequence goes on from NC_052101.1 coordinate 3,263,915, forward strand.
TAGTACTAAGCGCTTGGTACAGGGCTCTGCACACAGTAAGCGCTCAATAAATTCATTCATTCATTCAATCATATTTATTGAGCGCTTACTGTGTGCAGAACACTGTACTAAGCGCTTGGGAAGTAAAAGTTGGCAAGATATAGAGACGGTCCCTACCCAACAGTGGGCTCACAGTCTAGAATACAGTCTATAAATATGATTGAATGAATGAGTATCCAACCTGATAAACTTGTATCTACCCCAGCACATAAAACAGTACTTCTCGTATATATATATATATATATATATATATATATATATATATATATATATATATATATATATATATATATGTTTGTATGTATTTATTACTCTATTTATTTACTTTATTTGTACATATTTATTCTATTTATTTTATTTTGTTAATATGCATTGTTTTGTTCTCTGTCTCCCCCTTCTAGACTGTGAGCCCACTGTTGGGTAGGGACCGTCTCTATATGTTGCCAACTTGGACTTCAAGTGCTTAGTACAGTGCTCTGCACACAGTAAGCACTCAATAAATACAACTGAATGAATGAATGAATATAGTAAGTGCTTAAGTATTATTACTGTTGTTATTATTACTATCAATTTTATGAGAAGTAGCGTGGCTTAGTGGCTAAGAGCATGGGCTTGGGAGTCAGAGGACCTGGATTGTAATTCCAGATACACTTTTCTGCTGTGTGACCTTGGGCAAGTCACTTAACTTCTCTGGGCCTCAGTTACCTAATCTGTAAAATGGGGATCAATAGTGTGAGCCCCACATGGGACAACCTGATCACGCTTTATCTACCCCTGCGCTTAGAACAGTGCTTGGCATATAGTAAGCGCTTAACAAATACCATTATTATTATTACTACTGCATAAGTCAGCGTCTCTGGAAATTCTCATCCATTAAACATTCAAAAATACCTGGTTTCACCGGTACTTTTGAATCACTTTAGATGTAAATGCCATCCAGTACAATTCTTAAATTGTTACTGTTTGACTACAATCAGTCTTTAAATTAAGAGTATTTCTTTACAAATTGAAATAATCATCTTTAATGGAAGCCTTAAGGACCAATAAAATCAAACTGAACTACTTTGTCCATTTAAAAGAAAGTGGAATCCGAATAACCCTGCTGACCAAGCTACCTGACGTAGCCTAGAGCTTTGATCCCTTACAAGAATTAAAACAAATGATAGCTATCAATCAATCAGTGGTATTTGTAGGGTGCTTACTGTGTGCAGAACACTATACTAAGTGATTGGAAGAGTACGATTACAGCAGAGTTGGTTGACGTGTTCCCTTCCTATAGTCTAGATGGAGAGGCCAACAATTATATAAATAGGTAAATTATGGATATGTGCATAAATGCTGTGGGGCTGAGGGTGGGGTGAGTGTCAAGTTCCATAACGATACAGATACACATGCGTAGATGTTTATTTATTTTATTTGTACATATTTATTCTATTTATTTTATTTTGTTAATATGTTTTGTTCTCTGTCTCCCCCTTCTAGACTGTGAGCCCACTGTTGGGTAGGAACCGTCTCTATATGTTTCCAACTTGTACTTCAAGTGCTTAGTACAGTGCTCTGCACAAAGTAAGTGCTCAATAAATACGATTGAATGAATGAATGAATGAATGTAGTAAGTGCTTAACAGGTATTATTACTGTTATTATTATTACTATCAATTTTATGAGAAGTAGCGTGGCTTAGTGGCTTGGCAGTCAGAGGACCTGGGTTCTAATCCCAGATCCACTTTTCTGCTGTGTAACCTTGGGCAAGTCATTTAACTTCTCTGGGCCTCAGTTACCTAATCTGTAAAATGGGGATCAAAAGAAGGGAGAGAGTAAGGGAAAAGAGGGTTTAATCGAGGAAGGGCCACTTGGAGGGGAAGTGATTTTAATAAGGTTTGAAGGTGGGCAGAGTAGTCATCTCTCATATACAAAGGGGGAGGGAGTTTGAGGTCAGAGGGAGGATGTGGGTAGGGGATTGGTGGTGAGCTAGACAAAATTGAGGTGCAGGATTTAAGTTGGCATTGGAGAAATGAAACGTATGGGCTGCATTCTGGTAGGAAATCAGCAAGATAAGGTAGGAGGGGGAGAGCTGATTGAGTGTTTTTAAGCTGAGTTTCTGTTTGATGCGGAGGTGGATGAGTAACCACTAGGAGGTTCTTGAAAAGTGGGAGATGGGTGCTGAATGTAGTTATTTTTAATGACCTGAGCAGCTGAGTTCAGCCTGGACTAGAGTGGGGAGAGACAGAAGGCAGCGAGATAGGCAAGGGAGCTGATGCAGTAAACAAAGTAGGATATAATAAGTCCTTGGATCAGACTGTAAGCTTCTCTAGACCATAAGCTCACCATGAGCAGGGAACTTGTCAAACAGCTCTGTTGTGTTATTCTCTCCCAAGCACTTAATGCCATTGATGGACTGATGGAGTGGCATAGTTTCAGTTTGGATGGAGAGGAAACAGTGGAATTTTAGCAATGTTATGAACCAGCAGGATTTGGTGACATTGAATATGTGTGTTGAATGAGAGAGAGGTGACGGAGATAATGCCGTGGTTACAGGATTGTGAGATAAGGAGGAAAGCGTGTTGTCTACAGTGACAAGAGGAAGACAGACAGTGGGGTTGTCTACAATGATAGGAGGGGGACAGTGTTAGGGTGGGAAGACTAAACTTGTAGACAAGGACACACTGTAGAGAAGCAGCGTGGCTCAGTCGAAAGAGCACAGGCTTTGGAGTCAGAGGTCATGGGTTCAAATCCCAGCTCCGCAAATTGTCAGCTGTGTGACTTTGGTCAAGTCACAACTTCTCTGGGCTTCAGTTCCCTCATCTGTAAAATGGGGATGAAGACTGTGAGCCCCCCGTGGGACAACCTGATCACCTTGTAATCTCCCCAGGGCTTAGAACAGAGCTTTGCACATAGTAAGCACTTAACAAATGCCATTATTATCATTATTATTATTATGTCTAGTAGTTCTGTTGTACTGTACTCTCCCAAGTACTTAGTTCAGTGCTCTGCACACAGTGAGCACACAGTAAATATCACTGAAGATGAATTCTGTTTCGGATGTGTTAATTTTGGCCATCTGTGACATCACCACCCATTGCTAAATATGAACTTTTATTCCTAAACTCATATTGCTTTGAAAAAAAAATTCTGAGAGCTTCTCGTATACAGTCGCTGGCCTCGAGGCAGGAAAATGGCTAGGTCATTCAGAGCAGTTATTATCTATCATTTAAAAAAATCAATTAAGGACCTGCTTTGTGCGGAGTACTGTCCTAACTGTTCAGGAGGGCATGGTAGAATTAATAGGCATGATCCCTGCCTTCAAGGGGTATAAATAGCTCCAGGTATTGTAAACTCCTTCATACCTGTTCTGTATTTTCATTCATCCATTCATTCAGTCGTATTTATTGAGCGCTTAATGTGTGCAGAGCACTGGATTAAGTGCTTGGGAAGTACAAATTGGCAACATATAAAAATGGTCCTTACCCAACAACGGGCTCACAGTCTAGAAGGGGGAGACAGACAACAAAACATATGAACAAAATAAAATAAATAGAATAGTAGATATGTACAAGTAAAGTAAATAGAGTAATAAATCTGTACAAACACGTATGCAGGTGCTGTGGGGAGGGGAAGGAGGTAGGACGGGGAAGGGGAGAGGAAGGAGGGGGCTTTCTCTGACCAACCTAACCAACCGACCAACCTAAAACCTTTCTGGATATCAACTCAAATCCCACTTTTAATTACACTCCATTTCTCAGGTTCACCCTTCTGCAGGGTAAATCACAAGTCAGTGGTATCCTCTGGAAAAAATAAACCTTCATGTATTTGATGATTGTCACCTCACCACCTAACCTTTTGATAAATCACATTTATTGAGTTCCTAGTTTTCAAATGGCATCTGTGAAGCTCTTACTACGTTCCAGGGAGTGTACTAAGCACTGGGGTAGATATGTTAATCAGGTTGGACAAAGTCTATGCCCCATATGTCCCATTTTACAGATGAGCTAACTGAGGTACAGAGGTGTTCAGTGAGGAGCACGGTACTAAACATTTGGGAGAGAGAAATAGAGTTAACATAGCTCCTGCCCATGAAGATCTAACAGCTTAGCAAGTAATACAGACATTAAGTTTGTTACATCTAGGGGAAGGAGGAAAACAGATAAATTTTCATTAGATTTAGCCTTTGCTTCTATATATGATTGAATTGGTTGTGTCCCCTTCAGTTCTGGAATTTGTTAAGTGCTAACTATATACCCAGTACTAGAGAAGAGAAGCAAGAGAAGCAGCATGGCTCAGTGGAAAGAGCCCAGGCTTGGGTGTCAGAGGTCGTGGGTTCTAATTCCGGCTCCGCCACTTGTCAGCTGTGTGACTTTGGGCAAGTCACTTAACTTCTCTGTGCCTCAGTTATCTCATCTGAAAAATGGGGATTAACACTATGAGCCCCACGTGGGACCACCTGATCACCTTGTATCCCCCCAGCACTTAGAACAGTGCTTCGCACATAGTAAGCACTTAACAGATGCTATCAGTTATTCATTTATTTACTATACTAAGCACTGGACTGTTTCCAATCACCACCGAGACTTTGTGAAAGCTATTTTTACCTTCATGATTTATTTCTAAATGAAATCCTGTTATGTAATTCCATTATCACGATTCCAACTTTCTTCCCGTTAATTCCTGTTAATAGTTATTTTTTTAAGCATCTTATTACCTACCACTTTAGAGTCACCTGCAAATTTGACCTCCTTTGCTGTTCATTGTTCTTGGAAGTAGAGTCTTCCACCACTTCTTCACCGTCAGCTAAATGGAATGCCTTTTTGCAGGTACAACCATTAGGTCCCTGAAACCTAGTCCAATAAATTTAGGAAGACAAGATGTAGTGGTGAATATTTCTGCTCCTTAAGATTGCTAGTGAATATGTCTGTTAGAGTGACATCTGGTGGATCCTAAATAATTCAGATAAATAAAGCTCTTTCTAGGAATCCCAACATATAAAAGCCAGAATTCATCTTGGGAACCCAAGAGGAGTGAGCAAAGTGTATGTGTATATATATATATGTACATATATATGTGTGTATATATATATAAATACACATGTGATATATATATATATATATATATACATGTGATATATATGTATACATATATATATATACGTGTGTGTGTGTGTGTGTGTAAATCCTTTCCCCTTTGACTCAGTGTTACCCTAAATATTCATTGATTCATTCAGTCGTATTTATTACAATAATGATGGCATTGGTTAAGCGCTTACTATGTGCAAAGCACTGTTCTAAGTGCTGGGGGAGGATACAAGGGGATCAGGTTGTCCCACGTAGGGCTCACAGTCTTAATCCCCATTTTACAGATGAGATAACTGAGGCTCAGAGACATTAAGTGACTTGCCTAAGGTCACACAGCAGAAATGTGGCAGAGGCGGGGTTAGAACCCATGACCTCCGACTCCCGAGCCCCTGCTCTTTCCACTGAGTCACGCTTATTGTGTGCGGGGAACTGTTCTAAGTGATGGGAGAGTACAATTCAGCAACAGAGTCAATCCTGACCCAACAATGGGCTCACAATCTAGAAGGGGGGAGACAGGCAACAAAAACCTTTTGGTAGTAGTAATTGCCTTAGTAGTAGAGGTTGCAGTAGTAATAGTATTCATTCATCATCATCATCAATCGTATTTATTGAGCGCTTACTGTGTGCAGAGCACTGTACTAAGCGCTTGGGAAGTACAGGTTGGCAACATATAGAGACGGTCCCTACCCAACAGTGGGCTCACAGTCTAAAAGGGGGAGACAGAGAACAAAACCAAACATACTAACAAAATAAAATAAATAGAATAGATATGTACAAGTAAAATAAACAAATGAATAAATAGAGTAATAAATATGTACAAACATATATACATATATACAGGTGATGTGGGGAAGGGAAGGAGGTAAGATGGGGGGATGGAGAGGGGGACGAGGGGGAGAGGAAGGAAGGGGCTTGAGCACAAACTGTATGCAGAACACTACTAAGCACTTAGCACTGTAGTAGAAGGAGAGGTTGCAGTAGTAGTAATAGTAGTAGCTTCAGTTGTAGTAGTAATAATAATAATAATAATAATAATAATGACATTTTTTAAGTGCTCACTATGTGCCAAGCACTGTTCTAAGTGTTGGGGTAGATACAAGGTAATCAGGTTGTCCCATGTGGGGCTCACAGTCTTCATCCCCATTTTACAGATGAGGCAACTGAGGTCCAAAGAAGTTAAGTGACTGGCCCAAAGTCACCCAGCTGATAAGTGGCAGAGCCAGGATTAGAACTCACGACCTTTGACTCCCAAGCCCGGGCTCTTGCCACTCAGCTACGCTCCTTCTACTCCTATTAGTAGTAGTCGTTGTAGCAGTAGCTTTAGTTGTAGTAGTAGCAGTAGCTCAGCAGTAGCTGAGAAGCAGCATGGCTCCGTGGAAAAGAGCCCGGGCTTTGGAGTCAGAGGTCATGGGTTCAAATCCCGGCTCTGCCAATTGTCAGCTGTGTGACTTCGGGCAAGTCACTTCATTTCTCTGGGCTTCAGTTACCTCATCTGTAAAATTGGGGTTAAGATTGTGAGCCCCCCGTGGGACAACCTGATCACCTTGTAATCTCCCCAGCACTTAGAACGGTGCTTTGCACACAATAAGTGCTTAATAAATGCCATCATCATTATTATTATTAGTAGTAGTAGTAGTAATAATAATAATTACGGTATTTTGTCATGAGTCTGTCTCACACCGTCAGGCACTTTTTCTATAATTCCGCCCCTGATACTGTTTCACCTCATCAGGTACTCAATGACAAGTCAAACCACAGTGAAACCTAAGGACCACAGTGTATAGCAGAAAGTGTTATTCAATTCTCAGTCTAACTGATGGGGTAAATGCCTACACGTGTGCATGTATGCACACACACTCACACACAAATGCACACATACAAGCACAGCTACCCTGTCTGACTGTTTTCTCCAAGCTCATGAAGATGGTCTCACGTCAGAGAAGTTTGGAGGAATCTGGCCGCTCGCAGCCTGTCATCCTGGTGCAAGTGTTTAGGTGGCCCTTGGTATCCGTGCCATAGACCTCTCGGCTCAGGTGGTTTTTACTGCCTCCCAGGATCGAATTCTTTTGTTCATGGCAACCACCGGCTGCAGCTGTTCAGCACGTGCTTGCTCTCCTGGCTTTCTTTTTTTCTCTTTTTGGTCACCCCCCTCCTTCCCCCCCGCATCTGTATTCTTTTTGGGGTGTTTCAGAGGGGTCATGGTGGGTCCTGATTCACTGCTTTGACTTGCCTGTTGTCCTAAGTCCGTTATTGGGTAAAACCAGGGGGAATGGCTACCTTTCCCCTCACGCTCACCCCGCAGGCTATTTTTGCAAGGTAGTTCATCTCGTGGACCTCCAGCAGTCCTCCTTTTTCTCTTCCTCCCTTCAAAGCCCTACTGAGAGCTCACCTCCTCCAGGAGGCCTTTGCAGACTGAGGCCTTACCTCCTTCCCCTCCCCACAGCACCTGTATATATGTATATATGTTTGTACGAATTTATTACTCTATTTATTTTATTTGTACATATTTATTCTATTTATTTTATTTTGTTAATATGTTTTGTTTTGTTGTCTGTCTCCCCCTTCTAGACTGTAAGCCCACTGTTGGGTAGGGACTGTCTCTATATGTTGCCAACTTGTACTTCCCAAGAGCTTAGTACAGTGCTCTGCACACAGTAAGTGCTCAATAAATACGATTGAATGAATGAATGATGGCAAGACAGTTCAGTGCCTCCTCAAAGTCCTCCTTCTATGTTATCGGTTCCTCCCCAGATTCTTCCATGTTGTCGTTCACTGGATCAAACAATAGCCGCTCGTAAAATGGTTCCTGGGTTGCATAATGGAGTCACTTGTGCTCACCACAGTACTTGCTAAGCACTTACTATGTGCAAAGCACTGTTCTAAGTGCTGGAGTAGATACAAATCAGTCAAATTAGACCCAGTCCCTGTCCCACATTGGGCTCAAACTCTTAATCCCCATGTTTTACGGATAAGGTAACTGAGGTAAAGAGAAGTTAAGTGGCTTGCCCAAGGTCACACAGCAGACAAGTGGTGGAGGCAGGATTAGAGCCCATGAACTTCTGACTCAAGGACCGTGTTCTGTCCACCTCACCCTGCTACTTATAGTAGAAGTTTAGAAATATAGTAGTAATAGTGGCAGTAGCAGTAGTACTTTCATCATCATCATCAATCGTATTTATTGAGCGCTTACTGTGTGCAGAGCACTGTACTAAGCACTTGGGAAGTACAAGTTGGTAAAATATAGAGACAGTCCCTACCCAACAGTGGGCTCACAGTCTTTCAGCAGCACTATTTCCTAAACATTCATTTAGTAGACTGTGAGCCCGTTGTTGGATAGGGACTGTCTCTATATGCTGCCTACTTGTACTTCCCGAGTGCTTAGTTCAGTGCTCTGCACACAGTAAGTGCTCAATAAATACGATTGAACGAATGAATGCAGCATGCTTTCCTAGGCTTTTGGGAAGCCCAGAATAAAGAAGTGATACATTCCACCCTGCGAAAGGAGCTTCCATTCTGAACGAAGAAAAGAGACATAAAGATCTCATTCTAGTGGTGATGATGCTAGCTGGTTTAGAAATTAGAGGCCAGGTGATGTGCAAAACCATCATAAAAAACTACTCAGCAGTAAAAGCTAGTAGATAACCACAAGCCCAGAGCATCAGCAATATGGCATTAGAGTGAAAAAGAAAGCACTTTATGAGATGCATGAAAAGGAATTTAGCATGTCGGAATCATGGAGTCATTTTTTCCATTATGCTCAGCACCTCTCGGCTTCTTTCTGGAGCACTGGGCCGCTTCCCGCTCAAAAACGCCATCCGTCTGGGCTGGCAGGGCAGCCACAGAGATTATTCATTGCTTTCGTTTGCCAACTACATCATCGAGTCCTATAAGTGCTGGGCTTATTCTTCTTGGATGAAGTTAGGTTTAGGAACCAAATTAATGTTTACAAGAACGATGATAATGTGGTACTTGGTAAATGATTATCGTATGCCAAGCACTTGACTAAGCTCTGGAGTGGATACAAAATAATCAGGTCAAAAACAGTCCTAATCCTTCCTGGGATTCACAGTCTAAAGGGGAGGGAGAAGGTTTTTAATCCCCATTTCACAGATGAGGAAACGGAGGTACCGAGAGGTTAAGTGACTTGTCCAAGGTTGCGTAGCTGCAGAGGGGTGTATACAGAATTAGGACCCAGGTTTCCCAATTCTCAGACCTCTTATAAGCCATGCTGCTTCTCAAAATATTAAGGTCTCCAAGAGAATGGTGTCCTTCTCATCTCTTCATCACTGAGACCAGTACAAGAGGTGTGGGAAGAGATTGATGTTGACTATAAAGAAAAGAAAGACTGTGGGTACAGATAGACACTGGGAAGTGCTACCAAAGGATCCTATTTTCTAGAAGTCTAGAAGTCTAGGATGCATTCTAACAACAACAACTCTACTCTGCCAAACCATTGGAGATTGTTTCCCATTTACTACTCCACAGTTGAGCCATTCCCATAGTAAGCCATGCATACAGTAATATTCTATTTTCTCATCTGGAGCCTCCCAAATCGGAGCTGCATCACGCCTCGGAAAATCAATACTGCATCGGAATTCTGTCGTCATACTGTCCTATATTTTCTCGTTCCTTTTAATTGCAATTCATCTTCCCATTTCCTATGGGGGAAACACCACCTAAGGCAAAGCTGAAAAGAAGAGAAAGCAAGTCAGTTTTGTGACCGCGTGTGAGGAGAAAGGGATCTGGAACCTGACAGAAAACCATAAAAGCCTCACTAGTACTTCTGGATCCGTCAGTCAATCAGTGTTATTTATTGCGTGCTCACTGTGTACCGAGCACTGAATACAGGGAGAGCACAATACAGTAGAGTAGGTAGACTTAATCACTGCCCCCTAGGAGCTTACCATCTAAGGGAAGAGGAGGAAGAGCTTATCACTTCTCACCAACCATTCCTGGTGACCTCCCTCTTGCTCTCTCTAATAGACTCTACTCAGCCCTAAATCTCTCTGACCACTCAGTTGTCTCCACCCTTTGTTGTTGTTGTCTTACGCTGCCGAGTCGTGTCCGACCCATAGAGATGCCACAGACACATCTCTCCAAGAATGCCCCACTTCCATCTGGTAGTGTATCCTCAGAGTTTACGAACTTGGAAAAGCAGGCTGGCCTAGAGGAAAACGTATGGGCCCGGAATATAGGGGATTCGGGTTTCAATCCTGTTTCTGCCACTTTCCTGCTGTGTCATCTTGGTCAAGGCATTTAACTTCTCTGTTCCTCAACTAGAAAAGCAGGATTAAAGATCTGTTTTCCCTCCTCCTTAAACAGTGAGCCTCAGGAAAGGCAGAGTCTATGTCTTACTTGTTAGTTTTGTATCTTTTCCAGAGTTTAGTACATTGCTTTAAAGTACATTTAGTACATTCCCCTCCTCCTCCTCCCCATCCCCCCATCTTACCTCCTTCCCCTCCCCACAGAACCTGTATATATGTACATATGTTTGTACATATTTATTACTCTATTTATTTTACTTGTACATATTTACTCTATTTTGTTAGTATGTTTGGTTTTGTTCTCTGTCTCCCCTTTTAGACTGTGAGCCCACTGTTGGGTAGGGACTGTCACTATATGTTGCCAACTTGTAGTTCCCAAGTGCTCAGTACAGTGCTCTGCACACAGTAAGCGCTCAATAAATACGATTGATTGATTTTGTTGTCTGTCTCCCCTTTCTAGACTGTGAGCCTGCTGTTGGGTAGGGACCGTCTCTATGTGTTGCCAACTTATACTTCCCAAGTGCTTAGTACAGTGCTCTGCACAGAGTAAGTGCTCAATAAATACGATTGAATGAATCAATGAATGCTTGGCATATAGCCAGTGTTTAGCAGATGACATAAATATCATTATTATTATGCTTATCATCATTATTGCTACTAGTATTCCCCTTCTATCTGGCCTCGGGTTTTCCTGTCCCCCAGACCCTAGTAATTCATTAAAAGCTATCCCTGAATTCTACAATTAAATATCAAATGCCCTTAACTGACAAGTAGAAAACCACATTTAAAAAGGTTCATTTATCTTTCTATAGATGGACCAAGTGTAGCATCAAGAATCAGACTAAAGTGAAGATTTGCAGGCCAATATTAAGCTCCAACCCTTTACATTGCTCCCAGATTTAGGATGGTCAGCTCAATCGTAGTGTGGGTTAGGTATTACGTAGGTTGTGAGTCATTTCTTGACTGACAGCCGAGTTTCATCCAAGGAATGTTTCCCAATAGGACACTGATATATTCATTTTCTTTTGTCCCATTTGGGATCTGCAAATAATAAAAAAATAATTATACCATTTGTTCAGTGCTTACTATGTTCCAAGCACTGGCCTAACCACTGGGGTAGATAATAAGATAATCAGGTTGGTTGCAGTCCCTATCCCACATGGAACTCACAGCCTAAGTAGGAGGAAGAGCAGCATTTAATTTCCATTCTACAGTGAGGAAACTGAGGCCCAGAGAAGTTGTGACTTTCCCATATGTATATATGTTTGTACATATTTATTACTGTATTTTACTTGTACATATTTATTCTATTTATTTTATTTTGTTAATATGTTTTGTTGTCTGTCTCTCTAGACTGTGAGCACGTGGTTGGGTAGGGACCGTCTCTATATGTTGCCAACTTGTACTTCCCAAGCGCTTAGTACAGTGCTCTGCACACAGTAAGTGCTCAATAAATATGATTGAATGAATGAATGAATGAATGAATGAACAACAGCAGATATCCCACAGTAGAGCTGGGATTAGAACCCCCGTCCTCTGACTTTCAGGCACGTGCTCTTTCCATTAAGCCGCAAGATTTGTGAGATTCCCTCTGTAACATAGCCTGCAGTTTATTAGTAAATTACTCCTATTGTAAGGTCTCGAATTTGGGGAAGATTCGTTTATCCATGACATTAATGCAGCGAGGGCCTTGGTTCATATCACAAGCCTTTGGATGAGCAGCAGAGATTTAGGGTGAATCAATACCCACCCAGTTAGAGGCATCTGGTGCCATTTGATGCCAGAACTGTTTCCAGCTCTAAACCACACCACTATAGGATATTAAATCATCAGGCAAATGTCCATCCTAAACCCCAGGTGCCACCCTGATCTAGTGGGCAGAGGTATATGACGAAAAGTCAAGCTCTACTGACTCCACGTTGACCCAGCTGAAGGAACCAGCCGCAGCGTGGCTCAGTGGAAAGAGCCCGGGCTTTGGAGGCAGAGGTTGTGGGTTCAAACCCCGGCTCTGCCAATTGTCAGCTGTGTGACTTTGGGCAAGTCACTTCATTTCTCTGGGCCTCAGTTGCCTCATCTGGAAAATGGGGATTAAGACTGTGAGCCCCCCGTAGGACAACCTGATCACCTTGTAACCTCCCCAGTGCTTTGCACATAGCACTTAATAAATGCCATTATTATTATTATGTAAAAATAATACATATTTACTTGTATTATTGTACCTATTTACATTCTATTTATTTTATTTTGTTAATATGTTTTGTTTTGTTGTCTGTCTCCCCCTTCTATACTGTGAGCCCGCTGTTGTGTAGGGACCATCTCTATATGTTGCCAACTTGTACTTCCCAAGCGCTTAATACAGTGCTCTGCACACAGTAAGCGCTCAATAAATACGATTGGATGAATGAATAAATGAAAAGTCAATTTGCTGCCTGCTGCGAGGGAAAGACAGGCACGCAAACTCAAAACCAGATCTGCTGGAGGAGCGGCTATTCCTTTGATTATTTAGCCACATATCTTTTTTCTTATTTTACTTTTATTGTCATTATCACAGACTGATCTTTAGGGAAGCAGTGTGGGCTGGCTGGTGGATGGAACCAGGGCTTGGGAGTCTGAGGATCTGGGTTTGAATCCTGGCTCCACCCCGTGGGTGACCTTGGGCAAGTCACTTCACTTCTCTCTGCCTCAGTTACTTCATCGGTAAAATGGGGATTAAGACCATGAGCCCCATGTGGGACATGGACTGTGTCCAATCTGATCAGCTTGTTATCTATCCTAGCGCTTAGTACAGTGCCTAACGTATTCATTCATTCAATCATATTTATTGAGCACTTAATGTATGCAGAGCACTGTACTAAGTGCTTGGGAAGTACAAATTGGCAACAACACGTAGTAAGCACTCAAGAAACACCTGCATTATTATTATAATAATAACACACAGTATATTATATCATCTTATATCGTAAGAGAAGCAGTGTGGCTTATTGGAAAGAGTACAGGCTTGGGAGTCAGAGTTCGTGGGTTCTAATCCCGGCTCTGCCACTTGTCAGCTGTGTGACTTTGGGCAAGTCACTTCACTTCTCTGTGCCTCAGTTACCTAATCTGTAAAATGGGGAATGACTGTGAGCCCCACATGGGACAACCTGATTACCTATTATCTATCCCAGCACTTAGAACAGTGCTTGGCTCATAGTAAGCACTTAACAAATACCATCATGATTATATCATCATAATAATTACGATATCTATTTTATAATGATGATGGTGATGATGATCAGCTGCTCCCTATGTGGGGTCTGGCAGGTTTGTATTACAGGTCAGTTTACAGGAGGGGTTACTTGTTATCTCCCCACTGGTCTCCTCAACTCCACCTTATCCTGTCTTGGGTCTATCCTTCACCCTGAGAAGCAGCATGGTCCAGTGGAAAGAGCCCAGGCTTTGGAGTCAGAGGTCATAGGCTCAAATCCCGGCTCCGCCACTTGTCAGCTGTGTGACTTTGGGCAAGTCACTTCACTTCTCTGTGCCTAAGTTACTTCATCTGTAAAATGGGGATTAAGACTGTGAGTCCCATGTGGGACAACCTGATCACCTTGTATCCCCCATGTGCTTAGAACAGTGCTTTGCACATAGTAAGTGCTTAACAAATACCATTATTATTATTATTATTATTATTATTATTATTATTATCATCATCCGGCCACTTGGCTCATCTTTTCCATATAGCTGTCAGGGCCCCTCAGAACTCCTATTAAGCATAGGCTTTCAGGCTCTCCACCCATTGTCTCCTGAGAAAGCCCCACCTTCCCACAAAACCCTTCTCAGCCTTAAGCTTCATTTATTTATGAAACACACCCACACTCAAAAATTGTCCTGAAGATGTATTGATTTGTAAATCGCAATGTGCTCCTATGCATGGTAAGTATTTTCACATCCAGGGATGATCACGCGTTTCCTATTTTTCAGTTTCCAATAAAAGCATTCGCCTTGATATCCATAACGTACCATCTGTGGGATTAGTTTCTTACTCAACCCCCTTCCCTGATGAATGCGACAAACTATTTTATTTTTCTTTTGGAGAGAGCATACGAACATGGATTCCATTTTAGATTATGGTGGAAGGATAGGTCTCTGAAGCCCGTCTTCTATCCCCCAGTTGCCGGGCAATCGGTTTCCTTATTAAAGTCTCATTGTGAGGCTGTGCTGCGTGAAATCTCCCGTTGCAGTTTCTAGTTACAGTAAAAGCGATGCCGTACTGCTTAATATTTACAGTTAGGAGAGCTATCGAGATGATGCAACCTCTGCTTATCTTAAATGCATTACCTCCCTCAGTCTATGACTCAGCACCATTAAATCAGCATGGTATCATCTTTTCAAGAAGGTTAAAAAAAAAAAGCAAAAACCCTTAAGTGTTCTGGGAATTGTATATGGAAAGAGAAGAGCTCTACTAAAGGCTCTAGCCCTCGGCCAAGTGAGAGCTCTGTTGGGCTCTTGTGATTTCTGATCTCAGGGTTGTAAGACATTTGCAGGAAAGTGAGACTAGATCAGGATCTTCTGAGAAGCAGCGTGCCAGGCACTAATTCTGAGAGGAAAAAGCAGCTGGGATGGGTGAGCGGCTATTCCGCTGAATGAGGATTTGAAGCTTCTTAAAAAAAATTGCCAGGGAAGGTAGGGTTTGCTGTCTGTTTCAACTTGTCCGACTAGAATTTGATGGCGATGACCTTAGAGTCTCCCATCAGGAAGTAGAACTAGTACTAAGAGTAGTGTTAGTGGAAATGGGAGGAGCGGCACTACACCAAGCGCTGGAGGAGATACAATCTAATCAGGTTGGATTAAGTCCATGTAAACGGGGCTCACAGTCTAATCTCCATTTAACAGGTAAGGTAACTGAGGCACAGAGAAGTTAAGTGACTTTCCCAAGGCCACACAGCAGGCAAAGGGTGGAGCCAGGATTAGAACCCAGGTCCTTCTGACTCCTAGGCTGGTCCTCTATCCACTAGACCATGCTGTTACTTGGGGAGGCAGACATTAAATCTAATTACAGATTGGGGAATCATGGAATAAGAAGCAGCAGGGTACAAGGATATATACAAGACTGTGGATACTCATTCATTCATTCGTTCAGTGGTATTTATTGAGCCCTTAATGTGCACATTCATTCATTTAATCGTATTTATTGAGCACTATCTGTGTGCAGAGCACTGTACTAAGCGCTTGGCATAGTACTGTACTAAGGGCTTGAGAGAGTACAATATAAAAGGACACATTCCTGACCTCAGTGAGCTCACAGTCTAGAGGACTGGGGCATAGAAGGGAAATTATAATCCCCACATAGATTTAAAGCTCTCCTTGTGTTCTTTCCTGATAGTGATATAAAGGAAGATGATGATGATGGTATTTGTTAAGTGCTTCCTATGTGTGAAGCATTGTTCTAAGCACTGCGGGGATACGAGCTGGATCCTATCCTCCTATCCTGTCCTATTCTGGATCCTATCCTAGGATCCTCATCCTATCCTGTCTGGATTACTGTAACAGCCTCCTCTCCGATCTCCCATCGTCCTGTCTCTCCCCACTTCAATCCATACTTCACGCCGCTGCCCGGATTGTCTTTGTCCAGAAATGCTCTGGGCATGTTACTCCCCTCCTCAAAAAATCTCCAGTGGCTACCAATCAACCTACGCATCTGGCAAAAACTCCTCACCCTGGGCTTCCAGGCTGTCCATCCCCTCTCCCCCTCCTACCTCACCTCCCTTCTCTCCTTCTCCAGCCCAGCCCGCACCCTCCACTCCTCTGCTGCTAATCTCCTCACCGTACCTCATTTTCGCCTGTTCCGCCGTCGACCCCCGGCCCACGTCATCCCCCGGGCCTGGAATGCCCTCCCTCTGCCCCTCCGCCAAGCTAGCTCTCTTCCTTCCTTCAAGGCCCTAATGAGAGCTCACCTCCTCCAGGAGGCCTTCCCAGACTGAGCCCCCTCCTTCCTCTCCCCCTCCCCCCTCCCCATCCCCCCCGCCTTACTTCCTTCCCCTCCCCACAGCACCTGTATATATGTATATATGTTTGTGTGCATTTATTACTCTATTTATTTATTTATTTATTTTATTTGTACATATTTATCCTATTTATTTTATTTTGTTAATATGCTTTGTTTTGTTCTCTGTCTCCCCCTTCTAGACTGTGAGCCCAGTCTAGTTGGGTAGGGACCGTCTCTATATGTTGCCAACTTGTACTTCCCAAGGGCTTAGTACAGTGCTCTGCACACAGTAAGTGCTCAATAAATATGATTGAATGAATGAATGAATGCTTAGAATAGTGTTTCGCACATAGCGCTTAACAAATGTCATCATTATTATGATGATGATGATGATGATGATTATTACAAGGGGATCAGGTTGTCCCACATTAGGCTCACAGTCTTCATCCTCATTTTACAGATGAGGGAATTTAGTCTCAGAGAAGTTAAGTGACTAGCCCAAGGTCACCCAGCAGATATGTGGCGGAGCCGGGATTAGAACCCATGACCTCTGACTCTCAAGCCCGTGCTCTTGCCGCTGAGCCATGCTGCTTCTCAGATGTGGAAAATAGCCCCTTTGACAGTGATGAAATAAGATATTGTTGATGGGATGTACCATCTATATAGCACAAAGTCTGCAACTTTGGAAACTAGGTCAAAGTTCTTGAAATGACTTGATGTGCATTTCTCCTCTTGGCTCTTGCATTTCCTTCATTCAATCTTGTGCAGATTCAAGTAGTGTCCATGTCGTGGTGTCTGTGAATATTTCCAAGACAGGCACTAACAAAGAACAGGGGGATTCAGCAGCTTTAAGTATCAAATGTGTCAGCATCAAAAGGGAATTTCAGCATACATCAGGCTTGTTATATCCACCTCGCCTATTTGCAATTAAACCGAGATCAGTTTCCCATGGCCTTCATTTCTGCAGATTATCGAATCATATGATATTGTTCCCTCGCGTTATCAGAACAAAACCTGACCGTTATAGATATTGGCGTGCCCTATAGGTAATCCCTTCTCTTCATCTGCCTTTTCGATTTAAGGGATCTATTGTGCAGTCTTACAAATTGCCACCTGCCGTTAAGATTTGGCGCCAAAATGAAATAAAGGCAGGGATAACATCTGCATGTTCTGAGGAATTCCCTGTCCTCCAGTCCCATGATTTGGGATTTGGGGACTCTCAATTCCTTGTTCTCCATGCCCACGGCCTTGGTTCTTCTATATACCACAAATCATGGCCTTTGTATTTCCAGAAAGAAGAGTCTTCAACATGCTGGTTTAGTTGTCCCTCTCTGAACCATTTCTACTCCATCCTAAAATTTGGTGACCAAGACTGCAGGGGTGGACAAGTTGCATTTTATAAAGGGACAAAAGCCTTGTCTTCTGTTCATTTCTTCAATCGTTCATTCCACTGTATTTATTGAGCCCTTACTGTGTGCAAAGTACTGTATTAAGTGCTTAGGAGAATACAATATAACAATAAACACCTCCCATACCTACGTGGGGTTCACAGTCCGAGGTGGTGACAGAAGAGGTATTTAATCCCCACTTTATAGATGAAGAAACTGAGGCAAAGAGAAGTTAAGTGACTTGCCCAAGGTCACGCAGCAGACACATGGCAGAGTCAAGATTAGAACCCAGGCCATCTGACTTCCAGGCTATGCTCATTTCATTAGGCCACAGTCCATGGTGTTTCTCCAAGCTGTATGCTTATTGTGGGAAAGAATCATTTACACCCACTTTTCGTAACAATAATAATGATGATGGTATTTGTTAAGCACTTTCTATGTGCCAAGCACTGTTCTAGATACAATCAATCAATCAATCAATCAATCGTATTTATTGAGCGCTTACTATGTGCAGAGCACTGTACTAAGCGCTTGGGAAGTACAAATTGGCAACACATAGAGACAGTCCCTACCCAACAGTGGGCTCACAGTCTAAAAGGGCGAGACAGAGAACAAAACCAAACATACCAACAAAATAAAATAAATAGGATAGAAATGTACAAGTAAAGTAAATAAATAAATAAATAGAGTAATAAATATGTGCAACCATATATACATAAGGGATACAAGGGAATCAGGTTGTCCCAAGTGGGGCTCACAGTCTTTATCCCCATTTTACAGATGAGGTAACTGAGGAACAGAGACGTTAAGTGCCTTGCCCAAAGTCACACAGCTGATCAGTGGCAGAGCTGGGATTAGAACCCCCAACCTCTAACTCCCAAGCCCATGATCTTTCCACTAAGCCACGCTGCTTCTCCTTTTCGTAGTGTACTCTCTCAACATTTCGTACAATTCTCTGCCCACTGCATTCAATAAATATCTTTAAATGATTGTTTGGGGTCCCTGGAGGCAGTGAGAAATGTTCTTCCTCAGTAAGTTGCATGTGATGTCACATGTGTGAGTGGAGAATCGCTATGGTGTCCCATGGAATAGAGGTATGGGAGGGTCGGCTTTGGACTTTTCATGGAGGAGTTGAGTGAGGAGACGGATGTGACACATGTTATAAAGTGATCATGTTACCCTGGGATCATGTTACCAAGGGAAATTGAGGATTCTTTTGGCAATATATGGGGACACAGAAATGTCTATGCAATGATTAGGAGCCTGAGATCTGTTTGAAGGATTGTCCCCTACTATTTTGCCATTGAAATAATTCACTAGATTGTAAAATCGTCACTAAAGTGGTTGTTTATTTACTATTTACTCTATTATACTCTCTCCTTTGTTTAGTATTCTACATACAGGAAACACTCGATAAATACCATTGATTCATAATTCCTCTAAATAAGATATTTATGATATAGTCAATGGTGGATAAATATGAGGCAGCGTGGCTCAGTGGAAAGAGCTTGGGCTTTGGAGTCAGAGATCATAGGTTCGAATCCTGGCTCCACCATCATCATCATCATCAATCGTATTTATTGAGCGCTTACTGTGTGCAGAGCACTGTACTAAGCGCTTGGGAAGTACAAGTTGGCAATATATAGAGACAGTCCCTACCCAACAGTGGGATCACAGTCTAAAAGGGGGAGACCACATGTCTGCTGTGTGACCTTGGGTAAGTCACTTAACTTCTCGGAGCCTCAGTTACCTCATCTGTAAAATGGGGATTAAGACTGGGAGCCCCACATGGGACATCCTCATTACCTTGTTTCCCCTCCCCAGCGCTTAGAACAGTGCTTTGCACATAGTAAGTGCTTAACAAATGCCATTATTATTATTACTATTATTATTATTACTATTATTATTACTATTATGAGGAAGACTGAAGTCTTCTAGACTGTGAGCCTGCTGTTGGGTAGGGACCGTCTCTATATGTTCCCAACTTGTACTTCCCAAGCTCTTAGTACAGCGCTCTGCACACAGTAAGTGCTCAATAAATATGATTGAATGAATGAATGATTATGCCAGAATTTGAGATTGGATTATTAATGATAAAATTCGAGTATTAATAGATCTTGGGGTCATTTTGTGAGAACTATTTTTGACTTCAAAATGGAAAGCAGTGGGAGAGAAGATTCTTGTACAAAATTCAAGCATCCTGGGAGGGTTTGGGAGGCTGAGTTCCTAAAATCAGCACCTGGAAACCATTTTATAGCCCAGAGTTTACTCACATATAATTTCCTACCAGAAGGATTTAAAGACATGCTGGGTTTACTCTACACACTTTCATCCCAGTTTGGAGCCTGTCAAAACTTGGAGAAGTTGCATGGACAGTTCATGGGCCCGGGAGTTAGAGGTCCTGGGTTCCAATCCCAGCTCTGCCGCCTGTCTGTTGTGTGACCTGGGCAAGTCTTGTGCCTCAGTTGCCCCATCTGAAAATGGGGATTAAAGCTATGAACCCCATGTGGGGCATGATTATCTTGTATCTACCCTAACACTTGGTACAGTGCCTGGCACAAGGTAAGCACTCAACTAATACCATTAAAAAAGTAAAATCTTAACTGTCTGAAGTGTGAAGTCTCCATTTATAGCTTTCTGTAAACCTTGTAGGCTATAAAAACTACTTCCTCTGAACCTGCATTCTTCCTCTGAGACATTCATTTGAAACCAGTGAAATGCAGTAGACTGTTTTATTTTGCCAATGAAAATGAAACCTTCCACTCTTTACATCTGTCTGTATTCACATAATCATTTTTTTTAGTTCAAAATGTTTCCACAGAGACAGATTTATGCATACTTACAGTCAATTACAGACATTTCACAGCTTATGGACATTGCGCAGTTTAGAGACATCATATAGCTCGGAGAAATCGCTCTGAAGAATCTTTTTGCCAGGTAAAGAGGGTAAAGCCCTTAAAATCCTAGAAATGGAGGTGACAGTGTTGGGTCATACAGTGTAACACCAACCCATGAGCCAGAGAACAGTTAAACTTTCCCAGGGAGATAGTGAGTTATCGGTCCTCTTCTTAAATTTTCCCAGGAATTCATTCATTCAATTATACTTATTAAGCGCTTACTGTGTGCGGAGCACTGTACTAAGCACTTGGGAATTACAAGTCGGCAACATATAGAGACGGTCCCTACCCAAAAACGGGCTCACAGTCTCCAGTGACAGCCTAATCCAGTATTTTACATCATCCTAATACAAGCAGTTGCTCCTTCTGTACATATTTATTACTCTATTTATTTATGTATTTATGTATTTATTTATTTATCTTGTACATATCTATTCTATTTATTTTATTTTGTTAGTATGTTTCATTCTCTGTCTCCCCCTTCTAGACTGTGAGCCCGCTGTTGGGTAGGGACTGTCTCTATGTGTTGCTGACTTGTACTTCCCAAGCGCTTAGTACAGTGCTCTGCACACAGTAAGCGCTCAATAAATATGATTGATTGATCGATTCTGTCCAACTGAATCCCTTTAACTTAAACTAGCAGCAGGAGTAGTAATTAACATTTAATAAGCACTTTCTAGTTAATAAGCACTCTCAAGTTGCAGCAAACAGAACTGAATCCAATCAGTCGTATTTATTGAGTGCTTACCGGGTGCAGGATACTGTACTAAGCGGTAGGGAGAATACATTATGGAGAAGCAGTGTGGCTCAGTGGAAAGAGCCCGGGCTTTAGAGTCAGAGGTCATGGGTTCAAATCCCAGCTCCGCTACTTGTCAGCTGTGTGACTTTGAGCAAGTCACTTAACTTCTCTGTGCCTCAGTTCCCTCATCTGTAAAATGGGGATGAAGACTGTGAGCCCCATGTGGGACAACCTGATCACCTTGTAATCTCCCCGGTGCTTAGAACAGTGCTTTGCACATAGTAAGCATTTAATAAATGTCATTATTATTATTATTATTATTACTATTATAGCAGAGTTAGTAGACATGTTCCCTGCCCACAAGGAGCATACACTCTAATAACGAGACACACAAACATGAAGAGCATGTGCGGTATACTTAACATAATTAATCAAATGTAGAATTGATTGAAGCTATTTATGTAAGGACTGATAATAAATGAGTAGGTGAGTTATATAAAATACGGGTTTATTGCTCGTGGGGTTCATCAGCCATGAGATGCTTGGAATTAAATGGGGAAAGAATGGTGAAGGAGCAGGCCTTTCAGGTTGGCTTTGAATATAAGGAGAGCTGAGGTCAGATGGATTTAGGGAGGGTGGAAGTTCCTAGCTGAAGGAACAGTCTGAGTGAGAGGATGGAGGCCATAGTTAAGACTGACGTTCAGCTAATAAGCACTCTACATATACTAATTAAAAAAGCAGTTGGGTTGAAGGAATGAAGATTGTATTTTCCCTAGACCTACTATAGGATTCTGTACCCAGTTTGGGGAGTAGTTGGTGAAGTGACTAGAAATATAAGGTGGAATAAGTTGGTGGAGAGCCTTTAACAAAAATAATTGTTTTATTAGGTAAGAATAATAATAATAATGGCATTTATTAAGCATTTACTATGTGCAAAGCACTGTTCTAAGCGCAGGGGAGGTTACGAGGTGATCAGGTTGTCCCATGGGGGGCTCACAGTCTTAATCTCCATTTACAGATGAGGTAACTGAGGCACAGAGAAGTTAAGTGACTTGCCCAAAGTCACACAGTTGACAACTGGCATGAGTTGGGATTTGAACCCATGAACTTCTAGACTGTGGGCCCACTGTTGGGTAGGGACCGTCTGTATGTGTTGCCAACTTGTACTTCCCAAGCGCTTAGTACAGTGCTCTGCACACAGTAAGCGCTCAATAAATGTGATTGAATGAATGAATGAATGAATGAACTCTGACTCCAAAGCCTGGGCTCTTTCCACTGAGCCACACTGCTTCTCTGCAGAACTTACTATGTGCCAAGCACCATACTAAGCACTGGGGTAGATTTTATGCAATCAGATCAGACATGGTCTCTGTCCCATGTGGGGGCTCACAGCCAAAGTAGGAAAGCGGTATAGTTTAGTGAATAAAGCATGAGCCTGGGAATCAGAAGGACCTGGGTTCTAATCCCAGCTCTGCCATATATCTGTTATGTAACCTTGGGTAAGTCTTCCCTGTGCCTCAGTTACCTCATCTGTAAAATGGGGAAAAGAGTGTGAGCCCCATGTGGGACTGAGACTGTGTCCAACCTGATCTACCCCAGTGCTTAGAACAGTGCTTGGCACCACTGAGCGTGGCTCAGTGGAAAGAGCACGGGCTTTGGAGTCAGCAGTCATGGGTTCAAATCCCAGCTCCGCCAATTGTCAGCTGTGTGACTTTGGGCAAGTCACTTAACTTCTCTGTGCCTGTTACCTCATCTGTAAAATGGGGTTTAAGACTGTGAGCCGCCCACGGGACAACCTGATCACCTTGTAACCTCCACACCTCTTAGAACACTTCTTTGCACATAGTAAGTGCTTGATAAAGGTCATTATTATTATTATTATTACTATGCACTTAACAAGTACTATTATTATGATTATTATTAGGAGAGCCAGCATTGAATTTTACAGGGGATGTAAATGAAGCGCAGATAAATTAAGTGACTTGCCCAAGGTCACACATCAGGTGAGTGGCAGAACTGGGATCAGAATCCAGGTCATCTAATTCCCAGGCCCATGTTCTTTCGACTATGTTGCCAGCTTGTACTTCCCAAGCGCTTAGTACAGTGCTCTGCACACAGTAAGCACTCAATAAAGATGATTAATTGATTGATTGATTGACTAGCCATGCTGTTAGTTTTTGCTTTATGTGGATGGACCTGGGGAGCCAGTGAAGGGTTTTGGGAAGAGGAAAGATGTAGGCTGAGTAAGGCATTAAGATGATGATTTTTGCAAGGAACGTGGGGTGTGGATTGGATGGGGATAGCTTGCAAAACCGGCAAGGGCTCTGAAGAAATAATCTAGTCACAATAGATCCAGAGCTGGTAACAGGGAGCCATTTGAGTGGCGTGGAAAAGGCACATTTGGGAAATGTGTAGGAAGAACCAGGAGGATTTGGCAGTAATTGAAGTCTATTTCCTTTAGGTTTATCCTTGGTGGATGGGGAGCAAAGTAGTTTAGCATTCTTCCCTGAAAAACCCTTGCTATCCCTGGAATATTTATTAAATCAGCGTGGCTCAGTGGAAAGAGCCCGGGCTTTGGAGTCAGAGGTCATAGGTTCGAATCCCAACTCCGTCACAAGTCTGCTGTGTGACCTTGGGCAAGTCACTTCACTTCTCTGAGCCTCAGTTACCTCATCTGTAAAATGGGGAATAAGATTGAGAGCCTCACGTGGGACAACTTGATCACCTTGTAGCCTCCCCCAGCACTTGGAACAGTGCTCGGCACATAGTAAGCACTCAACAAGTGCCATCATTATTAAATCACACATAGCTTCATTTCTTAAGCTAAATAGCTCCAGTTATGTGAATCTTCCTTTAAAAGACTTCTTGTCCAACCTTTAATTTTCTCTGACACTCTTTGACTCTTCCCCAATTTTTGTATCGCTTTGAAAATATTGTGACCCCAAAGGGATAGAGTTGTGTCTATTGTACTCTCCCAAGCTCTTAGTACAGAGCTCTTCATACGGTAAGCATTCAACAAATACTATTAATTGATGGATTCATATTGATTTATATAGTACTCTAAAGGACTTGAACATTTCAGGGTGTACTTTCCAGTCATATTCCTATTAATTCATTACTAGTCTTGTCACATTCTACTTTTCAGAGGCGTATTTGTCCAAGTATATGTTTTCAGTGATAGCACACTGCAGAATCATACTCAGTGTGGGAATTCAATCTCCAGCTTTTGCCTTATTTGTCCCTACCCAGTCTTTTTCATCCTGTATGTGTGCGTTTTGTTTTTTTCTTCTTGACTAAACTATTTGCTCTGCCTGCTTTCCTCCAGTGGATTTCACCCTGTCTCTGAATGCCCATCCTATTCCCATCTTCCAAAAGATCTGCCAGCAACTCAGCCTTAAATCAACATCAGAAAGGCAGGGGAGCTTGCAGCTGAGTGATTTCCATCCAACACAGTTTCTCATCAGGACTGCAATCCAGGAAAACCTAGAATCCACTCCGGAATTTGACTGGTGACTCTGGCCAACTGTTGGAGTGCAGAGGGTGAAGAGTGAGCATTGTTAAAGGGTATAAAAGCCACCCTTCCCCTGGGTTTCCAATAAAGGCAAATGGTAAATAGTTCAACAGCTCTCTTGTTATCTCCTGTGGCTCACAACAAGGAGCATTATTGAGGTGTCACTCTGGGGAAGGAAAGTTTTCCTTATTCGGTACAGTTATACTATTTGTAAGGGCACCTCAATTTTGCTTAGGGTTTGGTGGGGAGAGTCCTCAGTGTACAGCTTCTTAGTTTGTTCAAGGTGTGGAGGGGGCACGCTGTTAGGTAGGGACCGTCTCTATAAGTTGCCAACTTGTACTTCCCAAGCGCTTAGTACAGTGCTCTGCACTACAGTAAGCGCTCAATAAATATGATTAAATGAATGAATGAATGAATGAATGAATGAATGAAAAGTAGAGGGCTGAGTTCAAAGGTTCTGGGTTATTGTTAGGCAAATCCGAGGTCCTGATCTCTTTCCCATCAAATAAAAGTCGTCCAGATTCCACAGGTTGTCCATCAACTATCCTACAAATAGAATAATAATGATGGCATTTATTAAGTGCTATGTGCAAAGCACTGTTCTAAGCGCTGGAGATGTTACAAGGTGATCAGGTTATCCTATGGGGGGGCTCACAGTCTTGATCCCCATTTTACAGATGAGCTAACAGGCACAGAGAAGTTAAGTGACTTGCCCAAAGTCACACAGCTGACAATTGGCGGAGTCGAGATTTGAACTCGTGAGCTCTGACTCCAAAGCCCATGCTCTTTTCCACTGAGCCAAGCTGCTTCTCTGAAAGTAATTGGGTGGATGGAAGAGGTTGGAAGGAGTGGTGGGGCAGGGGGGAGAAGGAACCCAAAAAGACATTCTCCAGGTAACAGAATTCAGAGTTAGCATTTAGATCAGTCACTCAGTTGACTTCTTGGTTGTGCCTAGATGTTATCAAGATGCTCTCAGCATCCTTATCTCTTTGTATTCCTGTTCTGACACTGGAGGGATAGTACATATAATGGCACGCTGGACAGATGGTTGTTTTCAAATTAGCAACATTTACAGTTAAGCAGTTGTTAAAAGGAATGTCATCCGCAAGGAGGTCTCTGGTCATGTACAACTCTCTCTGGGGCTGTGAGTCCAAGACCTTCTGTTAAAACACATCCAGTTTCCAAACCACCACCTGAAATGATGCATTGCCATAGACAAATGAATATTTGGGAGACTGAGAACCTTGGCGAGTAAGTATTGGAGGTTGAAAAGTGGCATGGTGTAATGGACAGACTGCGAGCCCGTTGTTGGGTAGGGACCGTCTCTATACATTGCCGATTCATACTTCCCAAGCGCTTAGTACAGTGCTCTGCACACAGTAAGTGCTCGATAAATACGATTGATGATGATGATGATGACCAATGAATGCTTGGGAGACTGAGAACCTTGGAGGGAAAGCATTGGAGGTTGAAAAGTGGCATGGCATAATGGACAGACTGCGAGCCCGTTGTTGGGTAGGGACCATCTCTATATGCTGCCGATTTGTACTTCCCAAGCACTTAGTACAGTGCTCTGCACACAGTAAGCGCTCGATAAATACGATCGAATGACTGAATGACAGAGCATGTGCCTGGGAGTAAGAAGGTCATGAGTTCTAATCCCGCCTCCGCCACTTGTCTGTTGTGTGACCTTGGGCAAGTCGCTTCATTTTTCTGGGCCTCAGTTACCTCATCTGTCAAATGGGGATTGAGACTGTGAGCCCCATATGGAAGAGGGACTCTGTCCAAACTCATTGCTTGTAGCCACTCCAGCGTTTAGTACAGTGTCTGGCACTTAGTAAGTGCTTAACAGATACCATCATTAACTTCTTGAGGGCAGGAATCATGTCTACTGATACTATTGAACATTCCCAAGCACCTAGAATAGTGCTTTGCACCTTGTAGGGGTTCATTACCTACTATTAATTGATTGATTTAGAGGGACTCCTCTTCAAAAACAGCGTACCAAAATGCAGGCTGAGGCAAATCATTCAGGGGAACAAGGAACTATATAATAATGGTAACAATGATAATGATTACTCTTAGGATCATAGTATGATTAATTGAATAATAATAATAATGATGGTAATTGTTAAGTGCTTACTAGGAAAAGCACTGTTCTAAGCACTTACTAGGTGCCTAAGCACTGAGGAAGAAAATAAGCTTGAACACAGTCCTTGTGTCACCCAAGGCTCCCAATCGAAGAGAGAGGGTAGACTGTGAGCCCACGGTTGGGTAGGGACTGTCTCTATATGTTGCCAACTTGTACTTCCCAAGCGCTTAGTACAGTGCTCTGCACACAGTAAGCGCTCAATAAATACAATTGATTGATTGAAGACAGGCATCTGTTCTCGTCTTATGGATGAGGAAACTGAGGCCCATAGAGGTTAAGTAACTTGCCCAGGGTCACACAGCAGCTCAGTGACAGAGCTGGGATTAGAACCCAGGGCTTCTGACTCCAGTTCTGTGCTCTTTCCACACTGTCTCTCCAGGAACAATCAATCAATCAATCAATCGTATTTATTGAGTGCTTTCTGTGTACAGAGCACTGAACTAAGCGCTTGGGAAGTACAAGTTGGCAACATATAGAGACAGTCCCTACCCAACAGTGAGCTCACAGTCTAGAAGGGAATACACACAACAATATGGATGTACACGAGTGAGGTTAGATCTCGTTACCCACATTTGTCCTCGCAAGTATTCATAGGCTCTTCCGCAGTAACCTCATCTTCATCATCATCATCATCAATCGTATTTATTGAGCGCTTACTGTGTGCAGAGCACTGTACTAAGCGCTTGGGAAGTACAAGTTGGCAACATATAGAGACAGTCCCTACCCAACAGTGGGCTCACAGTCTAAAAGGGGGAGACAGAGAACAAAACCAAACATACTAAGAAAATAAAATAAATAGAATAGATATGTACAAGTAAAATAAATAAATAAATAAATAGAGTAATAAATATGTACAAACATATATACATTAATACATTAATTTCAGCCACTTCTCACTATCCCCACATCCATCCTCATACACACACAAACACACGTTTATACCACTACATATTGCCAAATGTAAGCTGAACTAGTGAGACTTGGTAAGATGTTTTGCAGGCCAAAAGATATTTTGAAAAATAGTCATCTGGCTGGTCTATTATACTACTTGTCCCTCTGACAGTATGGAAATAACCTTGGGCTAAGTACTTGGAGTTAAAGTGCAAAAGAGCGTTGTTATTTCCTCTTTGAAAGATAGAATCTTGAGATTCCTTGTTGGCCATATGTAAGGGGGGTGCTTAACTCCAGTGTGTGTATTTAGGCCTTCCAGGGACAGACCTTTCTTTAAGTGAACGTCAAAAAGTGCAGTTTTTAGAAATGATATCTGTGTGCAGGTAGGGGCAAGCCAGCCCCAGGTGGAGTCGAGAAAGGAGGAATGTAAATTGGAATGCTTTTTCTCTAGCGGGACTATGGAAGAAAGAAGTCAGGTCAGTCAACTTCTTGCTCTCTGACTGTGGAATGTGTTAAGAGCTTATGATGTGCTAAGCTTGAGAGGCTTCAAACCATCGGAGGAGTGAGATGAAACTACTGCTCAGGTACTGCCCAGTGGCCCCTCACTCTTGAGACCCTTAATAATAATAATAATAATAATGGCATTTTTTAAGTGCTTACTATGTGCCAAGCAATGTTCTAAGCACTGGGGGGTGGGGTGGGGGGAATACAAGGTAATCAGGTTGTCCCACATGGGGCTTGCAGTCTTAATCCCCATTTTACAGATGATGTAACTGAGGCCCAGAGAAGTGAAGTGACTTGCCCAAAGTCACACAGCAGACAAGCGGCGGAGCCAAGATTAGAACCCATTACCTCTGACTCCTAAACCTGTTCTCTTTCCACTAAGGCGCACTGCTTAATGGGTCATGTCATCTCCTCTCTGCTCTATTTTAGTCCCTTGGCATTACTAATCTGACCATGATCGGCTGAAAATTCCAATCTCACACGATTGGCAGTTGTTGTGGCCTAAAAATCAGCTGAGATGCTTATTATGCCCTTTTTTTTAATGGTTTTGTTAAGCACTTTGTACTGAGTACTGTGCTAACCACTGGGATAGATGCAAGCTAATCAAATTGGACACAGCCATTGTCCCATGAGGTAGCTGAGACACAAGGAAGTTAAGTGACTTGCCCAAGGTCATACAATCATTCCTTCATTCATTTATACTTAATAAGTGCTCACTGTATGCTAAGCACTCTACTAAGAGCTTGAGAGAATTCTGAATATGCACAGAATTACCCTAGCACCAGTTCAGTGACCATGTGCTGGTATGTGCCCTGCAGAAGTCTTCAATATTCGGAAGCCCAGTACCACCTGTCCCCCAAACATTATTTCCAGTTCATCTTCCTGATAGAAATGGAATAGTCTTCCCATCCTGAAATCCTTATCTATTGCACCTTTCTTCCTCTACCTTCTGTCATCAGTCAGGGAGACAAGATGGTCCATGAAAATAGCACAAGACTGGGTTATAATAATAATGATAGCATTTATTAAGCACTTACTATATGCAAAGCACTGTTCTAAGCGCTGGGGGAGTTACAAGGTGATCAGGTTGTCCCACGTGGGGCTCACAGTCTTAATCCTCATTTTACGGATGACGTAACTGAGGCTCAGAGAAGTTAAGTGACTTGCCCAAGGTCACACAGCAGACATGTGGCGGATCTAGAATTTGAACCAATGACCTCTGACTGCAAAGCCCATGCTTTTTCCACTGAGCCACGCTTCTTCTCTGTATATAGTATATATATTTTTAGGGTTATAGTTCTACTTCTGCTCCTGGTCTGCTCTGTCCTCGGACAAGTCACTTAATCACAGTTACCACATTTGTAAAATGGCAATCAGATATATTGTGATCCTTGGATATGCTAGGGACTCGGTACAATCTGATAGTCTTATACCCAGGCTTTAGCACAAAGTATTTCCTTAATATATTCCATAATCATAATCGGGGGCCTTAGTCTGTCCTGTCAGGAGGGTGGCAGAAGGAAGGGGAAGGATAGAAATGATAGCACATCATGGCATCAGCTGAAGGCTGCAGATTTCCAAGTCAATGAGGAGTCATGCAAGAGGACCAGATAAATCCTTAATCTCCCTTTTTGTGTGGCAAAGGTTTAGCATTTTTAATGGGGATTGTAGTAAAAAAGCAAATTTCTCTCTTGCTGGTTGGCCAAAGAATCAGATAACATTACTGCCCACCCCACTAGATTGCAAACTTCCTGGGGAAGGGAACAAGTCTCCTGTTCCTTTTGAATTTTCACAAGCATTTTGAAGAGTGCACTTCTTCCAGTGAGTACTCAATCAATACCTTTACTGCTACTACTATTCCTCCCCTCTCAGGGTTGCACCTGGAGAGTTTCTAGTCCTCTACCAGTCTCGGCTACGGGAGGAAGAGTGAAGCAGAGGCCTACCCATTCCATTCCTAGCTTGGGCTAGGAATAAAATTTTTATTTTATTTTGTTAGTATGTTTGGTTTTGTTCTCTGTCTCCCCCTTTTAGACTGTGAGCCTGCTGTTGGGTAGGGACTGTCTCTATATGTTGCCAACTTGTACTTCCCAAGCGCTTAGTACAGTGCTGTGCACACAGTAAGTGCTCAATAAATATGATTGATTGATTGATTGATTGGGCAGTGGCTAGCAAGTGGAAGGCAATCTGCTACAAGTCAAAACTCCCCCGTGCTGGGCAGCAGCGTCACAGGAGAGAGTCAAGGGTGGAGACTCGAGTTTACTGAGCCGAAGAAGGCGATGGTAAACTGCTTCTGCATTTTTCCCAAGAAAACTCTATGGATGCGCTACCAGAACGATTGCAGATGGAGAGCGGGGCGTTCTGGGAGCGATGTGTCCATGGTGTTGCTATGGTTAGGAAACGAGTTGACGGCAAAAGACAAGACCACTATTACTACTACAATTAATGCTATTATATAATATCTTCGGCATTCGAAGAAGATGCCATGGCGTGTAAGATCTTTGTGGGCAGAGACGATTTTAATCATTCATTTGGTACTTCCCGAGTATTTAGTCATTTGTTCATTCATTCAATCGTATTTATTGAGCGCTTACTGTACTAAACGCTTGGGAAGTACAAGTTGGCAACATACAGAGACGGTCCCTACCCAGCAGTGGGCTCACAGTCTAGTGCACGGCATGAAGTGTGTTCAAAAAATGATCAATCATCAGTCATATTTATCGAGTGGTTACTGTGTGAGGAGCACTGTACTAAGCACTTGGAAGAGTACAATATAACAGAGTTGTTGACATATCCCCCACCCACATAGAGCTCACAGTCTGGAGGGGGAGACAGACATTGATATAAATGAAGAAATTATTCTGTAATATGTTAATATGGCAATAATATTATTATTACTATGACTACTATTACTACTGAAAGTATAGCTCACCTCTGAATGCACATATGGCCGAAAAAGCAAATGGTAACAGTCCCAACCATTTTGCCTGCCAAAAAAGTAATCCCTTTTTGGCTTGTCATGTTTGATGTTTGCTGCCTTGGGTGCTATTTCCCCTGCTGCCTCCTTTTCCCTCATCCCTTGTGAAGTTTTGCTCAAAAAAAAGCCGCTCCTTTCTTGACAGCCACACTGGTCTTATTGAAGTGCTTCAGTTTGGGGGAAAAAAGGTAAGACGCATAAGGATTTTCAGTGCTTCATCTTGCACTGAATACAGACTAAGCATGCATAGTTTTTCCGATTTTTGTTTAATGAGAAATGATCCTTTTTCTCCTGGTTTCACATACCTGGAGAAGATACACTTTCAGCATTCTCTTCAGACAGTCAGAAAAACACTCTGGCTAGACTCCGTGACTGCAAAAAAAAAAATCATCTTCTTCATCTTCATCCACCCCAATCGCCTCTTCTGCTGAATTTTCTTTGCTATTCCCTTTGAGAATACAGCCCTGAGGTGAAAGACAATGGAGCCAAAGCAAACAGACTTCGGGAGAGGGGAAGAAAGGCAAAAAAATATTAGCCAAGCCCAGGTTCCCTTTCCTGCTCAACTCTCCTGCCCTGGCCTGGGGCCATTTGCTAGACTCCCTCTACATCTTGTCTGTGGTGGGGAGGGTCCTCTTGCATTCCAGAGGAAACTTTGAGGATTTTCCCCATTAATCCCCTCTCAAATGTCTCTGGCTGTAGATACTTCCCTGCCTCTTTGGAGCCTGAAGTAAGCCCTCTCCAGCTCATCTAGCTGCCCAAAAGTGAAGGAATTGGCAAATATATATATATATAACCAGTGTGGCTCACTGCTGTCAAGAAAGGAGTGGCTTTTTTTTGAGCAAAACTTCACAAGGGATGAGGGAAAAGCAGGCAGCAGGGGAAATAGCACCCAAGGCAGCAAACATCAAACATGACAAGCCAAAAAGGGATTACGTTTTTGGCACACAAAATGGTTGGGACTGTGACCATTTGCCTTTCGTCCATACGTGCATTCATATATATATATATACATATATATATATGCACACACATATATATATATATATATATATATATATATATATATATATATATATATAACCTGGGCTCTCTGTGCCCCTGGGAGGAAGTGTTAAAGTGTTTTGGCATTTCTTTTTTGTAGTATTTTTTCTAAGTGTTTACTATGTACCAGGCACCATGCTAAGAACTGGGTTCGATAGAAGAGAATCAGACTGGACACAGCCCATGTCCCATATGGGACTCATAGTCTTAATCCCCATTTTGTAGACGAGGGAACTGAGGCCCAGAGAAGTGAAGCGATTGGCCCAAGGTCACACAGCAGATAGGTGGAGGAGTCAGGATTAGAACCCAGGTCCTTCTGAGTCTGAGTGCTGGGATGGAGAAGTTACCCTTGTGCATTTCAGTGTGCGAAAGCGAACTGTATTTTTAAAAAATAAAAACAAAATGGATTCTGGAGAGCTGAAGCAAGAGGCAGCTTTCTGGGCTGCGCTGAGTACTGCTGAGAAGCAGCAGACCCGGGAGTCAGAAGGACCTGGGTTCTAATCCCACCTCGGCCACTTGTCACTTCACTTCTCTGTGCCTCAGTTACCTCATCTGCAAAATGGAAATCGCGGTTAAGACTATGAGCCGGCCCTATGTGGCACATGGACTGTATCCAACCTGATTAGCTTGTATCAACTCCAGTGCTTACAGCAGTACCTAGCACATTGTTAAGCACTTAACAAATACTATTTAAGAACAAAACAAAAAGATAACCTTTGTTCTGCATTAAGACCACATTACTCTCAGGCTTTGAACAGAAGGGCTGAACAGAAGCCCAGATATTAAAGAACCACCGAGAACATAACAGAAGAGACATTTCTTGGGTTGCACATCAGCATGGTGAAATTACTTGCTTTCAAAGTGGTGGCAGATTAAGTGTCCGTTTAACGAATTATCCTTTTAGACTGTGAGCCCACTGTTGGGTAGGGACTATCTCTATATGTTGCCAACTTGTACTTCCCAAGCACTTAGTACAGTGCTCTGCACACAGTAAGCGCTCAATAAATATGATTGATTGATTGGTTCCTTCTTAGTCCACTCCCCTCATTCATACAATATTCCAGGCTCCTCTTCCCTCACCTCAAAGTCCCCCGTCTCCCAGGTATCTCCATGGACTTTCCTTGTCTCTACTACATCTGTTTATAAACATCTGGGTTTTCTTTCTACAGCTCCAATACCACAGACCCCACTGCTGCTGCTGCTGTCTTATGACTCAACCAATCCACTAAAATGGCATTTATTAAGCACTTACTATATGCAAAGCACTGTTCTAAGCGCTGGGAGGTTACAAGGTGATCAGGCTGTCCCACGGGGGGCTCACAGTCTTAATCACCATTTTACAGATGAGGTAACTGAGGCCCAGAGAAGTTAAGTGACTTGCCCAAAGTCACGCAGCTGACAATTGACGGAGCTGGGATTTGAACCCATGACCTCTGCCTCCAAAACCCAGGCTCTTGCCACTGAGACACGTTGCTTCTCAATCCACTAGACTGTAAGCTCTTTGTGGGCAGGGAACCTGTCTACCAACTCTGCTGTTATGTACTCTCCCAAGTCCTTAATGCAGTGCTCCGCACACAGTAAGCTCTCAGTAAATACCAGTGATGATTTGATTCATTCATTCATTCAATCGTATTTATTGAGCGCTTACTGTGTGCAGAGCACTGTACTAAGCGCTTGGGAAGGACAAGTCATCAACATGTAGAGACGGTCCCTACCCAACAACGGGCTCACAGTCTAGAAGAGGGAGACAGACAACAAAACAAAACATATGGACAGGGGTCAAGTCGGAACAAATAGATGGTCTATCCTTAACGGTAGGAGATAGATCAAGAAAACCAACCATCACACACTTCCTCCCACATCTTCTTGCCTCTGATGGAGATCCAATACTAGACTGGACCAACTGTTATAAGCACTCAACACATACCACTGATTTTTTTTTATGGCATTTATTAAGCGCTTACTATGTGCAAAGCACTGTTCTAAGCACTGGAGAGGTTACAAAGTGATCAGGTTGTCCCACGGGGGGCTCATTATCCTAATCCCCATTTTACAGTTGAGGTAACGGAGGCGCAGAGAAGTGAAGTGACTTGCCCAAAGTCACACAGCTGACAATTGGCGGAGCCGGGATTCGAACCCATGAACTCTGACTCCAAAGCTTAACTGCTTAACTGATTGAACTGATCAATACTAATGATGGAGTGCCTGCTGGGTGAAGAGGATTGCGCACCTGGGAGAATTAGTCAATCATATTTATTGAGCACTCACTGTGTGCAGAGCACTGTACTAAGCACACTTGGGACAGCACATTAGACGTAGTAGAAACAATCTCTGCCTGCCTGCTCTACTATATGTGAAGCTGAACCGGGAGGAAGCCCTCCGGGAGACCAAGACACTGTGCATAGAGGCAGTGTTGCCTAGTACTTTCCCAAGCGCTTAGTACAGTGCTCTGCACACAGTAAGCGCTCAATAAATACAATTGAATGAATGAATGGAAAGATGGGAGTCAGAAGCCGTGGTTACTAATCTCAGCTCTGCCACTGGCCGGCTGTGTGACCTTGGGCAAGTCACCCACCGCTCTGAATCACTGTTTCCTTGAAACAGAGATAAGAAGATGTGTCTTTCAGCACCTTACAGGGATGTTGTGGGGATCAAATGAGATGACTGATATGAAAGTGCTTCGGAACAACACAAGTGTTATCATTGTAATTATCTTCCTGCTCTTTCACTGAGCCACCCCTTCCCTCAGTTCCTTTGATGGCCAGGGAGTCATTTTCCTTAACAACGTGTTTTTTGAGTTTAAATTTTCTTTTACTTAAATTATATTTTATTGCAAGTTGAAAACAATGATAATTATCACCGTTACAATTTTTTTTAAAGCACGAAAAATCCTTCCACTAAGTATAGCTCCTTAAGGAGGACCAAAGCAGTATAGTAAAGCTACAGTTCTGTGCACTGTAGCTCTCTTAGTACAGTGCTCTGCACATAGTAAGCGCTCAATAAATACGATTGATGATGATGATGGCAGGGCTAGTTTGGGACTATCTGGGTCCTCTGTAATTAATGGGAGCCTGGACCACGGGGGCCATTAGGACCATTATTCCCCACCCCAGAGGGGTCACAGGATGTCCCAGTGTGGTTCCAAACCAGCGTAGGGAACATCGCTCCTGGAATTCCCAGCAGGCCAAGTATCGGCTTTAGTGGGAAAGCACCATGACAGGACCTGAGTTCTAATCCCAGATCTGTCACTTGCCTGCTCTGTGATCTCAA
The DNA here is from genome assembly GCF_015852505.1 of Tachyglossus aculeatus. Classification (NCBI taxonomy): domain Eukaryota; kingdom Metazoa; phylum Chordata; class Mammalia; order Monotremata; family Tachyglossidae; genus Tachyglossus; species Tachyglossus aculeatus. The sequence goes on from NC_052101.1 coordinate 3,299,618, forward strand.
ACCAGTCACTTGCCCGCTCCGTGTCTCAGTTTCCTCATCTGTAAAATGGGGATTAAATCCTACGCCCTCCAAATTAGAATGTGAGCCCTATTCATTCAATCATATTTATTATAATAATAATGATGGCACTTGTTAAGCGCTTACTATGTGCTAAGCACTGTTCTAAGCGCTGGGGGGGGCATACAAGGTGATCAGGTTGTGCCACGTGGGGCTCACAGTCGTAATCCCCATTTTACAGATGAGGTAACTGAGGCTAAGAGAAGTTAAGTGACTTGCCCGAGGTCATACAGCAGACAAGTGGTGGAGCCGGGATTCAAACCCATGACCTCTGACTCCAAAGCCCGTGCTCTTGCCACTGAGCCATGCTGCTTCTGTATTTATTGTATTTGCATTTGTTGTATTCTGTATTTATTGAGTGCTTACTCTGTGCAGAGCACTGTACTAAGCGCTTGGGAAGTACAGTTGTGAGACAGGGATTTTTTCTGACCTGAATATCTTGAATCTGCCTCAACATAAAGTACAGTGCTTGGAGCATAATAAGCGCTGAACAGATACCACTATTGTCATTTGTCATTCCTAGCCCACTACCTCCATTCCTGTGGGTTTCCTGGCCACTTTCCTGTTCCTTAAACTCACCCCTTTCCTCCCCAGACCCCATTTGCCCACTTACCATTTTAGCGTTTTATTCTCAACCATCCTCAGCACTTATGCGTGGCTCAGTGGAAAGAGCATGGGCTTTGGAGTCAGAGGTCATGGGTTCAAATCCCGGCTCCTCCAGGTGTCAGTTCTGTGACTCTGGGCAAGTCACTTCACTTCTCTGGGCCTCAGGTACCTCATCTGTAAAATGGGGATGAAGACTGTGAGCCCCCTGTGGGACAAACTGATCACCTTGTAACTTCCCCAGTGCTTAGAACAGTGCTTTGCACATAGTAAGCACTTAATAAATGCCATTATTATGATTATGGATTTGTGCTTTTTCAACTCAGTGTCAACTCAGACTGAGCCCCCTCCTTCCTCTCCCTCTCTTCCCCCTCCCCATCCCCCCCCCCCACCTTACCTCCTTCCCCTCCCCACAGTACCTGTATATATGCATATATGTTTGTACGGATTTATTACTCTATTTATTTGATTTGTACATATTTATTCTATTTATTTTATCTTGTTAATATGTTTAGTTTTGTCGTCTGTCTCCCCCTTCTAGACTGTGAGCCCGCTGTTGGGTAGGGACCATCTCTATATGTTGCCAACTTGTACTTCCCAAGTGCTCAGTACAGTGCTCTGCACACAGTAAGTGCTCAATAAATACGATTGAATGAATGAATGAATGAACTATACATTCCGTTATTTAGGCCAATTTATTTCTCTGTAAAAATCTGCCTCCCCTATTAGAGCGTATATTCCTCCAGGAGAGGGAATGAAACGGTTCTGTGTTGTATTTTCTGATGAAGGTAGTACCTTGCATTACACCCAGTAGGTGTTCAATCAATTAATCAATCAATAATCAGTTATCTTTATTGAGCGCTCACTGTTTGCAGAGCACTGTGCTAAGCCTTGGGAGCGTACAATATAATAGAGTTGGTAGGTTCCCTGCCCTCAAGGAGCTCTACCCACTAGGCCACTCTGCTTCTGTGTCTTTAAAACAGAGCCCAGGACTGGCAGTCAAAAGGACCTGGGTTCTAATCCTGACTCTGCCACTTGTCTGTTGTGTGACCTTGGGCAAGTCACTTATCCGTGCCCCAGTTACCTCAGTTGTAAAATGGGGATTAAGACTGTGAGCCCATGTGGGACAGGGACTGTGTCCAACCCATTTACTTGTATCCACCTCAGTGCTTAGTACAGTGTCTAGCACATATTAAACATTTAACAAATACCACAATTATTTGTTGTTATTATTACTATTTTATCCATGTCCCATTTACCTCAGTTGTAAAATGGGGATTAAGACTGTGAGCCCATGTGGGACAGGGACTGTGTCCAACCCATTTACTTGTATCCACCTCAGTGCTTAGTACAGTGTCTAGCACATAGTAAACATTTAATAAATACCACAATTATTTGTTGTTATTATTACTTTTATATTATTATATAATATATTACTATATTTTATATATATTATTATATTACTATTATTATATTATCATTATGTTCTTCAACAGTCTTTAACAAATACCACAATTATTTGTTGTTATTACTATATATTACTATATTATATATATTATTATTATATTACTATTACTATTATTATATTATCATTATGTTCTTCAACAGTCACAGGCACCTATGAAAATCATACAAAACAAAAACTAGGCACAGGAAACCAGTGGCCAGATCTTTGTAACTTCTACCTCCTGACTTTCCTGTCTTCATTTTCAGGCTTGCCATAACTTATGGAATCTCTCTAGGATTCGTGTCTAACATGACAAATCATCCCTAAAAATCCAGTTGTCATTTGCATGCAAACACTTGGACTTTTCTTTCAGAAGCGTGGCCAGATGACAGGTCATATATTTCTATATTTAAAGACACTGAGACCTTTTATCACTTACCTTGGCTCTCTTTTTTTTTGTCTATTCCCTTTGATGGCTTCAATTCTGATTCCTGCAGCTTGTACTAGAAGTGACTTGTGTTGTTTCTGATTCAGTGTTGACAGTCAGGAGGAATCGTTTAAAAACATATTCAAGTTTAAACTTGGTAAACCAAGCTCTAGTAGCCACTAGTTTCAGAATCACACCCAGCCCCATATCACTACTAAATCATAGCCCCAGGCAACTCACAGATGTCTATAAATAAAGGCTTTTTTTTTTCCATTCACTCAACTTCCTTTGGATTGCTGGTGGATAGCTTATGTTTCACATTAGGTATTTGGCCTTTTCTTTGCAATTTGGTTTCCGGAGGAAAGAGTTATGGCAATTTTGCACACTTTTCTTTTTATTAAACAATAATGCAAGTGTTCAAACATCATGCTTTTGGTGTCTCTGCTTTATAAATGTCAATGGCTCTACAGAATGTGTTTCTGTTCCCGATTCCTTCTTGACTTGAGTCCTGAACGCTCTTTGGTCTTAGCTGATGAATTGGGAATCTAGAAATACAGAAATATTGCCTAGCAAAGAGGACTCGGAGCAACTGCTGAAGCAGTGTGGCTTACTGGTCAGAACACAGGCTTGGGAGTCAGAAGGACTTGGGTTCTAATCCCAGCTCTGCCACTTGTCTGATGTGTGACCTTGGGCAAATCACTTCACATCTCTGGGCCTCAGTTACTTCATCTGTAAAATGGAGATTTTGTGATTCTGTGAGACATGGACTACATGATTCTGTGAGACATGGACTACATGCATCTTGACTAGCCTGTGTCTACCCCAGCACTTAGTACAGTTCCTGGCACATAGTAAGCACTTAAATGCCAGAAAAAAAGACATCTTACCAGGACAGGAGGGAAGAACAAATTCTAATCCACTTCAATATGGTGAATTGACTGCAGCTTGCCCCACCTCCATTATTAAGTGTGGTCACGTAATGGGACATAGCCGGGATGGGCCTGTAAACTTGTTGTGGGCAGAGAATGTGTCCGTTTATTGTTATGTTGTACTCTCCCAAGCGCTTAATAAAGTGCTCTGCACACACTAAGCACTTAATAAATATGATTGAAAGAAAGAATAGATTATTCTGGCAAGTGGCAACACTGTCCAGATCAATCTATCAATCACATTTATTGATGTAAGTGTTTGAGTAGGATACGGTTGGTAGATACTTTCCCTGCACTAAGGAACGTATGGCCTAGTGGAGGAACAGGCAGTACAAAATAACAGGGAAGGGAAGCAAGTGAATATAAAGATATGTGCATAAGTGCTTAAAGGTGAGATTAATAGGATGGCTGACATAGTAGAGAGGGATATAGAGTCAGGAGATGAGGATTTAGTCAGGAGAGACTTTCAGGAGGTGATATATTGTTAGTGGAGTCTTAAAGATAGGAAGAGTGGTGATCTATAGGATAAGGAGGGGAAGGGGATTCCTATCAGGATAGAGGGCACATGCAAGGGCTTGATCACAAATGAGATGAGAGCTGGGAAGTAGGTCAATATTAGGAAAGTGAAGGGGGCAATCTGGATTGTAGTGGGAGAGGAATGAGAACAAGTGGAGAGGAGAAAAGGCTGACTGAGTCCCTTGAATCCAGTGGTGAGAAGTTTGTGCTTGATGAAGGGATGGATGGGCAACCACTGGAGGCATTTGGGGAGTGGGGAGATGTGTACAGCAGGATTTTTTTTAAGAAAAATTACCAGCAGAGTGAAGTATGGACTGGAGAGAGGAGAGGCTGGAGGCAGGAAGACGTGGAGGTCAATACGGCGGTGTCAACACAGGGATTAGGAGTCAAACAACTTCAAAGAATGAAGAATAATTGTCTACATTCCTCGCCCATCCATTCACATCATATCACAAAATCAGCTTAGCCATACTGTTTGGGCTTTAAAAGTTTCTTAAAGTCATTTTCATAAATCTGAGTTTTTTCTACCATTGAGATTTTTTTCATTAATATATTTTGTAAAATAGTGCTTCTACTCATAGAAGGCACTCAGTAAACACTGAAATCTCTGCTTTCAATTCATACAGAAATGTTTAACTTGAAGACATTTGTACCTCAGTTTTTGGAAGAAAGAATAAGTCGGGAAAGATGTGAAACAGGTCTGTTGACAGCCAGATCAAGTGGAAAATGTCTCTAGTAGCTAAAGCAAATTTAAAAATCTGATATTTAGAAATCAGGGGAAACAGGTGGGAATTCATTCAACCATATTTATTGAGCACTTACCATGCAGAGCACTGTACTAACTGCTTGGGAAGTACAAATCAGCAACATACAACATACGATCCCTACCCAACAACGGGCTCACAGTCTAAAAGAGTTGGTGGTTGTGGTCCCTAGGTTGGCTTAAAAACTGAAAATAAAGGAAATAGGAAGTCTGAACAAAATCCAAAACCAGCACTAAGACTGGGAATAACCAAAAATGAATCAATTTTTGATCCCATCCATGTGAGACTGCAAGCCCGTTGTTGGGTAGGGACCGTCTCTATATGTTGTTGACTTGTACTTCCCAAGCTCTTAGAACAGTGCTCTGCACACAGTAAGCGCTCGATAAATATGACTGAATGAATGAATTAATTAACAAATGAGCTCAAAGAGAAAAATTGAGGTATAAGAAATCAGAGTTTTAATTTTCCTTTTTCCATGGCACTCTAGGACACTCCACTGAAGAGCGAGAGGTGGTTTCCACTTAAGACCACTCGGTGGTAGTTAATAATAATAATTATAATAATAATGATGGCATTTATTAAGCGCTTACTATGTGCAAAGCACTGTTCTAAGAGCTGGGGAGGTTACAAGGTGATCAGGTTGTCCCACGGGGGCTCACGGTCTTAATCCCCATTTTACAAATGAGGTAACTGAGGCACAGGGAAGTTAAGTGACTTGCCCAAAGTCACACAGCTGACAATTGGCAGAGCTGGGATTTGAATGCATGACCTCTGCCTCCATAGCCCGGGCTCTTTCCAAATTTTCCCACCCATTTGGTGGCCTGGGCTGTGGGAGCAGCGGACCGATCTTCCGTGGCGGGCCGAGTGCTCCATTCAGTAGGCAACTGCTGAATGGAGATGGATGGCAACCGCACTCCCTCAGACCAGTCTGCCACTTCAGGCACCTGTCTACATGTTTTGTCACCTGTCCACATGTTTTGTTTTGTTGTCTGCCTCCCCCTTCTAGACTGTGAGCCCGCTGATGGGTAGGGACCATCTCTATATGTTGCCAATTTGTGCTTCCCAAATGCTTAGTACAGTGCTTTGCACACAGTAAGCGCTCGATAAATACGATTGAATGAATGAATGAATGAATGAATGAATGAATGAAAAGGTGTCAGGGGTGAAGGGCCCGGCGATGGCGTTGGCGCCAGTGACCACAGTGAACTTCAACACTGCGCACTGTCCGGTGTTCCTAGAAGAGATGGCACTGACATCAGCAGGATTTGCAATGGCAACGATAGCCTGGGCAGCCAGCAGAAGTTTCTCCCATGTTCTCTTCAGATTTCTGGTGTAAATAATAATAATAATAATGGCATTTGTTAAGCGCTTACTATGTGCAAAGCACTGTTGTAAGCGCTGGGGGGGATACAAGGTGATCAGGTTGTCCCACGTGGGGCTCACAGTCTTAATCCCCATTTTACAGATGAGGTCACTGAGGCTCAGAGAAGTTAAGTGACTTGCCCAGGGTCACACAGCAGACATGTGGCGGAGCCAGGATTCGAACCCATGACCTCTGACCTCTGACTCCAAAGCCCGTGCTCTTTCCACTGAGCTACGCTGCTTCTCTAAATCTCATCACTCTTCCTTTTGTAAATATATTGTACCATCTGGAAGTCGTGGCTCAGTGGAAAGAGCCCGGGCTTGGGAGCCAGAGGTCATGGGTTCTAATTCCGGCTCTGCCACTTGTCAGCTGTGTGACTCTGGACAAGTCATTTCACTTCTCTGTTCCTCGGTTCCCTCATCTGTAAAATGGGATTAAGATTGTGAGCCCCACGTGGGACAACCTGATCACCTTGTATCCTCCCCAGCGCTTAGAACAGTGCTTTGCACATAGTAAGCATGTAACAAATGCCATCATTATTTATTATTTGTTTATTCCAGCTCCACCACTTGTCAGCTGTATGACTTTGGGCAAGTCACTTCACTTCTCTGTGCCTCTGTTCCCTCATCTGTAAAATGGGGATGAAGACCGTGAGCTCCATGTGGGACAACCCGATCACCTTGCATCCTCCCCAGCACTTAGAACAGTGCTTTCCACATAGTAAGCGCTTAATAAATTTCATTATTATTATTATTAATATGGTAACTGCTTTCTGACATTTGTCTATGAAAACTTTGGTATCCAGAATTGCTGATTTAGGAATTGGACAAAGAATGAGCAAATATTTTTAAATGCATTCTTAATAACGCAGATACAATAAGGAATCAGTCAATGGTGTTTACTGAGTGCCTTCTATGAGTAGAAGCACTATTTTACAAAATATATTAATGACAAAAATCTGTGATAGAAAAAACTTAGATATAAGAAAATGACTTTAAGAAGCTTGTAAAGCCCAAACAGAACAACTAAGCTGATTTTGTGATATGATGTGAATGGATGGGCGAGGAATGCAGAAAATTATTCTTCGTTCTTTGAAATTGTTTGACTCCTAATCACAGACTCATCTGCTCCTCTCCATCTTCCAGCTGTGCAGGGAAATAAACTAGCATGAACAGGTATTGCAATGCACAATCTAATTAGACTACTAAACCATAATTTATTGGCATTATTATAAATATGAAAAATATAATTTAACAAATCTATTTCCATGTTGCCGCAATAAACACTATGCCTATGTTATTTCATTATGCATATTTTCTTATGTTGCCACGTGTGTTACACTATATATTACAAGGGCCACAAAGCACACGCACAATTATAATGAAATATCCGTCTACTCACCCATGTATTTCTCTATGATATACCACCTGAGTCTCACAAAGATATGTCCATAACCCCTTTCTCTCCTCTTCCAATCTATAATTTATTTTGTGTCTGCCTCCCCCTCTATATCGTAAACTCCTGGAGGGAGGAACTCGCGTCTACTAACTCTATTGTCCTGCTCAAAGTACCTAGTGTGCTGCTCCGTTCATGATAGTGCTGGATAAATATGGCTGATGGATTGCTGCGGCCCACATCTTTGGAGGTTATAGAGAATGGAAAGAAGTGGCAAGAGCTGGGAGAATGAGCATAGTGGAAAGGGAAAGACAGGAAGTGTTCACAGGTACACTGAGGTGCAGAGGAAAGCCAGACTGAGCTCTTGGAATATCTATTTCAGTAGTCGTGGTCCTGATAGCATTTTTTCAGGGTTTGCTATGTGCAGGGTTCTCTGTGAAGTGCTGGGAGAATATACAGGTGGGAATTAGATGCAGACTCGGGTCCTTGGTTGGGGGGTTTAATTTAAAAATAGAAATGAGGAGAGGAGACGGGCGAAGGATACTAAGGAGAAAACACAAGCTGATCACAAACTCATCTACTTTGTAGGTAGCAGCGAAAATGAGTGCCACGGAAATTCCTTGAGAGAAATTCTATCATCTAGGATGAAGCTTCTCGACCACACTGTCTAGCCAATAGTGCTTCCCAATTTTATTTTCTGTCCATCAGCTGGGAAAGATTTTCAGGCTGGGTTTGCTTGACCCTTATAACGTGGAGCATCAACCGCAGGGGTCTACGTAGGGGATTTGAACACATGACCCCCGACTCCAAAGCCCTGGCTCTTTCCACTGAGCCACGATGCTTCTCCGTACCTAAGCTAGTGCTTAAAACAGTGTTTGATACATAGTGAGTGCTGAAAAAATACCATGAAAAGGGTCTTTGACTCGCAACCCCATGCTCTTTCAACTCAGCCACAATGCCTCCTCATTTGACTGGTGAGGATACTGAAGCTGAAAATGCCAATTTGTTTACCTTACTGCAGCTACATTGGTGGACTCTGAGCCTAGAGTGAATGAGTGTAATTGTCATAGCCACTACTTCAGGGTGAGGTGAAATGTGGCAGCAAAGAAGAGTTCTGGAGAAAATATTCACTAACATAGTGGATCTAGCCTGGTCAGTTCACCTGAACTTTAGATCCTAGAGATAAGATGTAAGAGGTTTTATTAGCTCTTAGCTAGCACTGAGCATAATGACTATTTATTTGTGTGTCTAAGCAATAATGTAAGCTAAAGGCTCAGTAAACTTTGAGTTTTACCAAGTCAAGGGGCCCTTTCAACTCCTCGGGGGCCTTTTTCTCCAGGAGCATCAGTCAGAACAAAGCAAGCACCTGACCCTAATGATCTGCCAGACTGGGGAATGTACTTCTGCATGACAACTTTTTTTTTTAATGGTATTTTTTAAGTGCTTACTATGAGCCAGGCACTGTACTAAGCACTGGTATAGTTACAAGATAATTGAGTTGGACACAGTTCATGTCCCTCAGTTACCTCATGTGTAAAATGGGGATTAAGACTGTGAGTCCCACGTGGGACAACCTGTTCTCCTTGTATCTACCCCAGCGCTTAGAACAGGGCTTGGCACATAGTAAATGCTTAACAAATACAATCCTTATTATTATTATAAAGCAGAAACAAATGAAAAAAACAAAACAATAATCTAGATTTATGGAGTAGAAATAGTCTAGATTTATGGACTAGGGTTGATTTGAAATGTCAGTTGTCTGAATTCCTGTAGTTCCACTGGTCTGGAGAACCAATGGTCTAAAGTCCAAGTTGTCTGGATTTCTGGAGTTCTGGTAGTTTGGAGCACAAATGGCCTGAAGTATCAATTGCCAGGATTTCTGGAGTATCAGTGGTCTGGGTTTATGAAATACCGTCGATATGTTGAAACTGGATTTTCCTGTCAAAGATAATGGTCAGTGCAGCAAGAATAAAATAGTAACCCATCTACTCTGGCTTTAAAAGGCATATTTTTTCCTCTGAAGGTGCTTTGGGCTGAAAGATTCAGAACATGAAAGAAACTGGGGAAAAATATGAAAATAATCCTGGAAGCCTATTCAGAGCGACACAAAAAACGCAACTGGGACTTGGCAGCAATTCTGCCTCTACGAGGCACCATATAAACCTTTATTTCTTAAGCCGGAAAAGGTATTTTACTTGCAATTGTCCATGAGAAAGTGGTCAAATTCCATCCAATTTTAGGGGAAAAAAATCTTAATGGCTCTAGTGATGAGAGGCTGCTGAACAAATTAGCCATCAATTCAGAGTATTACACCTAAAACACCAATAAATATGATATTCATAATCCAAAATGAATCTCATCAACCATTTGCAAAGAACATCCAGTTTATTTAATAGAATGATATTAATGCATTACCGTGAAGATAATGCTCAATTTAATGAGTGGATTGCCACTGGATAGACATTTGGCCTCAGCTTTTGCAAGCCAAGATATTACCTGCTGAGAAGATGGATCGTTTTCCAGATTTTTTTCTCCCAAGGTGCAAATGTTTGTCTGACTTACATACTTATTTAAGTAGGTAAATCAGGAGAACCTGTAATTATGAGTCACAGGGATAAGTGCTAGGTAAAGTGCTCTGCACGCAATAAGCACTCAATAAATGCCATAGATTGATTGATAAAAGACAAAGGACTAAGCGACACGTTCAAATTTCAGATTTTTTGATAATCAGCAGGGGATGTCTTTAACGCTGCTTTAGAGAAGCAGCATGACTCAGTGGAAAGAACCCAGGCTTTGGAGTCAGGGGTCATGGGTTCAAATCCCGGCTCCGCCAACTGTCAGCTGTGTGACTTCGGGCAAGCGGCTTAACTTCTCTGGGCCTCAGTTCCCTCATCTGTGAAATGGGGATTAAAGACTGTGAGCCCCTCGTGGGACAACCTGATCACCTTATAATCTCCCCAGTGCTTAGAACAGTGCTTTGCACATAGTAAATGCTTAGCAAATGCCATCATTATTATTTATTATTATTAACACCACAGAATTTCAGACATGGTCAGGAGGGTTAAATCAGAAGGTGCTTTACCCCAGGCTTGGGAGTAAAGCAGAATCTGAGAAAAAGACAAAGAACCCATTACCATGACCTTCTCAGCATTGTCCTTCCTGCTGAACTCACGGATTAGCCTTGTGATAGTCTGGATGGTACCTTAATGGCCCACATAGGAATAAATCCAATAAGTGTGCTTGGAACACCTTGGAATGGAAACATAACGGTGCCACTGAAAACAACCTGCAAAAGATTGGAAGAACAATTCCTTCCTTGGCTTGAATTCTGAACGCCCTGAGGTCTTAGCCAGTGAATTGAGAACCAGCCATGAAATTGTTGCCTAGCGAAGAGGACTCCTCAGTTGGAGCAACTGTTAAAGCAGTGTGGCCTATTGGATAGAGCACATGCCTGAAACTCAAAAAGACTTGAGTTCTAATCCTGGCTCTGCCACCTGTATGCTGTGTGACATTGGGCAAGTCACTTTACCACTCTGTGCCTCAGTTACCTCAGCTGGAAAATGGGGATTAAGACTGTGAGCCCCATGTGGGACGTGAACTGTGTCCAACCCGATTACTTTGTATCTACCTCAGCACTGATAACAGTGCCTGGCACATAGTAAGTGCCTAATAAAACAGAAAAAAACCTGACTGAACTCTTCCTGATTCACCCTGAGAAAAGTTGTTTGGTGATTGAGCTCATTCTTGGCTGCTTCAAATGATCACACAGTTACCTGAATTACAATAATAATTTTGCAGTTTATTAAGTCCTTACCATGTGCTAAGCTTTGTACAAAGCACTAATGCAAGTATAATATAATCAGATTGGACATGGTTTCTGTCCCACATGGGACTCAACTTTCTATAGGAGAAGGAAAGGCGATATCTCATCTCCAGTTCATATTTATTCAATCGTATTTTTTGAGCGCTAACTGTGTGCAGAGCAATGTACTAAGTGCTTGAAAAGTACAATTCGGCAACAAATAGAGACAATCCCTATCCAATAACGGGCTCACAGTCTTAGATGAGGAAACTGAGGTGCAGAAAAATTAGGTGACTTGTCCCAGGTCATACGCAGACTTCAAGTGGCATAGCTAGGATTCGAACCCATGTCTCCTGATTTCCAGGCCTGTGCTCTTTCCACTGGGCCAAACTGCTTCTCTAATAAGTCCAATTATTATTAATTCCTAGTAGACCAACCGGATTGAAAAATGTCTGGTGTATGGTGAAGACTGAGGGAACAGCTAGAGCATTCTTAGGTACGTGGTTGCCTTTCTGTTTCTCCTTTCACCTCAACCTTTAGTGCATTGCCTCAAGTCAACCTAGCTTTTGATAGTATTTTTAGCTATCTCTTCATTAAATCCTCTATAATGTTTATAAATATATGTAAAGAGTAACTGACAATCCTGGTTTTTGTTCTGCTGAAATCTTCATTGGACAATAGGTCCTTTGATTGTGCAAAGAGATTTTAGATGGAAACATCAACCTACATAAAAAAATGAAGCCTATATCATTTCCATAAATATTAAATAAACCCTAGTGAAGAGCCCTGAACCATGAAAGACTGCTGATCAATCCATTCTAAGCATCACTTTTATTATTTTTATTCCCCAACAATAAGGTCCTGGACTGTAGTAGGAATACTAGCACCTAGTCCACAGAGAGTGTTTCGTTAAGCAAGGAGAGTAGATTGAGGTAGCTTACGCTTAGAACAGTGCTTTGCACATAGTAAGCACTTAATAAATGCCATTATTATTATTATTATTTTATCAGCTGCTGAGTGGGGAACTGCAATGGAGCCGACACAAGCGGGAGAACCAGATAAACATTTTAAACAAAACCCAGCCTCAAACAATGTGGTTTACCAGGTGACGGTTGGCTGATAACCAGGACAGAGGCAGACAGCGTGAGTTGGGACAATCCGGAGAGGGATTGCTCTCCTTGGGTAGAAATCCCAGGAAAAGTGGGATAAGGCAGTTCGATTCTCAACCAGGGACAGGCACTGTGAGAGGTAAACATGTAAAGTCCTGGAAAGGGCAATCCGTCAACACACATAGGGCGGAACAGAATGTGTTCTGGGCACAGCCTCATTCAAACTTGTATAAGAACTCCCCGTTATTAATGGTATCTTTGAAGACAGAGGGAGAACGCATGCGTAGATCTTCAAGGAAGACGGAAAGATGTTTTCAAAGGACAGCTGCATTATATGCTGCATAGAATATAAATAAGTAATATTCATATGGAATTTAAAGACATGCACATAAGAAATTAGCAGGCATGCTCCCTGCCCATAATGAGCTTACAGTCTAACGGGGGGACAGACATTAATATGAATACACAACTAATTTATAATATATGATTTAAAGATAAGTACATAAATGTTGTGAGGTTGGAGTTGGAGCAAACATCAAATGTCCAAAGGTCACAGATCCTGCCCCCAAGGAGCCTACAGTTTAGAGAGAGCTGAAATGCTTGTGTACACTTCATAGTGTTGAGTGTGCTTCACAATGTGCCACACCTCCTGTTCTTGGATGTACCTTCTGTAGCAGGGTGATATTTCAAATCCTTACCAAAAATTGTGCCCCATAAGAAGCGTGGACAACATCTTGGTTTTCATTCATTCATTCAATCGTATTTATTGAGTGCTTACTGTATGCAGAGCACTGCACTAAGCGCTTGGGAAGTACACTGCCCAAGTCCACATGGGGCTTTTACAATCTGTCATCTCTCTCTTTGTATATCTGTGCATTGCTGGTAATGGACTGCCTATAGCACAACTAGGTGACTGCTTTAAATTGTGTTTCTGAGGAAACTCTTTGGCTGCGTGTCGGGGTTCCCAGATATGAGCCAGTTGATGACTTTGGTTTTCTTCTAATTTGTCGTTTGTCCAATAGCTCTGGGCTGAATCCATGAATCAATTCAAAATCCTTTGCCTGTCTTCTCCTATATGAGCCTCTAGAGCACAGTCATAGAGCAGTAGCCACTATCTCAGAGACTTCTGAGGATGTTTTTTGGAGAGTGTTGAGCTGAAGGAGTTGGTTTGAGGCTCCCAGATTGCGTCCGTGGCCATAGCGGCGTAGAACTGACCACCACACAACTCTGCCATATGCTGTGCACAGAGGACCGGTTCTTCACAAGTCTCTGCAGAGTCCGCATAAAAAAGGCAAGTCCTGCTTTGTTCATTTGAGTAGAACACCCTTCTTGCTTCTGATCGATAACCGATCTCTGCTACCAGCTCAACATGGGGAGAAATTCCCCTCCAAAGAGAGCTTGATAAATTTCAATATTCATGCGGAAATTATCAGGGATTCAGAAATCCTTTATCGACACAAAATCTGTTCCCTTAGCAAGCTGAATTGTGTTCTGTTCCCTCAGCAAGCTGGATCAGCTACTGGTGTGCGGAAAAATGATTGGTAAAGTGCGAGCTCAGCTCCATTCTTTAGGCAGGGTTTGTACGACGAGAATACGCACAATGAGATGATGTGCCCTGCTTTCATAACCCTCCTTTCAATATTCATGCTATTATTATGATGATCCTTTGCCTAGCCTAGCAAGATCTGATGCTGAGTCTCCACTGAGAGTCAAGGGAATTCTGTCCGATACCAGTTAGGGCCTCGGCTTTAAGGGTCTCTTTCTTGCTTCATTGCTGAGTGGGTTTCATGATACCGGGATTTTGTCACCACAGTTTCCTAAGACCAGAGGCAGTGTCTGATCTGTTAGAAGGTCCCCAGATCGCAGGCCCTGGAGGTGGGTAAGGACTCACTAGGTGGGAAATTGTCCCCCAGATCCCACTCTGTTGCTGGTTTGGTCTCTGGATTTAGAAGCCCCTAGTAAGAACCGGCGATCATCCTCTCTTCTGCTCCGATCTGCAGCCTGCCAGAGCTCACTAAAGAGTAATCAAGACCACACTCGGGACTCTCCTGGTTTTATGTGTCTGCCAGGCAGGGACAGCTGCTCTCTTTGCTTCGACACCCGCTGTAGGGCACGATCTGCCCCCAAGTAGGGCTGTAAACACATGACTCACACCATTAGGGATTACAAATTAAACACTCACACTCTCACCTAGGGCTACAGCCGACTGGTTCACCCAGCAGTTTTTCAGGGCTGGGAAGGGAGAATTTCTCTTTTTTAATTGGTGAAAGGGACATGAGGTTAAACTATCTATATTCAATGTCTTTTTTCATTCAGCGGATTGGCCACGGCTGCTGGAAAGTGGAGGGAAATACTGGACCTCAGTTCTCTCTAACTGGGGAATGTACTGCCGAATCTTTGGTGGAAACATGGAGAGTTTCTGACTCCGTACCCTCATTACTGTCTCCTCATATGTCCAAGACTGAACTCCTTATCTCCTCTCCCAAACCCTGCCCTCTCCCTGACTTTCCCATCACCTTAGATGGCACTACCATCCTTCCCGTCTCACAAGCCCGCAACCTTGGTGTCATCCTCGACTCTGCTCCCTCGTTCACCCCTCACATCCAATCCATCACCAAAACCTGCCGGTCTCACCTCCGCAACATCACCCAGATCTGCCCTTTCCTCTCCATCCAAACAGCTACGCTGCTGGTTCAACCCCTCATCCTACTGAGGCCCACCGAAGGCAAGTTGACGTGCTCAAATTCACCCAGCATGCCAGTGGCAGAGCCAGGATAATAATAATAATAATAACAATAATAATAAGAAGAAGAAGAAGAAAAAGAAGAAGAAGAAGAAGAAGAAGAAGAAGAATGATATTTGTTAAGCGCTTACTACGTGCAAAGCACTATTCTAAGTGCTGGGGTAGGTACAAGGTAATCAGGTTGTCCCATGGGGGGCTCACAGTCTTAATCCCCATTTTACAGATGAGTAACTGAGGCACAGAGAAGTTAAGTGACTTGCCCAAAGTCACCCACCTGACAAGTGGCACGCTCCTTCTCTATGAAGACTATGAAGGATGAAGACTGAGGTCTCCTAATTTTCAGTCTCGTCTCCTTTCCACAGGCCACACTGCTCCTGGGAGTGTCTGTGTGTGGTATGTCTGAGTTTACAGGGCGCCGGCCTGGCGAACAAAGCCCGAGTGGATAGCCTGTGATTCAGCTGCTGTGGCTTACCAGTGTGGATGCAGAATTTATTTTTATTAGGTCTCAGAGGAGCACGTTTCCAAAAGCTCCTCAGAGGCACCTGTTAAATCATTCAGCATCGGAAAGGTTAAGTATTCCTATCGGGGTTCAGTTGTAGTAAGATCCCTTGTGGAGTCAGCATCTCATGGGAACAGCAGCTATTGCAACCAATTGACGGTGAGCATTGATGGCCGACGTGACTTACTCCCCAGAGAAATCCTTCAATTTTTGGTCAGTAGTAGCAGCGGGCATCTGTCGGGGGTCCTGGAACATGAATGAAATGCGGGCTGGGAGTTTCGACTCCTGGGATGCCGGCACTTGGCTTTTGGACTTAGAAAAGAAAAGACCGTCCCCACTTATCCTCTTACACAGTAGCGGAAAAAGCCCCATTTTCATTTTGCCAGTCCAGTGCCGGACCACTCGGAAGATTCCTTCCCTAAGTCATTGTCAGGCCTGAGAAGTGTGCAAACTGAAGGCAAGGCCAAAACTGAAATATTTTAGGAAGACATTTAGGTGCTTTAGGAAGACGTTCCTCCGGCCTTTTGTCGAAACTTCTCCAGTACATGACAAATGAGAAATAATACCAAAACTGTTTTGTTTTGCTGTTTTTTTTAAATGGTCATCCTGGGTGAGGAAGAGACAGTCACAGGAGGCCACGTGGGTTCCGTACGTTAGCGCTCTGTGCTTTTTCCTTCCGATCTTGGTCCTCACAATGAAGCATCATGACTGCAAAATGTGCAGCCTAGTCTGTGATTAAGGCAGAGAAAAAGACATAGAGAAAGCTGGATTCTGGTGGATAATTGGCAGGGAACATGTTGGCTTGTTCTGTTGTTATTGAATTCTCTCGAACACTTAGTACAGTGGTCTTGCTCATAGTAAGTGGTCAGTAAATGCCATTTATTGACTGATTGATCTTTAAAAGAATGAAAGCAAGTGTGAGCTGAAACAAAGTCTGTGGGATATTGAATTTGGCTGGATGGGCAGCAAGGGTCATGTTGCTTAGTCAAGTGCTCTGCAAACAGTAAGTGCTCAATGAATACAGTTGATTGATTGATGTTGAAAATCCACATTAATTAGTCTAAGGCCCCAAGAATATTGTCAACTTTCTTATGTTTGTTCCTGTGGGGAAACATGTCTTGTCTAGTGAGATTTCATATAATGTTTGCTTGTTTATTTTGTTCCTTTTTTGGTGGGGGAAACCAGTTAAGACTATTTAGTGAGGACTTCCTGTAGGGGAATGAAGACCCTCATAGATTAAAACCCTGGATCTCTAGTCTACTGCTGATAATTCTTTCAGGTGAAGGAAAAATAGTGCAGATAACTACTCTACTCCTCTCTGCCTCAGAGCACCGTGAAGGGAGCACTAAGTACTGAAGTTGAACAGTCGGCTGCCTCTGCTTCTGCACCATTTGAACTAGCCTTGAATCCCCATTTCTTCGACAGCCTTAAAGAGCCCGGGCTTGGGAGTCAGAGGTTGTGGGTTCTAGTCCCGGCTCCGCCACTTGTCTGCTGTGTGACTTTGGGCAAGTCACTTCACTTCTCTGTGCCTCAGTGACCTCACCTGTGGAATGGGGATGAAGACTGTGAGCCCCATGTGGGACAACCTAATCACCTTGTATCCCCCCAGTGCTTAGAACAGTGCTTTGCACCTAGTAAGTGCTTAACAAATGACATTATTATTATTATTATTATTATTATTATTATTATTTGTTCATTTATTCATTCATTCAGTCGTATTTATTCAGCGCTGACTGTGTGCAGAGCACTATACTAGGCACTTGGGAAATACAAGTTGGCATTCATTCATTCATTCACATTTATTGAGAGCTTACTGTGTGCAGAGCACTGTATTAAGCACTTGGGAAGTACAAGTTGGCAACATATAGAGACAGTCCCTAGACAGACAACAAAACAAAACACCTGGACAGGTGTCAAGTCATCAGAATAAATAGAAGTAAAGCTAGATGCACATCATTAACAAAATAGAGATGGCCCCTACCCAACAACAGGCTCACAGTCTAGAAGGGGGAGACAGACAACAAAACAAAACATGTAGACACGTGTCAAAATCATCAGAACAAATAGAATTATAGCTATATAGCTATATATTTGTTAAGCACTTACTATGTGCCAGACATTGTACTAAGCAGATACAAGCAAATCAGGTTGAATACAGTCCCTGGTTCCCCATTTACCGCGTGAGGTAACTGCGGCACAATTTTTTTTGTTTATGGTATTTGTTAAATGCTTACTACGTGTCAGGCACTGTACTAAGCACTGGGGAGGATACAAGATGATCAGGTAGGATTTAGTCCCTGTCCCACACAGGGCTTACAGTCTTAATCCCCATTTACACCAGGTAACTGAAGCACAGGTAATTTTATGTTGTTGTTATCTGTTAAGCACTTACTATGTGCCAGTCACTAAGCTCTGGGGTAGATACAAGCTAATCAGTTTGGACACATATATGTGTCCAAACATATATGTTTGGACACATATATGTTGCCAACTTGTACTTCTCCAGCTCTTAGTACAGTGCTCTGCACACAGTAAGCGCTCAATAAATATGATATTGATTGATTGATTGATTGACACAGTCCCTGTCCCACAAGCGGCTCACAGTCTTATTCTCCATTTTACACGAGTTAACTGAGGCACAGAGAAGTGAAGTGACTTGTCCAAGATCACACTACAGATAAAAGCCGGAGCTGAGACTAGAACCCAGGTCCTTCTGAGTCTCAGGCTAGAGTGCTATCCACTAGACGACACTGTTTCTCTACTGCTGTCATGCCCAAGAAGGACTGATGGGATCTGGGCTCAGCTACCCACTTGGCAGGAGATAATAATAATAAATAATAATAACGTTGGTATTTGTTAAGCACTTACTAGGTTTCAAGCACCGTTCTAAGCGCTGGGGTAGATACAAGGTAATTGGGTTGTCCCACATGGGGTTCACAGTCTTAATCCCCGTTTTACAGATGAGGTCACTGAGGCCCAGGGAAATTAAGTGACTTGCCCAAAGTCACACAGCTGACAAGTGGCGGAGCAAGATTAGAACCCATGACCCCCTACTCCCAAGCCTGTGCTCTTTCCACTAAGCCATGCTGCTTCTCTGGAGATATCTCCAATACCTACATTGCTGACCATTCATTCCGAGTTTCTAGACTGTGAGCCCACTGTTGGGAAGGGACCGTTTCTATATGTTGCCAACTTGTACTTCCCAAGCACTTAGTCCAGTGCTCTGCACACAGTAAGCACTGTATCCTCCCCAGCGCTTAGAACAGTGCTGCTTTGTACATAGCAAGTGCTTAACAAATGCCATTAAAAAATAAATAAATAAATAAATACGATTGAATGAATGAATGAGTTGCCCAGCCCATTCCTCCTCCTGACGAGAATCAATGCCTGTGACAGGAACGAAATGCCAACAACAGCCTATGGAATCCGCTCTGCCACTCTTCTGCACCACGGAAAGGTAACACTAAAACCTTGGAAAATAAAGAAAACTGGATGCTTTATTTGCATTCACAGTGAGCCAAATCCTTTCCCCTTAGGGACCCTATCACGTTGGCTTGGGGATGTTGGCAAAGAAGCAGGAGCTGTGCTAAGTCTATGTGCCAAGAGTTGCTACGTGGACAACATCTAGGGATTAGTACAGTGCTCTGCACACAGTAAGCGCTCAATAAATACAATTGATTGATCTAGATGTTTTATCTGGGTGTCCCTCCTGCTAAATCTCAGGCACATCTCCTCGTTCTGAGTAGGAAATGTGGTGACCTACTCTGTCGTGTTGTACTCTCCCTAGCACTTGATACAGTGTTCTGCACATAGTAAACACTCAATAAATACCACCGATGACCTCCAGACATGTACCCCTGAAGCCAGGAGCAAACAATAAGGCTACATTTCTTGGGAAGAGAAGAACAGAGGCAGGGATTCAAGGATGGTTTTATGACCCACTATTTAAGCACTAACTCATGTTTAGAGAAGCCTCTTCCAGGAGGCCTTCCCAGACTGAGCCCCTTCCTTCCTCTCCCCCTCGTCCCCCCTCCAACCCCCCATCTTATCTCCCTCCCTTCCCCACAGCACCTGTATATATGTATATATGTTTGTGCGCTTTTATTACTCTATTTATTTATTTATTTATTTATTTTACTTGTACATATCTATTCTATTTATTTTATTTTGTTAGTATGTTTGGTTTTGTCTCCCCCTTTTAGACTGTGAGCCCACTGTTGGGTAGGGACTGTCTCTATATGTTGCCAATCTGTACTTCCCAAGCACTTAGTACAGTGCTCTGCACACAGTAAGCGCTCAATAAATACGATTGATGATGATGATGATGATGATGATGATGATCATGGCTTAGTGGAAAGAACCCGGGCTTGGGAATCGGAGGTCAGGGATTCTAATCCCACCTCCACCACTTAGCTGTGTGACTTTGGGGAAGCCACTTCACTTCTCTGCGCCTCAGTTCTCTCACCTGTAAAATGGGGATGACGACTATGAGCCCCACATAGGAAAACCTAATTATCTTGTATCCACCCCAGCGCTTAGAACAGTGAGCCCACTGTTGGGTAGGGACCGTCTCTATATGTTGCCAACTTGTACTTCCCAAGCGTTTAGTATGGTGCTCTGCACACGGTAAGCGCTCAATAAATATGAATGAATGAATGAATGCTTGGCACATAGTAAGCATTTAACAAATACCATTATTATTAGAGCCCCTTTTTGTTCCTTCTTTTGTCTACTATTTCACTGCCTGTCTCTCCTGCTAGATTGAAAGTTCCATGATGGAAGGAATCATGTCTATTTATTCTATTAGACTCTTCCAAGTATTTAGTCCTATGCCCTGCACGGAAAGCCAATAAATACTCTTGACTGTTTGATTGTGCCGTTGGAAAGGAAGAGTTCCTTCCTCTTACTGCTTTGATACAGTGGTGGTAGAAGGAGTAGTATCCATGGTAGTGGTATTCATTCAAATCCCGGCTCCGCCACTTGTCAGCTGTGTGACTTTGGGCAAGTCACTTAACTTCTCTGTGCCTCAATTATCTCATCTGTAAAATGGGGATTAAGACTGTGAGCCCCTTGTGAAACAACCTGATCACCTTGTATCCTCCCCAGCACTTAGAACAGTGTTTTGCACACAGTAAGCGCTAAACAAATGCCATTATTATTATTATTATTATTATTATTCATAGCAGTATCAGTAATAATAATAATAATGATGGCATTTATTAAGTGCTTACTATGTGTAAAGCACTGTTCTAAGTGCTTGGGAGGTTACAAAATGATCAGGTTGTCCCACGGGGGGCTCACAGTCTTAATATCCATTTTCCAGATGAGGGAACTGAGGCCCAGAGAAGTGAAGTGACTTGCCCAAAGTCACCCAGCTGACAAGCGGTGGAGGCAGGATTTGAACCCATGACCTCTGACTCCAAAGCCCGGGCTCTTGCCACTGAGGGAGGAGGAGGAGGAGGAGGAGGATTGCATTCACAGGCCCAGGAGTCAGAAGGACCCAGGTTCTAATCCCAGCTTCGCCAAATGTCTACTCTGTGACCTTGGCCATTACACTTCACTTCTCTGGGCCTCAGTCAACTCATCTGTAAAATGGGGATTACGATTGTGAACCCCAAGTGGGACTGAAAGCTCACCTCCTCCAGGAGGCCTTACCAACCTGAGCCCCCTTTTCCTCTGCTCCTTCTCCCCTCCACATCGCCCCGACTCCCTCCCTCTGCTCTACTCCTCTCCCCACCCCACAGCACTTGTGTATACGTGTACAGATTTATTATTTTATTTTTCTATTCATTTCATTAATGATGTGGATATATCTATAATTCTATTAATTTATATTGACACTTTTGAAGCCTGTCTACTTGTTTTGTTTTGTTTTGTTGTCTGTCTCCCCCCTTCTAGACTATGAGCCTGTTGTTGGGTAGGGGCCGTCTCTGTATGTTGCCAACATGTACTTCCCAAGAGCTTAGTACAGTGCTCTGCACACAGTAAGTGCTCAACAAATACAGTTGAATGAATGAATGAATTGTCTCTGTTGCCGAATTGAACTTTCCACAGGCTTAATACAGTGCTCTGCACATAGTAAGCGCTCAATAAATATGATTGAATGAATGAATGAATGAACGGAGACTGTGTCCAACCTGATTACCGTGTATCCCCCCCAGCACTTAGAACAGTACTTGACACATAGTAAGTGCTTAACAAATACTATCATTATTATTATCATTATTATTATTATTATAATTATTACTAATGACAATGTACTACACTAAGCATTGGATAAGGATAAAACAAGCAACATGTTCTCTACCCCCAAGGAGCTTACCTTCTAATGGAGAAACAGACATGAAGAGATTTACAAAAAGAGAAGCAGCATGACTTAGTGGAAATTTATTCATTCATTCATTCAATCGTATTTATTGAGCGCTTACTGTGTGCAGAGCACTGTACTAAGCGTTTGGGAAAGTACAAGTTGTCCCTACCCAACGATGGCCTCACGGGCCTCAGAGTCGGCTTCTAATCCCGGCTCTGCCATTTGTCTGATGTGTGACCTTGGGTAAGTCAGTTCACTTCTCTGTGCCTCAGTTCCCTCCTCTGTATAAAACAGGAGAAATTAAAATAAAGTAAAATATAAAATAATCAAAATAAATCTCTCATCAACCCAACTTATTTCCCCACATTCTGTGTCACCTATGCACTTTTACTCTTACTCCCTAAACACTTATAAGTACTCACCACACTCCCTCTCCCTAGTAGAATTTGAGCATATATATTTCAACTCTACTGTTTTCTCCTAACTGTAATTTATTTCAGCGTCTGTCTCTCCTGCTAAACTTGAAGTTCCTTGAATATAGAGGGCATATTCATTCATTCATTCATTCATTAATCATATTTATTGAGTGCTTACTGTGTGCAGAGTACTGTACTAAGCGCTTGGGAAGTACAAATTGGCAACATATAGAGACGTTCCCTACCCAACAATGGGCTCATCTACTATGTTGTACTCTCCCAAGTGCTTAGTACAATACAACTGATTAACCAGCATATAATCAACTGTAAATTTGAATAAACTTATATACACAAGAGCTGAGGATGAATGTAAGTTCATACATACAGGCCAACAATGACTGATGAGCTTATATGACTTGTGATTCTGGGAATTTGGGGGGAAGAAAGTATGGAAGCTCCTTGTGGTCAGGAATCATCTACTCCTATGTATTGCACTCTCCCAAGTGCTTACTACAGTGCTTTGCACGCAGAAAGTGCGCATTTAATAGCTTTGATTGATCGTGATGTAGTGAAAGACTTTACATTTGGAGAGAGCCATGATGCTGCCTCAGATAATTTCCTGGAGAGCACAGTACCACACAGTGGAGAAAATCAAGGAAAAATCAAGGCTACGGTCAGGTCGCCAGAGAGATAAACTTGGCTCCATTTGCAAATATGCACGAAGGTCCGGACAGGGTCAGAAAATGACACAATTATCAACCTTTAGGCCTGTCAGCTCAAAAATGACACTCTGTTGAGCAGAACCCAGAGACTGGGGGCGGCGGAGCTGTGGCAGGAGGACAGATGCCGGGTGTCAAATTATAGCTTCAGCGCTGTCTCTTTGGAAGTGACTTGGGTTTCTGCTTTTGCTTTTTAAAGACATTAAAATGTTCTTGTTATTGTGAAAACCTGTCGCTCGTAAATCACCTTTTTTCTCATAAACCCCATAAATTGAGTGTCCAGGGGCAGACACTGTTAACTCCGCCAGATACCAGGTGAGCGTGACCTCATTGGAAGGAAACTAAGGGCAAGTTTACACTTGGACCAAAGCTCCCTCCCTAATGGGGCTCATTAAAACTTCAGCGGCTCATACGCAAATCATCAATTTTCCATATCTACGTGATTCCATATCGCTACCAGAGTTATAATGACAGAACAGTGTGTCAAGAATTGCTTATAATTACTTTCTTAAAACCACCTCCGTGGGCACATATAAGCTAACAGATATAAGGATATAAATACAATCCACCAGTCAGTGATTATTTCAGACCGCATTAAACATTCCTAATTTCCACATTTCTATTTTTGGGTCCTGAAATTTCTTAAGGGTTTATATCCATGTGTGAGATCATTCTGCAGTGAGAAGTACTGAAACTTATTTATTCGTTGAAGTGACTTCTTTTAGAGTGGTGTCCAAACATTATAGACTCTCTTAGCAGTATATTCACTCTTTCAATCATATTTATTGAGCACTTACTATGTGCAGGGCACTGTATTAAGCACTTGGGACATACAAGTCTGCAACATATAGAGACGCTCCCCACCCAACAACGGGCTCACAGTCTAGAAGGGGGAGACAGACAACAAAACAAAACATGGAGACAGGTGTCAAAATCATCAGAACAAATAGAATTATAGCTATATGCACATCATTAACATTATGCACATCATTGGGGAAGCAGCATGGCTCAGTGGAAAGAGAACGGCCTTGGGAGTCAGAGGTCATGGGTTCGAATTCCGGGTCCTCCACTTCTCAGCTGTGTGACCTTGGGCAAGCCACTTAACTTCTCTGTGCCTCAGTTACCTCATCTGTAAAATGGGGATTAAGACTGTGAGCTCCAAGTGGGACAACCTGATCACCTTGTATCCCCCTCAGCATCATCATCATCATCAATCGTATTTATTGAGCACTTACTATGTGCAGAGCACTGTACTAAGCGCTTGGGAAGTACAAATTGGCAACTTAGAACAGTGCTTTGCACATAGTAAGCGCTTGACAAATACCGCCATTATTATTATTATTATTAACAAAATAAAGACACCGTAGTATTTAGTCAACCATGAGGTCGACTAGAGGTAGACAGTGCTTTGCATATAGTAAGCGCTTAATAAATGCCATTATTATTATTATTATTATTAGACACATTCCCGGCCCACCATGAGCTTGCAGTCTAGAGGTGGGGATAGTCATTATTATGAATAAATAAATTATGGATGCGTATAGAATTGCTGTAGGGCTAAGGGACGGGTGAATAAAGGGTGCAAATCCAAGTGCAAAGGTGATGCAGAAGGGAGTGGGAGAAGAGGAAATGAGGGCCTAGTTAGGGAATGCCTCTTGGAAAAGATGTGTTTTCTATAACGCATCCTTCAGGCTATGAATATTACCTAGAGAGCTTTGCCCTTTGTGAATAGGGAAAGCAACTGCATTTCCTTGCCAAGTCCCCAGTTGAATTTGGATGAATAAGTGGGAAAAAGTTTATTATAGTTGCTAGTGTGTCCAGCACAATTAAGCAGATGCATCTCTATGTTCAAATCGATCATAGAAATAGAGGGATTTCATAAACCTTTTGAAGTGGCATGGCCTAATGGATAGAACACAGGCCTGGGAATCAGAACCTGGGGTCTAATCTTGGCTCCACCACCTGTCTGCTGTGTGACCTTGAGCAAGACACTTAGCCTCTCTGTGCTGCAGTTTCCTCGTCTGTAAAATGGGGTTTAAGACTGTGAGACCCTTGGGGACAGGGACTCTGTCCAACCTGATTAACTTGTATCTACCCCAGTGCTTAGTATAATGCCTGCCACATAGTAAGTGCTTAACAAATATCATTAAAGAAGAAAACACAAAAAAAGCAAGTAAAAAATCAGCAGACGAAGCATACCCTTAATTTTATCTCTAACTGCTTCCTTAATCACTGGACTGGATTCAATTTCAAGGCCACATTTTCAAAGAGCCATATTTACTTGTCGTAGTTCAAGATCTCCATCAATAATCATTTATATCTGCAGCTAATCTGACAGAGATAGTGACCTGGCTTTTCAGTCGGGATTAGGGTGGGAGAGTATCTGATTTTATAATTGGTTTACATTTTTTTGCAATGCCTAATGAAAAGAATCCTATAGCTGTTTTTTTTTGTTTATTTTTGTTGTTGTTTGCTTGTTTTGTTTTAGAAAGACACTCACGTTGTTATTCCTTAATGTTCTAGGTATAAATATTTAAAATATGTCACCTTTGAGGTCTCCATGAACCATTTCACACTCCCTGTTTTCTGTTTCCAGAATTTAGAAAAGCAAAAGATACATTGCTACCATCGTAACAACTTTATAAAGCTTCCCTAGATCAGTAATTGGCCTAAGGTACTTTCTGAGGAGAAAGACACCAAAAATGAATCAAATTAAGCAGCACAACCTAGTGGAAAGAGCATGGGCTTGGGAGTCAGAGGCCCTGGGTTCTAATCCTGGCTCCACCTCTTGTCTTCTTTGTGACCTTGGGCAAGTCTCAACTTCTCCCTGCCGCAGTTGCCTAATTTGTTGGAGATTAAGATTGTGAGTCCCACGTGGGACACTGTGTCTATCCAACCTGATCAGCTTGTATCTACCTGAGCATTTAGTACAGTGCCTGGCACATAGTAAACCCTGAACAAATATCATTAAAAAACGAACAAACAAAGAAAATAACACAGAAACAGCATCCCCCGCAACCTTGGCTATGATAGGAACATAATGAGGCAATAGACAATCTGCAGGAGAGGAGATTCTTCTCAGAGTCTTCCCCCATTAGATTGTAAACTCCATCGGGAACTTCCTGTCTTTATCTTTGATTGTGTTCTTCCATGCACCAAATGCAGTGCTTTGAATACAATTAGTGCTCAGTAATGTTTTGTTGATTGTGTTGATCCTTCACATCACTTATTTCTATATCTGTAATTTATTTTATTATCTGTTTTCCTCTCCATACTGCAAGTTCTTTCAATCAGTCAATCAATCAGTGCTATTTATTGAGGGCTTACTAGGTGCAGAGAGCACTTGGGAGAATGCAACACAACAGAGTTAGCACACAAAGGAATGTCTACCAACTTTGTTGTATTAAACTGTTTCAAGCACTTCGAACAGTATTCTGCACACTGTAAGTGCTCAATGAATACACTAATTGATTGATGGATTCTGGTCAAAGTCGGTAGGCAAGAGCCTAGTGCAGAGAGAAACCTGGGGCTTGGAGACCTGAGAGGAGATAGGCAGGGAGAGACCATCAAATACTCTCCTTCAGGGCTACCCCCAAGCAGCATGGCTCAGTGGAAAGAGCACGGGCTTTGGAGTCAGAGGTCATGGGTTCAAATCTAAGCTCCCCCAATTGTCAGCTGTGTGACTTTGGGCAAGTCACTTCACTTCTCTGTGCCTCAGTTACCTCATCTGGAAAATGGGGATGAAGACTGTGAGCCCCCCGTGGGACAACCTGATCACCTTGTAACCTCCCCAGAGCTTAGAGCAGTGCTTTGCACATAGGAAGCGCTTAATAAATGTCATTATCATCATCACTATCATCAAGACCTGAGATGCTGAAGAAATAGTTCATTCATTCATTCAATTGTATTTATTGAGCACTTACTGTGTGTGGAGCACTGTACAAAGAAAGTGGGAGAATGCCACACCACAATAAACAGACACTTTGAGACCAACTACTGGCCCGTTGTTGGGTAGGGATTGTCTTTACTTTCCAAACACTAGTAAGTGCTCAATAAATCCGGCTGACTGAATGAGAGCCGAAGCTAATGCACGTTTCCATAGAGCAGTTATTAGTTGTTGCTGAAAGTCTGCATTGCTAGGCTCAATGATCAGAGATCACCCAGGATGAAATGGAAAACCGGGACTGCAGTGACTAATCTAAATTCCTGGGGCCGAATTTCCAGCTCCCAGGGTTGTCACTGGATCTCCGTGTTCAATTTTGGCTCATATTTCCTCTCACCGTCTAACTGTCTGCAGCTCTTCAAAGGTGAATGGGAGACTTCCAGAGAAAACCCAACTGGGGCCGGATGTGAAGCTAGGACTCTGTGAGATGCCAGTCTTCTCCCTGATACAAAGGCAGAACAAGGTCAGGATACATTCTGCTTAGAAGGTTACATCTCCTCCAAGATGCCTTTCCCAATTAAGCACTTTAATAATAATAATAATAATAATGGCATTTGATAGATGCTTACTATGTGCCAGGCACTGTACTAAGTGCTGGAGTGGATATAAGCAAATGTGGTTGGACACAGTCCCTGTTCCACATGGGGCTCACAGTCTCAATTCCCATTTTACAGATGAGGTAACTGAAATTCATTCATTCATTCATTCAATTGTATTTATTGAGTGCTTACTGTGTGCAGAGCACTGTACTAAGTGCTTGGGAAGTACAAGAAGCAGCGTGGCTCAGTGGAAAGAGCATGGGCTTGGGAGTCGGAGTTCATGGGTTCTAATCCCGGCTCCCCCACGTGTCTGTTGTGTGACCTTGGGCAAGTCACTTAACTTCTCTGAGCTTCGGTTAACTCATCTGTAAAATGGGGATGAAGACTGTGAGCCCCCCATGGGACAACATAATTACCTTGTATCCCCCCCAGTGCTTAGAACAGGGCTTTGCACATAATAAGTGCTTAACAATTGCCATCATTATTATTATTATTATTATTATTATTACTATTCTCTGAGCCTCAGTTACCTCATCTGTAAAATGGGGATTAAGACTGTAAGCCCCCCGTGGGACAAACTGATCACCTTGTATGCCCCCCAAGTGCTTAGAACAGTGCTTTGCACATAGTAAGCACTTAACAAATGCCATCATTATTATTATTATTGTTACAAGTTGGCAACATATATGACTTGCCCAAGGTCATACAGCAGACACGTGAAGCAGCATGGCGTAGTGGACACAACACCGTCTTGGGAGTCAGAAGGTCTTGGATTCTCATGCCAGCTCCACCACATATTTGCTGTGAGACCCTGGGCAAGTCACTTCACTTCTCTGTGCTTCAGTTACCTCATCTGTAAAATGGGGCTGTGAGCCCATTGTTGGGTAGGGACTGTCTCTGTATGTTGCCGACTTGTACTTCCCAAGTGCTTAGTATAGTGCTCTGCACACAGTAAGTGCTCAATAAATACAATTGAATGAATGAATAAATGAATATGGGCCAGGGACTGTGTCCAACCCTATTTGCTTGTATCTACCCCTGTGCTTAGTACAGCGCGTGACACATAGTAAGCGCTTAACAAATACCTTGGGAGAATGCCACACAACAATAAGCTGACCCTTTGAGACCAACTACTGGCCTGTTGTTGGGTAGGGATTGTCTCTCCTTTCCAAACAATTAGTACAGTGCTCTGCACACAGTAAGTGCTCAACAAATCTGACTGAATGAATGAGAGTGGAAGCTAATGCACAATTCCAAACATTTCCATACAGCAGTTAGTTGTTGCTGAAAGTCGGCATTGTTAGGCTCAATGATCAGAGAGAAGCAGCGTGGCTCAGTGGAAAGAGCCCGGGCTTTGGAGTCACAGGTCTTGGGTTCAAATCCTAGCTCCGCCAATTGTCAGCTGTGTAACTTTGGGCAAGTCACTTCACTTCTCTGGGCCTCAGTTCCCTCATCTGTAAAATGGGGATTAAGACTGTGAGCTCCCCGTGAGACAACCTGATCACCTTGTAACCTCCCCAGCGCTTAGAATAGTGCTTTGCACATAGTAAGTGCTTAATAAATGCCATTACGATCCCAGATCACCCAGGATCCCAAGCCTGTGCTCTACCCACTAACCAATGCTGCTTCTCTATTCCCTGGCCTGCTCTGCTTCCCATATCATCTATGCACTTGGATCTGTGACCCTAAAACATCTGATATTCTCCCCACTCCAACCCCACAGCACTTACGTCCACATCTTGAACTTACACATTATAAATTATTTATTTATATTAGTGGTCATCTCCCCCTCTAGACGTAAACTCATAATGGGCAGGCAAAGTGTCTGCTCCTTCTGCTGTACGCTCTCTTTTGGACTCTCAAGTGCTCAGTACAGCGCTCTGCACATGGTAAGCTCTCAATAAATACCAACAATTGATTGATTGATTGAAAGTGTACATTAGTTCCAGACAAGCATGAGTGATTCATTCCTCCCTGTTTATTTTTGCTACACTTTTAAGAGATATCTGTGTATTCTAGAATGCATATATGGGGATCATTAATCTGAATAACTGCAGACGATTCTGTCCTGTTTATATAGCAGAGTGACACAGGTCAACAATTCTGGTCCCCCTCCCCCTCCACTCAGTATTTGCAACATTCCTAAGAGAACTTTTCAACCACTGTCATCCTTCTAAAAATAACCATATGCATTGCACCATGAGGAAATAAATTCACAGTCTGGTTTAGACAAAGGAGGCAGGGTTCTGAGTCAGTGCGAAAGCTTGTGTTCTTAATTTGACTGTCCCAGGGTCTTATCACTACGAAGGTCGCAGAGTTAGAAGATATTTGCCCTCATCTGGGAATTTTCTGGAGGCTTGGCAGCAGGGAGGATAACAAATCACTAGAAATTAATGTGGAATGGTTCTGTCACCACATGAAGTCTAGCTGTTGACAGCCCATTTGAGGACCAGACCAACTATCCACACAAAATCAGTCCGGTCCCTTTTCTCTGAGTACAGGGGGGACACGCCATTCAGAAGAGAGCATCTGCCACTCAGAAAATAGGATTCAGTTAACTCTGATTCAACATGGGACGTGAATTTTATTTCCAGGGTGCTCAAATTAGGTAGAACTCTTTTTTATGGTATTTGCTAAGTGCTTACTATGTGTCAGAAACTGTAACTAAGCGCTGGGGTAGATTAGAGATGATCGGGTTGGACACAGTTCCTATACCACATAGGTCTGACAGTCTTAATCTTCATTTTACAGATAACTCAGGTAAAGAGAAGTGAAGTGACTCATCCAAGGTCACTCGGGGGGCCTGGTCTCAATGAGTTGCTATTGGTCATACAGTTACATTTCTAGCATTATTTTCATTTAACTGAAAAGTATCTACAACTCAAACTTTCAGAAAAGAGTTATTTCATATTATGTCAAAATTGTACTAACTAAAGACTAATAATTATGATGACATTTGTTAAGCACTTACTAGGTGCCAAGCACTATTCTAAGCTCTGGGGCACAAACAAGGTTGACAGGTTGTCCCACGTGGGGCTCACAGTCTTAATTCCCATTTTACAGACGAGGTCACTTAGGCACAGAGAAGTTAAGCGACTTGCCCAAAGTCACAGAGCTGAAAAGTGGCGGAGCTGGGATTAGAACTCATGACCTCTGACTCCCAAACCTCTGGTCTTTCCACTGCTTCTTTAAGGCGACATCTGCTTGGGACAAGCCCCACAGTAATTTAATGATGAGATTTGCTAATGGTAAATTTTTCATACCTCGAGCATTGAAAATCTGAGAAATGTTAAATTCCACTGGTGCAGACAAGACGTTCTTTCTGTGAGATTGTGTTCCCAATCAATCAATTTTGAGAATTCACATTGGGCAGAGCACTGCACTAAGATTTTGGGAGACTATAGAGAAGGTGATATTCCTGTCCTAAAGGACCTCGCAGTCTTACCAGGGCTGTGTGAGGATGGTGATTGGTTTAGAAAACTCCTTTTAGGTCCTTATTTCCTGAGGATTGGGGCCTACTCTTTCCCACTCTCTCCTACCCACTTGTTTTTCTTTGTTGTTGTTGTTAATAATATTTATGTGCTTACTATGTGTCAAACACAGTTATTAAGTGCTGGGATAAATACAAGTTCATTAGGTTGGACACAGTCCTTCTCCTCCTGGGAGCTCATCGTCTAAGTAGGAGGGAGAATGGGAGAACTGAGGCGCCAAAAAGTGAAATGACTTGCCCAAGGTCACCCAGAAGGTAAATGGAGGAGCTGGGATTAGAACCCAGGTCTTCTGAATTCCAGGTCTGGGTTCTTTCAACTGGATGATCCTTTGTCAGGTGCCTGGACTCCTGGGTAGTGGAGGATTTCTTGAGATTATTATTATTATTATGATGGCATTTATTAAGCACTTACTATGTGCAAAGGACTGTTGTAAGCTCTGGGGAGGTTACAAGGTGATCAGGTTGTCCCACGGGGGGCTCACAGTTTTAATCCCCATTATCCAGATGAGGTAACTGAGGAACAGAGAAGTGAAGCGACTTGCCCAAAGTCACACAGCTGACAATTGGCGGAGCAGGGGATTGAACCCATGACCTCTGACTTCAAAGCCCCGGCTCTTTCCACTGAGCCACGCTGCTTCTCGAGGTGCCAATATGGTTATGACTCAGGACGGTCCATTGCAAATATTTCTGCCTGTCACTCTGATCAATTATTATCTTTTAACACCACTGAACCCAGTACCCCGACCAAGCCACCAGAACGGCCATAGCGCCGATTGACCCCGTCTCCCGTCGGCTTGGGCCAAACCTCTAGTGTTTCCACCCTCAACCTCGGAGGGAGAAAGGGCTGAGGGGAGAAAGAGAATGTCTGGAATGCCGGGATTGCTATGAATTCTAGGAGATGTACTTGGCAGGATGGACAGGAGTGGCTTTGGAGTGCCACAACAGTAAGACTAACCATGTGGGTGGGAGGAGGGTGGAAAGTTCTTATGGCAGGACTGGGGCCAGGGGATTTAAACTATGTGGGGTCACGAATGTTGGTCATTTCTCCACAAATCTATTCCTACCAGTAATAAGTAGGGGTTTAAATTAAGATCATCCCAGGCCACGTAGACCCTCAAACTGAATCTTCTGTGGGAAAAATGTTCTTCAGAGCTTAACTTTGGCCTGGGCTGATACAGCTACTGTGCTGTCAACTGGTCACTACGGCAGCGTGGCTAGAGAAGCAGCGTGGCTCAGTGGAAAGAGCCCGGGTTTTGGAGTCACAGGTCATGGGTTCAAATCCCAGCTCCGCCAAGTGTCAGCTGTGTGACTTTGGGCAAGTCGCTTCACTTCTCTGTGCCTCAGTTACCTCATCTGGAAAATGGGGATTAAGACTGTGAGCCCCACGTGGGACAACCTTATCACCTTGTAACCTCCCCAGTTCTTAGAACAGTGTTTTGCACATAATAAGTGTTTAATAAATGCCATTATCATTATTATTATTATTTATGAACATGGATAAGTCACTTAATGTCTCTGTGCCTCAGTTTCCTCTCCTATAAAATGGGGATTAAATGTTGAGTCTTCCTCCTACTTAGACTGTAAGCCTGATTCTAGACAGGGACTCTGTCCAGCCTAAATATCTTGTAACCACTGCAGCACTTAGTACAGTACTTGGCACACAAGTAAACATTTAACACATCTTTTTTATGATATTTAAGTACTTACTGAGTTTCACGCACTGCACTAAGTGCAGGGCTAGATACAAGCTAATCAGACTGGAAACAGTTCCACATGGGGCTCACAGTCTTAATCGCCATTTTACCCATGAGATAACTGAGGCACAGAGAAGTTACTTGCCCAAGTGACAGAGATGGGACCAGCACTCATACCACCATTATTATTATTGTTAGTATAACATCCTCTGAGGTAAATTAAGGATGTCTAGAGTGACCACTAGCAGGATTTAAAGGGGACTAGAAACATCGCAGATATTGCAAATGTGGTCTTTTAGTGTAGTCAGCCCAGACTAAATTTGGCCACAGTTGCTATTTGAGGCCTGTAACCCAAACTCAGCTGTCAGAATAGTTGGTGAACGGGATTTGAGTGTTGCCTCTCATGGGGGTGAGCGGGGCTGGGCAGGAAGCTAGCTTATGCTGGAATCTCAGTCTCTCCATTGTCGAGCTGGCGTTTCATTCCTAGAATGGCTACCAAAATGACTGAGCTAGAATTCCACGGTCCAAGCGTTCAGAAATAGGCCATGGGAAAATGCCGGGGGAAAGATCAACACTCTTCTCCACATAATTTCCACACCCCCGTGTGTCTTTATAGAGGAAATGTGGTCTCCACTCCTTTTAAATGCCAGCATTCTAAAGTTTATATAGGAGACTGAAAGCAGGGAGGGGGATGAAGAGGTGGAATTCCTGGAGAAGAGGGTGGAGGGATCATATCTCAGAGCCCGTAAGCATCCAGTTCCAGGGATGGGAGCGGTTCAAGATGGGTCCCGTCTTTTGAAAATGCATGAAGACCCGGCCCATGTGTGGCTTGGCCTTTCCTGAGAACCATACGAGCGTTCTTAAAGAAACACCAGTAATCTCTATGGACTCATTTTGGAGGGCAGAAAGATACCTTTTTTTATGGTATTGGTTAAGCACTTACTATGTGCCAGACACTGTATTAAGCGTGGGGTAGACATAAGTCCCTGTTCCGCATTGAGCTCATAGTCTTAATTTCCATTTTGCCGATGAGGTATCTGAGGCACTGATAAATTAAGTGACTTGCCCAAGTTCACACAGCAGGCAAGTGGTGGAGCTAGAATTAGAACCCAGGTCCTTCTGATTCCCAGGCCTGTGGTCTATCCACTAGGCCATGCTGCTTCTTTGCCTCAGTGCCATGGATAGAGAAACAATATCTGCCGCTCTCCCCTAACACGGGTTGGGAATTTGCTGCAGGGGTAAACCTCCATTGTCTTCTAACACTCCACTTCCTAAGAAGAATCCTCCCTCTTCTTGCTGGGGAAGAGTAAGAAACATCAGATCCATGTCCCTCATTAGAATGGAAGCTCTTTGTGGTGAAGGAAACCATTCCTTCTGTATTCTGAACTTCTCAAGAGCCTTCTATAGTACACCACACCAAGTGGGTGCTCAATAAATACTAAAACTTTTACTTCTAGTAAGGGAATTCATGCAGTTTGACTGGACTGTCAAGGTTGTTTTGTTTTCAGAAACCCATGTTAAGGAAACCCATGTGGCAGGAATCACCAGTGCTTAGAACAGTGCTCGGCACATAGTAAGCACTTAACAAATACCACTATTATTATTGAGGCAGCAGAAGGAAGAAGCATCAGCAGAATGGACCACAGACTGGTATGGATCCTTGGTGGAGTGAGTTAGTGTGTGTCTGTGTCCCTCCCTTGCACGCTGATAAAACTAAGTAAAAAACTTTCCACATTAAGCTGGGTTATCAGGGGTGTGGTTTGACTTCTGTTGTGTGTCACCGAAGCTCCCCCGGTCCAGGAAGATCCTGGTTGCTATGAACCAGGTGTTCGCGGCACAGAATGAGACACGTCCAGGTGATTTACTCTGCTCTTGGTAATCTGTGAGAAAGGCTACTCTGGACATTCACTTGTCCGCTTTGTGACTTTGGGCAAGTCAGTTCAGTTCTCTGTGCCTTGATTACCTCATCTGTCAAATAATAATAATAATAATGGCATTTATTAAGCGCTTACTATGTGCAAAGCACTGTTCTAAGCACTGGGGAGGTTGCAAGGTGATTAGGTTGTTCCACGGGGGGCTCACAGTCTTAATCCCCATTTAACAGATGAGGTAACAGGCCCAGAGAAGTGAAGTGACTTGCCCAAAGTCAGACAGCTGACAAGCGGCGGAGCTGGGATTTGAACTCATGACCCCTGACTCCAAAGCCCGGGCTCTTTCCACTGAGCCACGCTGCTTCTCTAATGAGGATTAATGAGGATTAATACTGTGAGCCCCAAATGGGACAGGGACTGTGTCCAATCTGATCAGTTTTTCTCTACCCCAGCAATTAGTACAGTGTCTGGCACATAGTAAGCACTTAAAAAATACCACGTTGGCACTCCTCATCGTTTGGGGCCAAATAGGGATATAATTCTTACTGCATTGGAGAATCACAGTGTCTCGTGTCCCAGTAAGAGCATCACATTCCCTGTAATAGAACCTGAATGAGTGTATTCAAATCCAGCAGTCTTCCCATTCCGGCACATACATACTGCATCTTCAGGAGGGGAACACACATAGTTTACACACCCTGTAAGTTAGTGCCAAGCTCTAACATGTCCACATCCTTTTTGCCTTCCTCCTGTCTGGGAACTATTTCAGCGTCAATCTCCTTCGCTAGATTGAAAGCTCCTCAGTGGCCGGGACTGTGTCGACACGCTCTATTGTACTCTCCCAAGTGCTTAGTACAGAGCTCTGAACCTGGTTAGTCTCAATTAATCCGATTGATTGATTATTCAATCAATCTTTGCCCCGTCCCTTCCTTTTTCTTCTGCTGAAACCCAGTTTGAGTTCCGGGCCTGGATTTCATTCATTCATTCAATCATATTTATTGAGTGCTTACTGTGTGCAGAGCACTGTACTAAGCGCTTGGGAAGTACAAGTTGGCAACATATAGAGACAGGCCCTACCCAACAGCGGGCTCACAGTCTAGAAGGAGACAGAGAACAAGACAAAAAATATTAACAAAATAAAATAAATAGAATAAATATGTACAAATAAAATAAATAAATATGATGGATGATTCTTGTAGCCGTAGACAATAGCCCTGCTGCTTCACTGCCATTGAGAACTAGATGGGAAGTGTTTTAAGGGGCGTATGGAGGCTGCTTTCTCACTATTAGAGAAGGCGTGTTGTTCAGTGGAAAGAGCCCAGGCTTGGGAGTCAGAGGTCATGGGTTCAAATCCCAGCAACGCCACTTGTCAGCTGTGTGACTTTGGGCAAGTCACTTGACTTCTCTGTGCCTCCGTTACCTCATCTGTAAAATGGGGATTAAGACTGTGAGCCCCACGTGGGACAACCTGATCACCTTGTATCCTCCCCAGAGCTTAGAATGGTGCTTTGCACATAGTAAGTGCTTAATAAATGCCATCATCATTATTATTATTACTCTCTCAAAGGGAGGCTTGTCAGCAAACTGAGAAAGTGCCTCAGCCCTGCCCCATGATTGCTGCTCGCACACGGACTGAATAATAATAATAATGGCATTTGTTAAGCGCTTACTATGTGCCCGGCACTGTACTAAGCGCTGCATTGGAAGGAAGAGTTAGGGTTGTCCTTCCAGAAAATATCCCGCCCTATCCCACACACCATTATGTGGAGCTGGATGATCAGTTTCAAAGTTTCTCCCACCAGTGAAGCGAGGGACAGTGAGATGAGCTGGATGGCCATGGAAAACTGGTCCTGAAAGTTTGACTAGAAGCAGTGTACCCTAGGAAAAGAAAACATAGATTTGGGAGTCAGCAGGCCTGGGTTCTGACCCTGGTTCCACCACATAGAGAAGCAGCGCAGCTCAGTGGAAAGAGCACAGGCTTTGGAGTCAGTGGTCATCGGTTCAAATCCCGGCCCCACCAATTAACAGCTGTGCGACTTTGGGCAAGTCACTTAACTTCTCTGGGCCTCAGTTACCTCATCTGTAAAATGGGGATTGACTGTGAGCCCCCTGTGGATCAACCTGATCACCTTGTAACCTCCCCGGTGCTTAGAACAGTGCTTTGCACATAGTAAGCGCTTAACAAATGCCATCATTATTACTTGCCATT
Source organism: Tachyglossus aculeatus (assembly GCF_015852505.1). Classification (NCBI taxonomy): domain Eukaryota; kingdom Metazoa; phylum Chordata; class Mammalia; order Monotremata; family Tachyglossidae; genus Tachyglossus; species Tachyglossus aculeatus. The sequence continues at coordinate 3,336,463 of NC_052101.1, forward strand.
CATTCAGTTGTATTTATTAAGTGCTTACTGTGTGCAGAGCACTGTACTAAGCGCTTGAGAAGTACAAGTCGGCAACATATAGAGACGGTCCCTACCCAACAACGGGCTTTTGGGCAAGTCCTTTAACTTCTCTGTGTCTCAATTTCCTCAGATGAAAAATGGGGATTATACACCTGTTTTCCCTCCCTCTTACACTCACACCCCCATGTGGGACAGGGATTGTGTCTGACCTGATTATTTTGTACCCCAGCCTCCAGGTATAGTACATTGTAGATAGTAAGCATTTTAAAATCATCATTATTATTATCATTGTGATTAATAATGAGAATAACTTTGACTTTAAAAATTTAAATTGTTTTCTCCATAAAGATTATATGAAGAAAGCAATGTAATTATAGCAAGTGGGGTGTTCTTTGAAATGTGTTCATATTAAGCCGTGTTAAATTCAGAAAAATGGAATCTATTTCAAATTGCCATTCAAGATATGACCATAAAGAATACTTTGCTGAAGCATCTAATCAGCAAATGTTTACAATAATAATAGTATAACAATAATAGTAATAGTAGAATTTATTAAGTGCTTAACTATGTGCCAAGCACCGTATTAACTGCTGGACTAGATGCGATATCTGCTACATGGGTCTCGCAGTCAAAGGCAAGGGAGAACAGATGAGGAATTGGAGGCCCGGAGAAGTTAAGATATTTGCTTTAAGTCACACAGCAGGCAACTAATAAGAGACAAGATTAGAAGCCAGGTCTGATGTCCAGACTTCTGCTTTTCCCCACTGCTTCTTTACAAAATAAATTAGATGAATAGAAGAAAACTATCATGGTATATGGTTGAAGAGAATGGTCCATGTGTAGCGATCACTTAGATCATTTAGAGGGTGAAATGGTTATTAAGGTGCTTAGATTAAGGTGTTCTATTCAATAGGAGAGAATTATGAATTCCAACTATAATGCTGAAATAACACAGAGAGAATGAATGAGAGGGAAATGAAGGACTCAGGAAAGAAATGCAAAGATGACTTCAGCTTTGAAAGAAGAAAGCTTGGGATAAAGGCTAAGGGTTGTAGATACAGAATTGAAGCAGTATTTGAAAGAGGATCCTGGACCTACATTGGAGAAAACGAAATGGTAAGTGATAGAGCCGCAAAAACTCGCCTGTGCTCTAAAAAGAAATTTGCAAACAATTAGAGGCTAAAATCCCTAATTGTAGTGTTCTAGACTTCTGAATTCCATCTCGGGGCATTCTGCCTCAAAAAAGATGTAGAAAATTTGGAAAGAGTCCAGACAGCAACAATAGCGATTAGGGGGATGGAGGGATTGACTTAAAAAAGATGAAAAGAGCCAAATCTGTAGAGCTTGGCTAAGTAATAACTATGGGAGGGTATGGCAAATATCTACAAAAATTCAAAGGCAAAAACACCCGGGAGTGAGAGGAATTAATTAGCATGAAATGAGGGGGTATAACCTAAAGGGAAAGGAAGAAAGAGAAAATTATACGAAATGTCAAGAGATACAAATAGCAAAATCCATGAAGATTTGGAAACTCCATCCCTGAGACATGTAAAGTGGCTTAACAAAGGACTAGAGAAGTAGATTGTAGGGAGGAAGTCTCTTGTTGACAGGGGCAGGGGTGCAGACATTGGGTTTTTCTCCCACTAATTTGTAGAATTCTGAGCGCACGGCTCTCAGTTATGACTATAATTTTCGTGAACCACACAAGCTGCTTGACAGGCATTGAACTGAGTTCCCCGGAGCTCCGTCTTGAGGGTGCCATGAAATCCTGAAACTCCAGAGTGAAGGAAAAAGACCTTTCTTATTCACTATCATTGATCATTCGGAGTACAAAATGGACAAGCAGGTGTGACAGACTTTTCACGATTATTGCCTCGTGATTTCATCACATTCCTGCTCACTCGAGGAGACGATAAGCCCTGACATGAGCCCTGACCAAACGAGGTCCGTATGATCATCGAAGGAGGGCGTACAGGCCCAGAGTGCATGGAAAAAATGCTGAAAAGATGCACATTTAAGAGGTTGATTCATTCATTCAATCATATTTATTGAGCTCTTACTATCTATCAATCAATCAATCAATTGTATTTATTGAGTGCTTACTGTGTGCAGAGCACTGTACTAAGTGCTTGGGAAGTACAAGTTGGCAACATGTAGAGACGGTCCCTACCCAACAGCAGGCTCACAATCTAGAAGGGGGAGATAGACAACTAAACAAAACATATTAACAAAATAAAATAAAATAAATGCAGCACTACAGCCAGTACTAGCTGCAAACTGACACTGGCTTGCAGCTACTTGACACTACTTGAATGGGAGTAATTGTGGGTAAAGGAACTCAAATTAACTAAAAAAGTCACCTTCATTTCTTTCTGCCTGCATCAAGCAGGAGAGTTTTAACCCAGCTCGTTGTGGACAGGGGACGTGTCTATTTATTCATTCGATCATATTTATTATTCAAACATATTAAGCACTTACTGTATGCAGAGCACTCTATTGTTATACTCTCCCAAGTGCATAATGCAATGTTCTGCTCATAGGAGTGCTCAATAAACACGATTGAGTGAATCAACATGTGCACATGGTCTTTGGGCAGGGACTGTCTGTTATATTGTTCTATTTTACTCTCCCAAGCACTTAGTATAGAGTACACAGAGTACACAGTAAGAGCTTGATAAATACAATTGACTGACTGCTTGAAACATTGCAAATCTTCCTCACAGAAGACAGCCAATCACCCCAGTTTTTCAGCAGAGAAATAAAGTTAACCTGAAGCACAAAAGAGCAACCAGCTTTCCATGTCACCAGAGGACAATGAAACAACAGTGGGCTTACAATAATAATAATAATAATAAGTTTGGTAGTTGTTAAGCAATTACTATGTGCCGTGTACTGTTCTAAGCGCTGGGGAAAATACAAGGTCACCAGGTTGTCCCACGTGGGGTTCAAAGTCTTCATCCCTATTTTACAGATGAGGTAACCGAGGCACAGAGAAGTTATGTGACTTGCCCAAAGTCACACAGCTGACAAGTGGCGGAGCCAAAATTTGAACCCATGACCTCCGACTCCTAAGCCCGGGCTCTTGTCACTGAGCCATACTGCTTCATGTGGAAAATTCACGGAGAACCCTGGAAAAAACAACTTCAACCCAGGGCAGGTTTACCGCACTGAGTGAGCAAGCCATTTAATTGCTGAGATTTGGATTTATTTCTGAACAGATTTATTTCAGAGCAGCTCTAATTTCTGAGCTATGTTTCTTTGAGTTAATCGTATATTTTTATGCCAGTTCTTGGAAGTTGTGCATTGTTTCCATGAAAAAGGGAAGATTTGCTACTTTGAGAACATGGCGAGAGAATTCTCTACAAGCCACAACAGAAGGAGGGGCTTTTTTTTCCCCCCCAAAAAATGAGGGGACCCAGGCGAAAGCATTTGGAGTAAAACTGACTTCTACAAACTGCTCAGGATCTGCAAGTTTCTCCGAACCTGCGCCTGAATGGCAGATGTTGTGAATGCCTGGCAATAGGATTAAAATCTTACAACAAGTTTTAGGAGGTTTTCAATTTCATTGTGGGCACGGCTTCCCTCAGGCCTCCGCAAAGCCTCTCTAATGAGGCGTTCCCTCCCCGGCCAGGATCCACGCGGTGGAACCACCCAGAGACCAGCATTCTGGGAGAAAGGCGGTGTCAGAGCACAGATGGGGCTTGATGGATACTAAAAGGAAGGCATTACCTGCTGGAGTCACTGAGCAGCCACAATTATTACAGGTCTCTGGGTTCATTGTCAATTAGTGTGGCAGTTTAAAGCGAGCAGCAGCTGTGACAGATGGCTGGGTTCCAGCTACGTTGTGGTAACGGGATCAGAGCCAACTCAAATCTCCCCCCCCCCCCCCAAACAAAAAAAAAAACAACCCACATAGTTGTCAATTAGTCAATGTATAGGGGGGAAAAGCATCATATCTACAAAGAGGTCATTTATCTGTTCCCTACTAATCCCTACTTTTAGCTTTTAGGAGCAGAGATTTTGTTTATTTATTACTTCAAACGTGTTTTAGCAGGGTATTCAACCTAGAAGACATCTGATGCTAAATCTTTGTTCTGAGCAAACTTACAATAAGGTCCGCTCATAACTGAGCTGTCTCACCCAAGTTGCTAACATTTTAATTAGAGAAGTCTTTCCGACTGGAATTTATAGACTTGGCTCCTGTTTACACGGGGTACGGATAAAAACAAGAATGTACTTCTTGTGTTGGGCAGGCCGTATTCATAAAGTTAAATGTGCCCTGTAGAACCTGGCTAATTTGTATTAATGAAGAGAGACTTGTTGCAGACAACTGAATTTTCAGAATTAGTTTGTATGTGAGCAAACACAATGTAAGTCAAAGATTCAGGCAGACTGTATGAAACAACAGAAGTGTACTTTAGCGGTGCAGGGGAGTGTAATCTAAGAAGATCACAGGCACTTGGGGAAACGGGAGGATTCTTAGCTGAGAAGCACCGCAAAACTTTTAACCAGTGCCCTTTATGATTTCTCCTTGAATGTAATTGCGTTGGATAACCTCTGCCGAGTGAAGTAGCTACGTTTTGACGAACTACATTCATAGATGCCGTTTACATATTTAGCACCGAATAAATCCCCAGCATCCAGTCTTCCGTGATGGCACGGAAATCTCCCACTGACAAGGCTCTTCCCCATTCTCTGACTCCATCTGGAGTCTACAGGATTCATTTGTCCGGAAAGGCCGTCCATGGGAACCGCTTCTGGGAGGTGAACTGAAACCCCCACGGGGGGTTTCCAGCCGGCCAACCAGATAAGGTGTTCAATCAATCAGTGGTATTAATTGAGCACTTACTATGTGCGGAACATTCAATTCATTCATTCAATCATATTTACTGAGCCCTTACTGTGTGCAGAGCACCAGACTAAGTGTTTGGGAGAGTACAATACAATAATAAACAGATACACTCCCTGTCCACAGTGAGCTTACAGTCTAGAGCGGGGTAGACAGACATTAATATAAATAAATACAGTTGCAGATAAGTGTTGTGGGGCTGGGAGAGGGGATGACAAAAGACAGCAAGTCAGGGTGATGCAGAAGGGAGTGGGAGAAGAGGAAAGTGACGGCTGTCAGGGAAGGCCTCTTGAAGGAGATGGGCTCTCAATAAGGCTTTGAAGGAGGTGAGGAGGAGAAACTTCATGTACTCTGCGTTGTGTTTGAGGGGATCTGTTAGAGAGGAGTTTTATTAGTACGAGAGCTCCTTTTATTCATTCAATCGTATTTATTGAGCGCTTACTGTGTGCAGAGCACTGTACTAAGAGCTTGGGAAGTACAAGTTGGCAACATATAGAGAAGGTCCCGACCCAACAGTGGGCTCACAGTCTAGAAAGGGGAGACAGACAACAAAGCAAAACATATTAACAAAATAAAATAAATAAATAATTAGAGTAGTAATAAATAAATAGAGAAATAAATAAATAGAGTAATAGTGCTCCTTCTAGCACTAGTAGGGAGTCCTGATTGACAGCTGTTCTGTCAGTCAAGAACAGTCAACTCCGAGCAATCCAGAGCTTCCTTATACACAATAGAGCATCTAATTTAATCAAAGAGTACAATACAGGATAAATACAACTCCTTGGTATTGCGTTCTCCAACCAGCCTCCACTTGTGTGCTGTGTGATCTTGGGCAAGTCCCTTAACTTTTCTGTGCCTCAATTACCTCATCTGTAATGTCCCACGGAGGACAACCTGGTTACCTTGTAACTACCTCAGTGCTTAGAACAGTGTCTGGCACCTGTTACGTGTTGAAGGAATACTATCATTGTTTATTATTATTACCTTGTTCTCAGTGGGAGAGTAGTTGTCAGATTTGAGGAGGAAGAGCTTTCCAGGTCAGAGGCAGGATGTGGGTTGGCAGCGATGTAGACGAGATGGAGGCACATTGAGAAGGTTAACTTTAAAGGGGTGAAGTGGGTGGGCTGGGTTGTGATAGCAGAGTAGTAAGGTGAGGTAGGAGGGGGCAAGTTGATTGACTGCTTTAAAGCCCTTGGAGAGCACAATACAACAGAATTAGCTGTCCTGTTCCCCATCCATAATCAATCAATCAATAAATCGTATTTATTGAGCGCTTACTGTGTGCAGAGCACTGTACTAAGTCTAGAGACAAGTTTACCAGGTGACAGAAGCAGCGTGGCTCAGTGGAAAGAGCCCAGGCTTTGGAGTCAGAGGTCATGGGTTCAAATCCCGACTCTGCCAACTGTCAGCTGCGTGACTTTGGGCAAGTCACTTCTCTTCTATGTGCCTCAGTTACCTCATCTGTAAAATGGGGATTAAAACTGTGACCCCCCCATGGGACAACTTGATCACCTTGTAACCTCCCCAGCGCTTAGAACAGTGCTTTGCACATAGTAAGCACTTAACAAGTACCATTGTTATTATTATTATTATTAATAGTAATAATAATTACGTATTTGTTAAATGCTTAACAGATATTAAGTGCTGTTAGCTTCTGATTCCCCAGTGTTTGCAACTCAGAGCTGATATGGTAAAGCTGAAACCAAAGTTGTGTAGAGCTGAAACGGGACAGACAATCTGAAGCTTTGCAAGGACTCTTCATCATCAGTTCTGCTTTCTGAATGATTACTGTGTGCAGAGCGCTGTACCAAGTGCTTGGGAGAGTACAGTATAAGAGAGTTGGTATACATGCTTCAACCCCTCTCAGGATCGCACCGGGAGAGTTTCCAGTACACTACCAGTTTCGACTTCGGGAGGGAGAGTCAAGCAGAGGCCTACCCATTCCATTTCTAGTTTTGGTAGTGGCTAGCGAGTGGAAGGCAATCTGCTACAAGTCAAAACTCAGCCGTGCTGGGCAGCAGCGACATGGAAGAGAGTCGCGGGTGGAGACAACAAGTTGACTGCACGGAAGAAGGCAATGGTAAACCACTTCTGTATTTTTACCAGGAAAATCCTATGGATTCACTACCAGAATAATTGCAGATGGAGGTGGGTTTTTTTTTTTGATGGCATTTGTTAAGTGCTTACTATGTGCAGAGCACTGTTCTAAGCACTGGAGCACTGTTCTAAGTGCTGGGTTCTGGGAGAGATGTGTCCATGGAGCCACTATAGGTCGGAAAAGACTCAACAGCATAAGACAAGACACGCTCATTCTAGCTTGAAGGATTGTCTAGATTGAGAATCCAGAATTCTCAGGCCTCAGATTCAGATTTTCAGGCCAATCAGTATCATTTTGTTGTTTTGGATGTTCCAGGAATGAAGAAAGCACATTTCACATTGTCTATAGTTCTCTTTTCCAAAGAGGGAAGGCAGAGATAGGAAGGGGCAGATATTGACCATCAGTCAGTCATATTTATTGAGCGCTTACTGTGTGCAGAACTCTCCTCTAAGAGCTTGGGAAAGTATAACAATAAAGTGACACATTCTCTGCCCACAAAGAGCTTATAGTCTAGAGGAGACAGCACAAGGGCTATGGTTGAAACTAACAGCTCTCCGCCGAGTTGCCAATAATGTAACAGAAGCCAAGTTCATCGCCCTCTGTTCTATGAAGAAAATAGCTTCACTGTTTCCATCATTGAGGGATATAGAGCTCATGGATATTTTTTTCTTCAAAGCATGGTTTATCTCACCCTACGCAGACCCGGCCTCTCTTGCAGACAGATCAGTAGCTTAACCGGATGGGACCTAGGAGAAAATTGAGCTTGTGTGATCTTTCATCCCTTCGAAGTAGGGCAGGGTGGAGGGAGCAGTCCTCCGCTCCCCCCAACTTATTAACGGGTTTTCTAAAGGAGGAAATCGCAGTCTGCTTTTGCTGGATCTGCTTTGATACGGGTGATGCTCTGTCAAACCATCAGGGAGGGAAGGGCCTCTTCTCCAGGCTCTGCAGCCATATCACGCTTGCATCTCGTTTGAGATCTGACCTCCGATGAGTAGGGAGAACCTGATCTCTGAGGGAATTCAGGAAGACACGCTAACACCCGGCGGGAGTGAAAGACCAGAATGAGAATAGCTTGTGGGGGCAAGCCTGCTTAAGCACAAATGCTTCCCTTGGGGATAAATCCTTCATGGGTGATTTACATTCTTTGCAACCATCAACTCATCCTCCATAAATAGTGAGTGGAGAGCAAGTACTTCCCTCTGCAGGCTCGGAGGGTTCCAGAGCCAGTCGGGGCCTGTCTCCACTTTCATGTGATTTCTTTCTAATTCCGAGATTAGGCTTATGTATATTCGAATTAAGCACTTCAGATTCCCTCTCCTGGCACTATTTTCCAGGCAGGAGAGAGGGTGAGAGAAGAGGAAATGAACCAGATTGAGCCCAGGTCGAATTTTGAAGTTCATCGTTGGCTCCAAGCCTTGCGGGGAGGAGTAGAAGAGATGAGGTGGATGGGCAGTAGAAGGAGATCCCCGAGAGCAGGATCAATACGCATCTGAGTATTGTGTGTAGCACCTCAATCAGGTGAATCGCCAAACAAAAAGTAAGCCCGTATCGGTTCAGAGAATCTATTTTGCAGGGAGTGAAAGAATGTCACTTCCTTCCTTCTTAAGCTTCTGAAGATTTATGTTTACCCTGACTTGCCTTCACTTGTGTGTGTCTCTGCACATTGAGCAAATAGACCTGACCCGGGGTGGAATAGCCAAACACCAAGTTGGTTTTGGTATTCCTCGATTTCAAAAACACACTCTCGATCAGGCCAGTCCAGGCATTAAGAAACTAGATTTGGTGGCATTGTGTTTACATTTGAAATGTGGCCCAAACCCAGTCTTTAGAACAAGATAAATTGGAATGGATTTGGCATCTCTTTGCATTTCAATTAAATAAAGACCAGGTAATGATAAGAATTGTGGGATTAATAGTAATAATAATAACAATGGCATTTGTTAAATGTTTAAAATATGCCAAGCACTCTACTAGGCGGTGGGATGGGTACAAGCAAATCAGGTTGGGCTCACAGTCTCAATGCCCATTTTACTACATCACAAACTCTACTGCTGTTCATCATCATGAGATCTGGGGCAAGATCCATAGCCTTTCATGCTTCAGGTGTTTCACCGGTAAAACTGACAAGAACAATTCATTCATTCAATCGTATTTATTGAGCACTTACTGTGTGCAGAGCACTGAACTAAGCACTTGGGAAGTACAAGTCGGCAACATATGGAGACGGTCCCTACCCAACGGGCTCACAGTCTAGAAGGGGGAGACTGTAATAGTTGTGGTATTTTTTAAGCACTTATTATGTGCCAGGCACTGTACTAAGTGCTGAGGTGGTTAGGAGCAAATCAGGTTGGACAAACTTCCTGTCCTACATGGGGTGCACAGTCTCAACCCCCATTTTAAATATGAGGGAACTGCAGCCCAGAGACATGAAGTGGCTTGCCCAAGGTCACACAACCAGGATACTGAGGAGCAACTAATGAGTGTGAACTGTATGAATACGTTCATGTGAATGAAAACATCAGCAGCTGTTGAATGGTGAGCTGAAACTGAGCTGCAGATTAATAGGGAGAAATGTTTTTGGGAATTACTATTATTATTATTGTTGGTATTATTATCATCGTAATATTTGTTAAGCTCTTACTATGTTTCAAGCACTGTTATAAGCACTGAGATAGATGCAAATTAATCGGGTCGGACACAATCCCTGTCCCACATCAGGCTCACGGTCTCAGTAGAAGGGAGAACATTCCCACCCATTCCCATTCCCTTTTTACGGTTGAGGGAATTTAGGTACAGAGAAGTTAAGTGAGTTGCCCAAAGTCACACAGCAGACAAGGGAAGCAGGATGGCATGGCGGATAGAGCACGTGCCTGGGACTCAGAAGGACATGGGTTCTAATCTCTGCTCCACTATTTGTCTGCTGTGTGACCTCGGGCAAGTCGCTTCACTTCATTCATTCATTCATTCATTCATTCAATGGTATTTATTGAGCGTTACTGTGTGCAGAGCACTGTACTAAGACAAGTCGGCAACATATAGAGATGGTCCCTACCCAACAATGGGCTCACAGTCTAGAAGGGGGAGACGGACAACAAAACAAAGCATGTAGACAGGTGTCAAAATCATCAGAATAAATAGAATTAAAGCTATATGCACATCATTAACAAAATAAATAGAATAGTAAATATCTACAAGTAAAATAAATAGAGTAATAAATCTGTTCAAATATATATACAAGGGCTGTGGGGAGGGGAAGGAGGTAGGGTGGGGGGGATGGAGAGGAGGAGAGGAAAGAGGGGGCTCAGTCTGGAAAGTCCTTTTGGAGGCCTTCACTTCTCTGGGCCTCAGTTACCTCATCTGTATGATGGGGATGAAGACTGTGAGCCCCATGTGGGACAACCTGATTGCCTTGTAACCTCCCTAGCGCTTAGAACAGTGCTTTGCATATAGTAAGCGTGTAATAAATGCCATTAATAATGATAATAATAATCTGTAAAATGGGGATTAAGACTGTGAGCCTCATCGCGGACAGAGACTGTGTCCAGCCCGGTTTGTTTATGTCCACCCCAGCGTTCACTACAGTCCCTGGAACTTAGTAAGCGCTTAGCAAATACCATAATTACCAAGTGTGGGAGCTAAGATTAGAACCCCGGGTCTTCTTACTTCCTGGCCCATAATGCAGCATCATAGTTTCGCCCTAAGAGGCCCAGAATGCAAATCCACCACCCTGGCTTTGCTGCTGTCAGGAATTTTGGGTTCCCTGATCATGACTCCTAATTTAATTATACTCTCCAAAGAACTTAGTACAGTACTCTGCATACAGTGGGCACTTATTGACTGCTATTGATTGATTGTCAGGTCTACTAATTACATTATACTCTTCCAAGAACTTAGTTCAGGGTTCTACAATCAATCAGTTAATTGATTCATTCAATTGTATTTATCGAGCGCTTATTGTATGCAGAGCACTATACTAAGCGCTTGGGAAGTACATGTCTGCAACATATAGATACACTCCCTACCCAACAACCGGCTCATAGTCTAGAATTGAGTAATCAATTAATCCATAATCAATCAATCGTATTTATTGAGCGCTTCCTGTGTGCAGAGCACTGTACTAAGGGTTGGGAAGTACAAGTTGGCAACACATAGAGTCAGTCCCTACCCAACAGCGAGCTCACAGTCCATAAATAAACTAATTAATCTACTGACTGTTTCCAATATGCAGAAAACTGAAATAAGTGCTTGGGAAAGTACAAAACAAGGAAGAGGGGTGGCCTAATGGGAAGAACATGGTTTAGGAGTCAGAGGGCCTGGGTTCTAATCCCTGCTCTGCCACTTGTCTAGTGTGTGATCTTGGGCACTTCTCTTTGTTGAGTTTTCCAGTCTGTCAAATGGCCATAACATCCTACTCTTTCCTATAATAATAATAATGGTATTTGTTAAGCACTTACTAGAGAAGCAGCGTGGCTTAGTGGAGAAGATCCCGGGCTTTGGAGTCAGAGGTCATGGGTTCAAATTCTGGCTCCGCCAACTGTCAGCTGTGTGACTTTGGGTAAGTCACTTCCCTTCTCTGGGCCTCAGTTACCTCATCTGTAAAATGGGGATTCAGACTGTGAGCCCCCTGTGGGAAAACCTGATCACCTTGTAACCTCCCTAGCGCTAAAAACGGTGCTTTGCACATAGTAAGTGCTTAATAAATGCCATTATTATTATTATTATTATGCATCAAACACTGTTCTAAGCACTGGGTAGATACAAGGTAATCAGGTTGTCCCACGTGGGGCTCACAGTCTTCATCCCCATTTTACAGATGAGGTAACTGAGGCATAGAGAAGTTAAGTGACTTGCCCAAGGTCACACAGCAGATAAGTGGTGGAGCAGGGATTAAAACCCACAACCTCTGATTCTCAAGCCCATGCTCTTCCCATTAAGCCACGCTGCTAGTAGGCATCCCGAGCCAGGGGGTGTGGGCACCTGGAGCCGGGGCCACCTTCTGCTGCTCAATAAATGCAGTTGATTGATTGATTGATCCTGTCTTCTCCCTTGCCTATTGATGAGATGCCATGGGTTCAAACCCCGGCTCCGCCAATTGTCAGCTGTGCGACTCTGGGCAAGTCACTTCACTTCTCTGTGCCTCAGTTACCTCATCTGTAAAATAGGGATTAAGACTGTGAGCCCCACGTGGGGCAACCTGATCACCTGATCACCTGATCCCCAGCACTTAGAACAGTGCTTTGCACATAGTAAGTGCTTAATAAATGCTATTATTATTATTATTATTATTATTATTATTATTATTATTATTATTATTATTATCATTACATAGATTGTAAACCCCATCTTGGAGAGAAACTATGCCCAATCTGATTATCTTGTATCTACCTCAGTGTTTAGTGCAGAGCATGAAAGGTAGTTGCTTAAAGAGTACCATTTAAAAAAGTAGATTTGGTAGACATGACTCTTGCTCTCAAGAAGTTTACACTCTAAGTGGGGAGACAGACTCTAGATTGTAACCTCCCTCTAGACTGTATACTCACTGTGGGCAGGAAATGTGTCTGTTATATTGTACTCGCCCAAGCATGTATTGAGTAGAACACTCAATACATGCGACTGACTGACATTAAAACAAATTAAGGTTAGGAAAAATATCAGAGTATAGGGATACTAACATGAATCTGTCGGGCTGGGGAGGGGAGAGAATCAAAGTGCTTAAGGAATATAAACTCTTCTGCATATACTACACAGGAGACAGACTAGAGAGAAACAGCTTGGCTTAATGACAAGAGCACTGGCTTGGTGGTCAGAGGTTGTGGGTTCTAATCCTGGCTCTGCCACTTGTCAGCTGTATCACCTTGGGCAAGTCACTTCACTTCTCTGTGCCTCAGTTACCTCATCTGTAAAATAGGGATTAAGACTGTGAGCCCCGTGTGGGACAAACTGATTACCTTGTATCTACCCTAGCATTTAGAACAGTGCTTGGCACATAGTAAGCGCTTAACAAATACCATTGTTATTATTATTATTAAATGTGGGCTTAGTTGTAGAAGGCCTCTCAGAGGAGATGTGATTTCAGGAGGGCTTTGAAGGTAGGGAGAGTTGAAGCAGCGTGGCTCAGTGGAAAGAGCCCGGGCTTTGGAGTCAGAGGTCATGGGTTCGAATCCCAGCTCTGCCACATGTCTGCTGTGTCACCTTGGGCAAGTCATTTCACTTCTCTGAGCCTCATTTACCTCATCTGTAAAATGGGGATTAAGACTGTGAGCCCCACATGGGACAACTTAATCACCTTGTATCCCCCCAGCACTTAGAACAGTGCTTTGCACATAGTAAGAGCTTAACAAATGCCATTATTATTATTATTATTATTATTTTTTTGAAGCGGGGGAGACTTCCAGGCCAGAAGGAGTTCATGACCAAAGTGTCATCAGTGAGAAAGATGAGATCGAGGCACCGTGAGCAAACTGGCATTGGTGGAGCAAGGTATGTGGACTGGATCGTAGTGGGAGATTAGGGAGATTAGGGAGATTAGGTAGAAAGGGAAGAGCTGTGTCTCTGTTTAATGCAGAAGCTTTTGTTTGAGTCATTCATTCATTCAATCATATTTATCGAGCACTCACTGTGTGCAGAGCACTGTATTAAGTGCTTGGGAGAGTCCAATACAACAATAGTCACATTCCCTGCCCACAGGGAGTTCACAGTCTAGACTGGGGGAGAAAGAAAACAATATAAATAAATAAAATTACCGGTATATAGATAAGTGCTGTGGGATTGGGAGCGGGGAAGAGAAAAGCGAACAAGTCAGGGTGACCCAGAATGGAGTGGGTGATGAGGAAAAGTGCGGCTTAGTCTGGGAAGGCCTGTTAGAGGAGATGGGCCTTCAATAAGGCTTTGAATCATCATCATCAATCATATTTATTGAGCGCTTACTATGTGCTGAGCACTGTACTAAGCGCTTGGGAAGTACAAATTGGCAACATATAGAGACAGTCCCTACCCAACAGTGGGCTCACAGTCTAAAATCGGGGGAGAGCCATCGTCTGTCAGATTTGAGGGGGCAAAGAGGTGGGAGGCAGGACGTGGGCTAGGGGTTCGTGGTGAGACAGAAAAGATGGAGGCACTGTAAGAAGGTTAGCACTAGAGGAGAGAAGTATGTGGGATGAGTTGTAGAAAGAAAGAAGGAAGGTGAGGTAGGAGGGGCCAAGGTGATGGACGGCTTTAAAGCAATGGTGAGGAGTTTTTGTTTGATGAAGAAGTGCAAAAGTGTAGAACAACCACCGGAGTTTTTTGCGTAATGGGGTGACATGTCCTGAACGTTTTTGTAATAATAATGATAATGATGGCATTTGTTAAGCACTTACTATGTGCAAAGCACTGTTCTAAACCCTGGGGGGATACAAGGTGATCAGGTTGTCCCACGGGGGTGCTCAGTCTTAATCCCCATTTTACAGATGAGGGAACTGAGGCTCAGAGAAGTGAAGTGAGTTGCCCAAGGTCACAAAGCAGACACGTGGAGGAGTAGGGATTCAAACCCATGTCCTCTGACTCCAAAGCCCGTGCTCTTTCCACTGAGCCATGCTGCTTCTCTGTTAAAAAATGTAGAAAAATGATCCAGGCAACAGAGTGAAGTATGGACTGGAGCCGGGAGAGACAGGAGGCTGGGAGGTCAGCAAGGAGGCTGAACCAAGAGTACAGGTGAGAAAGGACGAGTGAATGTATTTATTCTGATGACTTGACACCTGTCCACATGTTTTGTTTTGTTGTCTGTCTCCCCCCTCTAGGCTGTGAGCCCGTTGTTGGGTAGGGACCGTCTCTATATGTTGCCGACTTGTACTTCCCAAGCGCTTAGTCCAGTGCTCTGCACACAGTAAGCCCTCAATAAATACGATTGAATGAATGAATGAATGAATGAATGAACATGGTAGCAGTCTGGGTGGAGAGAAAAGGGTGGATTTTAGCTCTGTTGCAAAGGTGGGAATCACAGGATTTAGTGACGGATTGAATATAGGTGAATCTGATGCAGCCTGGCCTAGTGGATAGATCATTGTTCTGGGAGTCAGAAGGACCTGGGTTCTAACCCCAGCTCCGCCACTTGTCTACTGTGTTACCTTGGGCAAGTCACTGAACTTCTCTGGACCTCAGCTACCTTATCCATAAAATGGGGATTAAGAGTGATAGCCCCAAATGGGACAAGGACTGTGTCTAACTTGATTACCTTGCATCTACCCCAGCACTTGGTACAGTGTCTGGCACATCATAAGTATTTCGCAATTACCATTAATAATAATAATAATAACAAATAATGGTGGTATTTATTATGCAGTTACTATGTGCAAAGCACTGTTCTTTTAGACTGTGAGCAAACTGTTGGGTAGGGACTGTCTCTATATATTGCGAACTTGTACTTCCCAAGTGCTTAGTACAGTGCTCTGCACACAGTAAGCGCTCAATACATACGATTGATTGTTTGTTCTAAGAGCTGGGGAGGTTACAAGATGATCAGGTTGTCCCACGGGGAGCTCACAGTCTTTAATCCCCATTTTACAGATGAGTTAACTGAGGCCCAGAGAATAATAATAATAATGATGGCATTTATTAAGTGCTTACTATGTGCAAAGCACTGTTCTAAGCGCTGGGGAGGTTACAAGGTGATCAGGTTGTCCCATGGGGGGCTCACAGTCTTTAATCCCCATTTTACAGATGAGGTAACTGAGGCACAGAGAAGTGAAGTGTCTTGCCCAAAGTCACATAGCTCACAGTTGGCGGAGCCGGGATTTGAACCCATCACCTCTGACTTCAAAGCCCGGGCTCTTTCTACTGAGTCACGCTGCTTCTGTCTCTCATTAAAAAAAAATGAAAGTAGCAATTTGTGCATTGGTAGGCAAATTGTGGAGTACAGATTGGATGCAAATAATAATAATAATTGCCGTATTTGTTAAGCACTTATTAGGTGCCTGGCACTGTATTAAGCACTGGGGTGGATACAAGCAAATCAGGTTGGACACAATCCCCCTCCCACGTGGGACTTACGGTCTCAATATTCTTTTTACTGATGAGGTAGTTGAGGCACAGAAAAGTGAAGTGACTTTCCCAAGGTCACACAGCAGACAAGTGGTGGAATCAGGATTAGAACCCATCACCTTCTGACTCAAGGCTCTATTCTCTACACCATGCAGCTTCTAGGCCTGGCTGCATGAAGGGTTTTAGACTTTTAGACTGTGAGCCCACTGTTGGGTGGGGACTGTCTCTATATGTTGCCAATTTGTACTTCCCAAGCGCTTAGTACAGTGCTCTGCACATAGTAAGCGCTCAATAAATACGATTGATGATGATGATGATGAAGGGTCAGTGAGCCCAGAAAAACTCAGGCCCATTTAGGCCACCTTCCCCCCCAGAGCTCTAAGGCTAATATGCAAAGGAGTTTTGCCTGGAGCATACCCTGATCCTCTGGATGAGATCTATTTCTAGATCTATTTCTAGACTGTGAGCCCGCTATTGGGTAGGGACTGTCTCTATATGTTGCCAACTTGTACTTCCCAAGCGCTTAGTACAGTGCTCTTCACACAGTAAGCACTCAATAAATATGATTGAATGCATGAATGAATGAATCTCACTCTCTCTCTCTCCATCTCTCTCCCTCTTCCCTCCTACTCCCCTCCATCTCCTACTCAACCCTCTCTTGCTCATCTCTTTTCTACTCATCTCTCCTCCTCCTCTCCTTCTCCTGCTCTTCTCTCTCTCCCCCTGCTCATTCTTCTTCCCTCCTCTTCATCTTCCCCTATCTTCCTTCCCACTCCCAGAGTTCCTGACTCCTGCCCTTCTCGGTGTTCTCCTGCTCCTGATGGAGAGGGGGATGCGGTGGGGTGAAAGAAAGGAGATATGCTCCTCATCAAACAATTTGCCAAGCTGGGGAACTCTCATTTTCATATGTGAGGTGGAAATTAAGGGAGCGCGCTGTTTGTTTCTCGGAAATTTTAATCTAGCTACGACCTTACCTAAGGTCAAATTTGCTCTCTCGGCATTCTCTATAGGCTAGGGAGTGTCTTCATTATTAAACCCTGCCATTTTTCAGTAAAGTAAGCACAAATGAGGAAGACATCGAAGAAGATTAAGTTGCCATTTCGGACACGTTCACTCTGACCGTGACCACACTTAGCTCCGGGAATTCACTAACGATGAATGGTTTAGCTCCATTTCAATGAACTTGACGCGTCACTTTCAAACAGATATAAATCAGTCAAGGCTGGGGATTCAGGGAAGCCATCTGTTCTGTCAGTAACTCAGACATGTACATTTTCCTATATACAATAAATGGAGGCAGCAGTTTCAGAGACAGCCTCCCCTCAGACCTGCCCTCTGGGTCCTCACAACTTTAGCAAGGAGCTTTAGGAGACTGTGTTAATACATACCAGCTCTGTTCACGACTGCGGAATCAGAAAATAGAGCCAATTGCACATTTGAAAGAACCCATCATTTTCTTTCCCTAGTAGTAGGGGATTAAGGTCTTGAGCACACAAACCAAAATTCCTATCTAGGTGGTTGTTGTTTTACAGCTATTTACTTTCATTTTTTAAACTACCCCATTATCGTGCTTGACATCAAGTTCCCACAAAGCCCACAATGGAACAGTGAAAAATCGAAAGGGAAAAGACATTAGTTTGGAATGTTATCTCAGCTCCATCTCTTTGGAAATCCAATAAGGAGCAGCAATCAGTCAATCAATCAATGGTGTCTATTGGTGTTACTCATTTATTATTATTAATAATAATAATAATCATTATGGTATTTGTTCCTCCCCTCCCCATCGCAAACCCTCCATCCCTCTGTCCTATCCCCTCCCCCTCCCTTCAGCACTTGTGTATATATGTACATACTTATTAGTCTATTTATTTTATTAATGATGTGTATATAGCTATAATTCTATTTATTCTGATAATAATAATAATAATAATAATAATGGCATTTATGAAGCGCTTACTATGTGTAAAGCACTGTTCTAAGAGCTGGGGAGGTTACAAGGTGATCTCACTGCACTTCTCTGGGAATCAGTTCCCTCATCTGAAAAATGGGGACAAAGACTGTGAGCCCCATGTGGGTCAGGGACTACGTCTAACCTGACATAGTTCAGTGCCTGGCACAAAGTAAGCGCTTCACAAATACCGCAATTAAAATAGTTATTAGTAGTATTACCGCATCAGCCTTCTCACTTGTCTCCCTGCCTCTCCCCATTCCAGTTCTTGCTAAATTCAGCTGCCAAGATCATTTTCCTAAAGACATTTTTAGCCTATGTCTCTCCCCATTCTGCTAAAACTTCCAGTTTTTGGCTCTCCACATCCAACAGAATTTCCTTACCAATGGCTCTAAGACACTCAATCAGCCCTCTCTCTTGCCTATCTTAACTCACTGATCTCTTAAATTTGCCCTTCTAATAGCATGGCGTAGAAGTAGCATGGCATAGTGGGTAGAAAGTGGGCCTGGGACTCAGAAGGTCATGGGTTCTAATTCTGATTCTGCCACTTATCAGCTATGTGACCTTGGGCAAGTCGCTTAAATACTCTGTGCCTCAATTACCCCATCTATAAAATGGGGATTAAGACTGTGAGCCCCATGTGGGACAGGGACTGTGTTCAACCCAATTTGTTGTTTCCTCCCCAGCGCTTAGTACAGTGCCTGGCAGAGATTAAGCACTTAACAAATACCATAATAATAATAATAATAATTATTATTATTATCATTAATGCCAACTATCCTCTAATACACATTCATCTATCTCACAATCCTGTTGAACATGTCCTCTCTTTAGCATGAAACCATCTTCCCTTTCATATCCAACACATCATCACTTCCTTACCTTCAAAGTCATTTTAGTCACCTTACCTCCTTCCCCTCCCCACAGCACCTGTATATATGTATATATGTTTGTATGTATTTATTACTCTATTTATTTATTTTGTACATATTTATTCTATTTATTTTATTTTGTTAATATGTTTTGTTCTCTGTCTCTCCCTTCTAGATTGTGAGCCCGCTGTTGGGTAGGGACCGTCTCTATATGTTGCCAACTTGTACTTCCCAAGCGCTTAGTACAGTGCTCTGCACGCAGTAAGCACTCAATAAATACGATTGAATGAATGAATGAATTTTAGCGTCACATCTCCTCCAAGAGACCTACCCAACTACACCATTATTTCCCCTACTCTCCCTCCCTTCTGTGTCATCCATACACTTGGATCTGTAACCCTGAAAATACTTGATATTCAACCCATGACCAGCCCCAGAGCATTTCTGTACATAACCTTATACCCTGTCATTTCTGCTATCTATTTATTTTAATGTCTGAAAACTCCTAAACTTTTTTTAAAGTGATATTTGCTAAACATTTATTATGTGCCAAGCACTGTTCTAAGCACTGGGGTAGATACAAATTTATCAGGTTGGACACAGTCCCTGTCCCATATAGGGCTCACAGTAGAAGTAGGAAGAGGAAGATTTAATCCCCATTTGACAGATGAGGTAACTGAGGCACAGAGAAGCTAAGTGATTTGCCCCAAGCCAGACAGTACGCAACTGATGAAGCCAGGATTTAGAACCCAGGTCATCTAACTTCCAGACCTGTGATAATAATAACAATGATGATGGCATTTATTAAGTGCTTACTATGTGCAAAGCACTGTTCTAAGTGCTGGGGAGGTTACAAGGTGATCAGGTTGTCCCACAGGGGGCTCACAGTCTTAATCCCCATTCTACAGATGAAGTAACTGAAGCACAGAGAGGTTAAGCAACCTACCCAAAGTCGCACAGCTGACAATTGGCAGAGCTGTCATTTGAACCCATGACCTCTGACTCCAAAGCCCATCCGCTGAGCCACGCTGCTTCCCGATCTTCCCATCGTGATCTTTCCGAGAGGCATCACTGCTTCTTCCCCTGCTTTCCTGCTCCTTGTGAGCAGGGAAAATAAATACCAAGTCTCTTGTATTGTTCCCTCCCAAGCACTTAGTACAGTGTTCTGCACAAATTAAGTGCTCAACAAAATACCACGGAAAATAAATACCAAGTCTCTTGTATTGTTCCCTCCCAAGCACTTAGTACAGTGTTCTGCACAAATTAAGTGCTCAACAAAATACCACGGAAAATAAATACCAAGTCTCTTGTATTGTTCCCTCCCAAGCACTTAGTACAGTGTTCTGCACAAATTAAGTGCTCAACAAAATACCACGGAAAATAAATACCAAGCCTCTTGTATTGTTCCCTCCCAAGCACTTAGTATAGTGTTCTCCACAAATTAAGTGCTCAACAAAATACCACTGATGGATTAATTAATTTATATGATTTGGCTCCTCCTGTAAAATCTTTCAACTCCAAAGGCTCCAAAAGAGACAGTTCAGTGGAAATCGGTTGCTATGCAGGATACGGATCATACCAGGTGATCAGTTACCTTTAATTCTCTACACTTTTCATTATTTGGAGACTGCCTGTTCTGAGGGATGCTTGTGGGGCCTTAGGAAGTTTATCTAGATAAGGAATGTAGGATTGGACACTCCAAGAACAAATGGTTAGTGGGTTTTTATGAGAGGATAATTGAGAGCATGTCTTTAAAATATATTGGTGCTGTTTTCATGCAGCATTAAGTTTACATTTTGAAAAGCAGAACTTACAATAAAGGGAAGAGAAAAGCCCTCCCATGACTACTGTCGTAAATTAGGAAGGACTAGAAAGCACAGAAATAGAGATGCAGAAATACTGATTCCTTCCAATTCAGCCCTTTTCTGAAATGCTGCTGCTACTCCTGAAATAGGGTAGGGGGAGAAGTGGTTTGTCAGCCAATCCCTTAGGAGCATCAAATCTCAACGTTTCTTTCTCAGAACCATTTGTTTCTGCCAGCGCAATGATGAAAATGCATCCACAGAAACAATTTGCAAAAGATTAATTCTCCCAGTGCAAATTAGTAGCATCGCAAGAACGACGCTGGAAATGTACGAGTCTATGAAATGAAATATTCACCTTGGTCTAGTGGAACGACATGGCTTTCAAAAGGGAGTTTTCTTCCAGCTCCGAACAATTCTGGTGACATGATACATCGTTTGGATAGTCATCCTCAAGATGCTACCCGGTTGATTTGGTTTCCCATTTCTTGGCTTGTAAGACTTCGGTGAGAGTTTTAAACTTCAAGAAACACTGTGTGCCTGTTGAAAATGCAGAATCTGCTGTAGGGTTTCCCAGGAGTGCGCTGATATATAACCTTGTATTTTTGGCCCACTGTCCGGCCACTGCCTATACTGACTCCCACGTGATTTATAATCATCTGCATGTGTTCTTTATCAGCCAAGAGTACATCACCCCCAACAACCAGCAGTTCATGGATCTTCCTCTTTATGTCTCACAGACTACTAGCTGTTGAAGTGAAAGATTTTCCCAGCGGATGAGGAGTCTACTCTGGTCAATCAATCAAAAGTATTTCCTGGTCACTTACTTTGTTTTCTTTTTTTAATGGTATTTGTTAAGCGCTTACTATGTGCTAGGCACTGTTCTAAGTGCTGGGGTCGATACAAGCTAAATAGACTGGACACAGTCTATGTCCCACACAGCCTTAATCCCCATTTTACCGATGAGGTAACTGTCCCAAAGAGAAATTGGAAATGAGCATATCCTTAAAACCTTCCATTTCTCCTATTTACAGTATTTAATGTATTTAAGTTTTTGTTTAAGTTAACATTAAGTTTAATGTATTAAAGTATTTAAGTTCAATATCAGTTTCTCCGTCTAGACTGTAAACTCATCATGGGCAGGAACTGTATCTACCAACTCTGTTCTCCCAAGGGTTTAGTACAATCCTATGCAGTGAGGGAACAGTGTGGCCGAGTGGAAAGAGCTTGGGCCTGGGTGTCAGAGGACCTGAGTTCTAATTCTGACTCATTTTCATTCATTCAATCGTATTTATTGAGCGCTTAATGCGTGCAGAACACTGTACTAAGCTCTTGGGAAGTACAAGTTTGCAACATATAGAGAAGGTCCCTACCCAACAGCGGGCTCACAGTCTAGACTCTGCCATGTGTCTGCTGTGTGACTCTGGCCGAGCCACTTGACTTCTCTGTGCCTGAGTTACCTCATCTGTAAAATGGGGATTACCACTGTGAGCCCCATCTGGGAAATGGACTGTGTCCAATCTAGCTTGTATTAATCGCAGCTCTGGGTGCACTGTCTGGCCATGTAGTAAGCATTTAACAAATACCACTGAAAAAAGTGTTTATTAAATACCATTTATTGATTGATTTCACAAAGGCAGTAAATATTGGATAAAGATCTTAGTACTGTTCTTCGCATACCTCAATCAATCAATCAGTCAATCAATATATGCCAACCAGTTATTGTGAGTCTTGTAGCACATGAAGTATGTAGGAGAGTTAGAATTGGAAGAACTGATCGCTTGCCCTCTTAGAAATTACAGTGTTATACCCGTGGGATGGCAAAGGGTATGAAGCGGTGACTCAACGAATAATCACCGATGCTATTCTTTGATCGCCTTTCCAGAGGCCACTAGGGAGGGCCTCCCTTGTCACCCTCTAGATTGTAAGCTCATTGTAGGCTGGGAATCTGTCAATTATAGTGTTATATTATCTTCTAGACTGTGAGCCCACTGTTGGGTAGGGACTGTCTCTATATGTTGCCAGCTTATACTTCCCAAGCACTTAGTACAGTGCTCTGCACACTGTTAGCGCTCAATAAATATGATTGAATGAATGAATGAATAAATACTCCCCCAAGCGCTTAGTACGGTGCCCTGCACGCGGTAAGCGCTCAATAAATATGACTAACTGAATGACTGACTGATTAGAACCAGCAGGATGCCTGAGTTGTTCCCATGGTGATTTTGGTGGCATTCAAATCTTTTTATACCTACCTACTGTTATAAATTGTGAGAGAAATCTGGGGAAGATATCCAAGCAGTGAAAGCTCTCCTGTCTTGTAGCTGCCTACATTTTTCTAAATGTTTCACCGAGTTCAGGATTTTCTCCAATGTTGCTTGAGCGGGAGTCCGTGATCGGAGGGTTGTGACTCGCCAGTCGCTGCAGAGGATCAACAGATTAGGTTTTCTGATCTGTGAAGGGGAGGGATTTGTGAGTGCATTATTCACCCGTGTTCAGGAAGTGTGGATTGGACCCTGGAACCTGAGTTTGGGGATTATCAACTTAAATTCTCCTACTCAGATTTTCCACTCCCCGCCCTCTCTGCTGGATCATTTGATTTCAAACTTGTCTAATCAATTACTGGTATTTCTTGAGTGCTTATTGTATGCCAAGAACTACACTAGGTGCTTGGAAAAGTATATTACTTTGTCTTTTTTTAATTATTATTAATGGTATTTGTTAAGCACTTCTATGTGTCAGACACTCTATATAGTTCTGGGGTAGATACTCATTCATTCAATCCTATTTCTTGAGCATTTACTGTGTGCAGAATCGTGCACTAAGTGCTTGGGAGAGCTTTGGAGTCAGAGGTCAGGGGTTCAAATCCAGGCTCCGCCAGTTGTCAGCTGTCTGACTTCGGGCAAGTCACTTAACTTCTCTGTGAGTCAGTTACCTCACCTGTAAAATGGGGATGAAGGCTGTGAGCCCCCTGTGGGACAACCTGATCACCTTGTAACCTCCCCTGTGCTTAGAACAGTGCTTTGCACATAGTAAGCACTTTATAAATGCTATTATTATTATTATTATTATTATTATCATCATCACCATCATTATCCCCACCAGTTTGTGGACACCCTGAAAAACAAGGTATTTCCCTACCTCCTTCCCCTCCCCACAGCACCTACATATATGTTTGTACAGATTTATTACTCTATTTATTTTACTTGTACTTACTAACTATTCTATTTATTTTGCTGATGATGTGCATCTAGCTTTAATTCTATTTGTTCTGACGACTTGACACCGCTCCACATGTTTTGTTTTGTTGTCTGTCTCCCCCTTCTAGACTGTGAGCTCGCTGTAGGGACCGTCTCTATATGTTGCCAACTTGTACTTCCCAAGCGCTTAGTACAGTGCTCTGCACACAGTAAACACTCAATAAATACGATTGATGATGATGATGATGATTGAATGAATGAAAGGTAGAGTCAAAACCCCAGCCCGGCTGAGTCACAGTTAAAGCCCACGGGAGGACAAGTCCCTTAGGCCAGATCGGGAAGCAGCACGGTATAGTGGATACAGCATGGGCCTAGAGGTCCGAAAGTGATGGATTCGAATCCTAGCTCCGCCCCTTATCTGCTGTGTGACCGTGGACCAGAAACTTCACTTCTCTGTGCCTCAGTTTCCTCATCTGTAAAATGGGGATTAAGACTGTGAGCCCCACACGGGACAAGAGCTGCATCCAACTCAATTTGCTTGTATCCACCCCAGCTCTTAATACAGTGCCTGGTGCGCAGTAAGTGCTTTGAGAAGCAGCGTGGCTCGGTGGGAAAGAGCATGGGCTTTGGAGCCAGAGGTCATGGGTTCAAATCCCAGCTCCGCCGCATGTCTCTCCCCCTTTTAGACTGCGAGCCCACTGCTGGGTAGGGACTGTCTCTATATGTTGCCAACTTGTACTTCCCAAGCGCTTAGTACAGTGCTCTGCACACAGTAAGCGCTCAATAAATACGATTGATGATGATGATGATGATGTCTGCTGTGTGACCTTGGGCAAGTCACTTAACTTCTCGGAGCCTCAGTTCCCTCATCTGTAAAATGGGGATTAAGACTGTGAGCCCAACGTGGGACAACCTGATCACCTTGCATCCCCCCCAGTGTTTAGAAAAGTGATTTGCACATAGTAAGCGCTTAACAAATGCAATCATTATTATTATTATTAATAATAATTATTATTATCACACTAGGGTGAAAAAGGCGCTGACTCTGGTGATCACTTCCTGCTAGCAGAGGTTGAGAGGTGGCAACCACGCCTAACTCCAGTCCTGCACCCTGACCCCAAAGCACTTCCCCAACCTCCCACGGGGTTGACATCACTAGTAGCTGTAATATGAAATGGAGTCTGGAGGGTATCCAAAATGTTACTTAAGCACTAACTCATGTTTCAAGTTCGTAACCCCTTTTCCATCTTCCTCCTGTGTCTAAATCGTTTTACGTCTTTACCCCCACTAGCTCGTGAGGTCCTCCGGGCTGGGATCATCAAACCGTCAATCAGTGCTATTTTTTAAGTGATTACTGTGCGCAGACCACTGTACTAAATCATCATCATCATCAATTGTATTTATTGAGCGCTTACTATGTGCAGAGCACTGTACTAAGCGCTTGGGAAGTACAAATTGGCAACATATAGAGACAGTCCCTACCCAACAGTGGGCTCACAGTCTAAAAGGGGGAGACAGAGAACAAAACCAAACATACTAACAAAATAAAATAAATAGAATAGATATGTACAAATAAAATAAATAAATAGAGTAAAAGATATGTACAAACATATATACATATATACAGGTGCTGTGGGGAAGGGAAGGAGGTAAGATGGGGGGGATGGAGAGGGGGACGAGGGGGAGAGGAAGGAAGGGGCTCAGTCTGGGAAGGCCTCCTAAATGCTTGGAAGAGTACAACAGACTTTGTAGACTGGTTCCTCTGCCCATCAGGAGTTTACAGTCTAGAAAGGAGTATATAGTCTAGCGATCGTGTCTTTTAATTCTATCGTACTTGCCCAAGTGTTCAGTACAGTGCTCTGCATAGAATAGGCACTTAGTACATACCATCGCCTGTCCGATTAAGAGAGTTCAGCACTGACCACCTTTCATGTGTGCAGAGATCTGAACCTCTTCAAAGCCCTGCTTCATTCAGGAAGAACTGGTAAGTGAGCATTCCACATCGGGGAGGTTAACTGGAATTTTTTGACCTCAACCCTTTTACTCTCTGTGAATTTAGCGTAGAGATCGCCAGAAGGGAGGTGGGTGATTTAAATAATTGCCCGTCATTACGATCATCACTAGGTCACTGCTTCATAATGGGGAAAAACACTCGATTGGAAGGGGAAGAGGATTCTGGAGTAATTGAAAATGATAAATTCTATAAATATGTACTATTATTGGTGGTATTTTCCCTAATGGTAACTGGAGTCGGTTACTCGATACTTCGCATTCTAGGGATTATGTACTTTTCCTCTTGAAATTCTTTCCAGACCCTTCAATGAAAGCTTTTAATAGAGGCCGAGAAAGAGAGCCATGCCTGTTTCACGGAAGGCTGGCTGACTTTTGCCTGGAATCTTTAGGGGGACTTAAGTCTGTCTGTTTCTAGGGAAACAATGGGACTTTATGTGCACTAATAGTCTGTCAAAGCAAACTCCTTCACTTCTTTCCCCCATCCCAGGTGCAAGCTTTAGAAGAAGCAGGGCTGACATTTAAAACCTGCGGATCTGGGCCTGCAACTTACGGGATAGGTGAGACCTGGGATTGGGAACTTTTCTCTTCAGGCAGCGGCCAAGAAGAAGAGATTGGCAGGGCAGAGGGTGAATGGGGGAGATGTCAAGCTGGAAAGCCCAAAAAGAGTGGACATCATTTCCAAATGTTTGTCCCTGAACTGGACTAGGAGCTTTGGGCTGGGGAAGTAGCCACTTTCTGACTCTCAAAGTTAATATTTTCTCTTTATTACTCTGAGGTAAAACCTGTGTGTGTGAGCATGTGAGTATATATGTGAGAGTGTGTGTGTGTGTGTGTGTGTGTGTGTGTAGCTTTCCTGTAATAAAAGTGACAAGAAAGACCTAGTCATCTCTTATTACTAAAAGCATTATTCGAGACCATGGACTAGTCGCATACCCACAATTCTCTTTAGCTGCTTTTATATGGGGAAAAATAGAGAAAAAACTAAAAAAAAGCATTCTCAACTTGGGCCAACTGGATGAAGACAAGGGAAAAATTGGGGGCTCATTGACACTGAATATATAATCATAATAATTGTTGTAGTTATTGAGCAGTTACTGTCTGCTGAGCACTGTGCTAAGAGCTGGAAGAAGTATAGGTAAATAAAGACAGGCACAGTACCTATCCCACATGGGGCTCACAGTCTGACAGGGAGGCAGAAGGGGGATCTAAAATCTTGGACTTAAAGAAAATGTGACTGAAATAGGAAAAGGAAAATGACCTATTTTTCACCTGGATTTGTGCCTTTCAATGGTGAAAACTGTCCTTTGAATCCTCTCTCCCCATCTGTCCTTTAGTAACTTTGAGGAGACCTTAACCAGGAAGTTCTTGTTCTGGGAGCTGAATGGAGCAGACTGTGGCAGAATCTTCGCTCAGTCAGTGAATCAACCAATCAATCTATCAATCATATTTACTAGACTGTGAGCCCACTGTTGGGTAGGGACCGTCTCTATATGTTGCCAACTTGTACTTCCCAAGCGCTTAGTGCCGTGCTCTGCACACAGTAAGAGCTCAATAAATATGATTGATTGATTGATTGATTGATTTACTGAATACTTGCTGGGTGTCTAAAATCACATCTCAGTGTGGCTCAGTGGAAAGAGCATGGGCTTGGGAGTCGGAGGTCATGGGTTCAAATCCCAGCTCCGCCAATTGTCAGCCGTGTGACTTTGGGAAAGTCACTCAACTTCTCTGAGCCTCAGTTACCTCATCTGTAAAATGGGGATTAAGGCTGTGAGCCCCACATGGGACAACCTGATGACCCTGTGTCCTCGCCAGCACTTAGAACAAGTAAGTGCTTAACAAATGCCATCATTATTATTATTATTATTATTATTATTATTATATTATTATTATTATTATCTCCTCCAAGAGGCGTTTCAGTGTGTACAAAAGATTAAGTCTCTTTGAGAGGTTGGGAGAACAAGTATCTTACCTCCACTTTACAGATGAGAGAACTGAGGCAGAGAGAGGTTAAGGGGCTTATGCAAGGTCACATAGCAGGTTGGACTAAAGCCTTAGTCCCAGTCCCCTGTTCCCTCGCCTCGACCACACTTGTTCATTAGCACTTAGATGAAC
Source organism: Tachyglossus aculeatus (assembly GCF_015852505.1). Lineage (NCBI taxonomy): Eukaryota > Metazoa > Chordata > Mammalia > Monotremata > Tachyglossidae > Tachyglossus > Tachyglossus aculeatus. The sequence continues at coordinate 3,364,399 of NC_052101.1, forward strand.
AAAGCAACTTCTTTCTTCCAGAAATTGAGAAATTACCTCACTGATTAGCGTCATGTTCATAAGGAAAGACAGGGAAGGCCAGAGATAGAGGAGTAGCATTGCCAACTGGAAACAGCAAAGCCCTGGGACTCGGAGGACCAGGGTTGCGATTCTGGCTCTGCCAGTTGGCTACTCTGAGACCTTAGCAAATCACCTCACTTCTCTGGGCCTCAGTTTCTTCATCTAAGTCTAAAATGAAAATGTAATACCCGTTTTCCCTCCGACTTGGTGTGAGCCCACTGTTGGGTAGGGACTGTCTCTATATGTTGCCAACTTGTGCTTCCCAAACGCTTAGTGCAGTGCTCTGCACACAGTAAGCTTTCAATAAATACGATTGATTGATTGATTGAGCCCCTTGGGAGGCAGGGACTGTGTCTGACCTGATTAACTTATATCTACCCCAGTGCTTGAAACAGCACTGGACACATAAGCGTGTCACAAATACAACAACAACAATAATAATAATAATTGTAATAGTACTAATACTAAGCTCCCCTAAAACCTTTGTCTTCCCACATTGTAGGCCTTTGAGCCATCCTTCCTTCTGGGTCCTTCAGGGACTCTTACAAGGCATTTTTATAAAGATCACCACCATAACCAGGACTGTGGGGTGACAACTCCAAGGGAAAAAAAAATCAGACTTTATTCAGCGGCCAACTCCTACCTCTGGCCTGGAATGTTCACCCTCCTCATATTAGACAGATTCATTCATTCATTCATTCAATCGTACTTATTCAATCAATCAATCAATCGTATTTATTGAGCGCTGACTGTGTGCAGAGCACTGTACTAAGCGCTTGGGAAGTACAAGTTGGCAACATATAGAGACAGTCCCTACCCAACAGTGGGCTCACAGTCTAAAAGGGGGAGTCAGAGAACAAAACCAAACATACTCACAAAATAAAATAAATAGAATAGATATGTACAAGTAAAATAAATAAATAGAGTAATAAATATGTACAAACGTATATACATATATGCAGGTGCTGTGGGGAAGGGAAGGAGGTAAGATGGGGGATGGAGAGGGGGATGAGGGGGAGAGGAAGGAAGGGGCTCAGTCTCGGAAGGCCTCCTGGAGGAGGTGAGCTCTCTACTTATTGAGAGCTTACTGTGTGCAGAGCACTGTACTAAGTGCTTGGGAAGTACAAGTTGGGTAATTTCTCTTCCCTATTTGAAAACCTTATTGAAGGCCCAACTTCTCCAAGAAGCCTTCCCTGACAAAGCCTTCCTCTCCCCTTATCCCACCCCTTTCTGTGCTGCTTCTACTTGCTCCTTCATTCATCCTCCCTCCTATCCTCACAGCACATATGTATAGATCTATATATTAGCTGTATATATGTATATATGTTTGTACATATTTATTACGCTATTTATTTATTTATTTTACTTGTACATATCTATTCTATTTATTTTATTTTGTTAGTATGTTTGGTTTTGTTCTCTGTCTCCCCCTTTTAGACTGTGAGCCCACTATTGGGTAGGGACTGTCTCTATATGTTGCCAACTTGTACTTCCCAAGCGCTTAGTACAGTGCTCTGCACACAGTAAGAGCTCAATAAATACGATTGATGATGGTGATGATTAGCTGTAAGTTGTTTATCTATTCACTTATTTATATTAATGTCTCTCTCCCGCTCTAGACTCTGAGCTTGTTGTGGCCGGGAATGCGTCTGTTGTTATGTTGTACTCTCCCGGGCGCTTAGTACAGTGCTTTGCACACAGTAAGCGATCAAGAAATACGACTGAATGAGTGAACGAATGAATCCCCTGAACAAATCGACTTGGCTTCTGAGCACGTGTCTGTGAACGACATCAACAACAACCCCAACCGCCCAAGGAAACCGTTTTTGGCACAGATGTCACTGAAAAGTGTAATGTGCCTCTGGTTAACGTTAGGACTTTGTCATCTCTAATTTAGTATTTCACAGACGTGTCAAGTTACCGTGAAGCTCAGTCCATTTTGTCTCACTTGGAACTACCTTCAACGGCAGTGACAAGGTGGATTGCAGTTGAGAGGCTCAGAGTCCACTAGCCCATTCAAGCATCAGATTTCCTGGTTAAGAAAGACGGTTAAAAGACTGGATTTGAAAAACGCAAGAAAAATAGGTTCTTTGCGGGAAGAGAAGAGGGGCGTGGGATGGGGAATAATGACCGCTTATTAAATGACGTGATTCTTGTTCTGTAACCTCTGCTTTGCACCTGAATTAGTGGAGCTCAAATGCCATTTTCATGATAATGATGGCATCTGTTAAGTGATTACTATGTGCGAAGCACTGTTCTAAACTCTGGGGGGGATACAAGGTGATCAGGTTGTCCCATGTGGGGCTGGCAGTCTTCATCCCCATTTTCCAGATGAAGTAACTGAAGCCCAGAGAAGTGAAGTGACTTGCCCAAAGTCACACAGCTGACAAGTGGCAGAGCCGGAATTAGAACCATGACCTCTGACTCTCAAGCCTGGGCTCTTTCCAGTGAGCCATGACTCTCTCCCAGGCAAAGGAAATAGCTGTGAAAAAGCAGCTCCCATGTAGTAATGGATAGAGCCCGTGCCTGGGAATCACAAAGGTCATGGGTTCTAATCCTGGCTCTGCCACTTGTCTGCTATGTGACCTTGGGCAAGTCACTTCACTTCTCTGGGCCTCAGTTACATCATCTGTAAAATGGGGGTTGAAATTGTGATCCCCATATAGGACAGGGCCTATGTCCAACTCGATTTGCTTGTATCCACCCCAGGGCTTAGTACGGTGCCTGGCACATAGTACGTTCTTAACAAATAAGAGAAGCAGCATGGCTCAGTGGAAAGAGCCCGGGCTTTGGAGTCAGAGGTCATGGGTTCAAATCCCAGCTCCGCCAATTGTCAGCTGTGTGACTTTGGGCAAGTCACTTACCTTCTCCGTGCCTCAGTTACCTCATCTGTCAAATGGGGATTAAGACTGTGAGCTCCCAGTGGGACAACCTGATCACCTTGTAACCTCCCCAGCACTTAGAACAGTGCTTTGCACACAGTAAGTGCTTAATAAATGCCATTATTATTGTTATTATTATTTGCCGTTGCAGTGGAATGGG